>NW_012115566.1:2975812-3017570 GCF_000951035.1 Colobus angolensis palliatus | reverse complement strand
AAAAAAAAAAACATGGGCAAAGAACCTGTATAGGCATTTCTCAAAAGAAGACATACAAATGGACAACAGGTACATGAAAAAATCCTCAACATCACTAATCATGAGGGAAAGGCAAAATAAAACCATAATGAAAAACTACCTCACACTTGTTAGAACAGCTGTTATCAAAAAGACAAAAGATAACAAGTGTTGGAGAGAATATGGAGGAAAGAGAAATCTTCTACACTCTTAGTGGAATGAAAATTAGTACAGCCATTTCAGAAAACAGTATGGAGATTACTCAAAAAATTAAAAATAGAACTATCATCTGATCTAGCAATCCCACTATTGGGTATACAGTCAAAGGAAATGAAATCAGTATATTGAAGAGATATCTGCATTCTCATGTTTATTGCAGCGTTATTCAAAACTTATGCAGGAATGTTCACAGCAGTTTTATTTGGAATAGCCAAAACTGAAAACAATCATAATGTCTCTTAATAGGTGAGTCGTTAAACATAATGTGGTAATCTGTACAATGTATTACTATTCAGTCATAAAAAATTAAACTTTGATACATTCAACAATTTAGGTAGATCTTGAGGGCATTATGCTGAGTGAAAAAAAATCTCTGAAGATCACATACTGTATGATTTTGTATATGTATGTGTTTATATATTTCATATACACATACAAATACATGACAACATTTGTATACATATGCAGACAAAATTGTAGTGATGTAAAACAGATTAGGGATTGTCAGGGGTTGTAAATGATGGGGATGGGGAGGGTATGAGGTTAGGAGGTAGATGTAAATATAAAGAGATATCAGAGGGAGATTTCTGTGGTGATGGAATAATTCTTTATCTTGATCATAATGGTGTTTGTACAAATCTAAACATTATTAAACAGCTTAGAACTATACACATACACACTAGTAATGGCAATTTCCTGGTTTTGTTATTGTACTTTAGCTATGTAAAATGTGGTCATGGAGGTAAACATGGGGTCTCTGTACTAACTTTGCAACTTCTTTGAATCTATAACTATATCAAAATAATAGTAAAAGAAACAAGTTTGAAATTTAGATAGTTACTGAAACATGCCTGATGTGTGCTAGACAGGCATCTGACTGTTCTTTATAGCTCTGTGCGTGTATGCAGATCTCCAAGATAACAAAAGAAATAACTTTAGGGAAAAAATGTCCATTAAAAGTCATATTCTTCCTCTTCTGATCACCTAAGAGTAACTGCAAGGAATCTGGTGACAGTAGTAAAGATTCAAGTGACAAAACTAAGAGAAAGAAAAATAAATGAAAGCCATGAGCCCAAGGAGCAAACAAGGGATGGCCCTCAAGCTCCAAAAAAAATACCTGAAACTGTTTGTTTCATGGTTTTGAATAGGTATTGCACTTCTAGGGTTTAATAATTGCATATATTAAAAAATACAACAAACAATCCTGCTCCCACCTCAGTCCCAAACCACCCAGTTACCCTACCAACTATAAGCAATCACTCCTATTAGTGTCTGTGTACTCATCTGTGTACATAAATATATAAACATGAATTCTTTTTGCATCATTTTATCTCACATGGCCAATAGTTGCATGTTCCTTCCATGGTTCTCACCATTTGGGCACCCTTACCTATTGGGAAGTAGAGTGGCTGAAACTTCCCAGCAGGTGCTTCTGTGCACTGTTGACTGAGAAACCTGAGGTCAAACCTGCTTCTACACTGGGAATTCCACCATGGCTGCATCTTCCATGAAGGTAAATCTGTCTGTCATCTTGGAATGTCATGCATGAGTCTCTCAGCACAGTTGCCCAGGGGCTGCGCTGGGCCAGAGCAGCTGTGGGTAGGCAGAATTCCTGTTCCTTTCCTGGAATGGAGCCTTCACTCTTTCTAATGAGAAACACAAAGGCCCTAAGACTGGGAACTCTTATTGTCAGTGAGACCTACTTCAACTGTCTTTTAATTGAGCCACCCTACTTGCATTTTCTGTCCCTACTTACTGCTCTTATTTATTTATTTATTTATTTTTGAGACAGAGTTTTGGTCTGTCACCCAGGCTAGAGTGCAGTGGCACGATCTTGGCCCACTGCAACCTCCGCCTCCTGGGTTCAAGCCATTCTCCTGCCTCAGCCTCCCTTGTAGCTGGTATTATAGGTGCCTACCACCACACTGGTTAATTTTTGTATTTTTAGTAGAGACAGGGTTTCACCATGTTAGCCAGGCTGGTCTCAAACTCTTGACGTCGTGATCCACCCGCCTTGGCCTCCTAAAGTGCTGGGATTACAGGCGTGAGCCACTGCACCCAACCACTCCTCTATTTTTTTTTAAAGAAAAGCTTATGAAGATCTGACATTGCATGTTTTGTTTATTGACCTTGTTCCTTCCCCAATATATTCATTGAGACAAGGATTATTTGGTGGGGATAAGGAGTGTAGGAGAGCTGTTTCCATTTGATCACTGCTCTATTTCCTTGCTTCTAGAACAGTGCCTGGCACAGCTAGAAACTCAGTGTTATTTTCTTAAGCAAAAAAATTAAATTAATCTTCATCCACCCCCAACGTGGGAGCTCCTCAAAGGATGTCCTTTACTTCCTTCCATGGATGATTCAGAAGATCAAAGACAATCTGCCAGCCTCAAGCACATTGTTCTGTAACTGGACGAATTTCTAGTCCATTCTCTACATTTCCTCTTCCCCCCAAATATTTTCAGTTTTATTAAAATCAGATAGACATTCAGACAGACCTCTTTATTTTTCCTAAATATGTCCCATTGATTACTACTAGCACAGAGTATTTCATGTTCTCTTTATGTAGCAAAGAGGACAATTGATTTGTTTTGCCTCATGAAGACAAATTTCCTTTCTTTGGCTGAAACATGACACTTTTGCTCATGGAATGCACTAGGAGCTGACTGCAGTAAAATGTTCCTCCAGATTGTGGGGCAGAATCATGCTTAATGCTTTCTCTCCCCAAAGCGCTGCTTTTTGTATTTTCATTTGTCCTGGTACAGAAACACTGGTTTTAGAGTCCTATCCCAATGAGCCAATGTGAGAGGGTTCTCTTTTATTTAATTTGTAAATTTAATTTTATTTTACTTTTTATAGAGAAAGGAGTCTCACTATATTGCCCAGGCTTGTCTCAAACTCATGGCCTCAAATGATCCTCCCCCCTCAGCCTCCCAAAGCACTGGGATTACAGGCATGAGCCACCACACCCGGCCCTGTTTTTACCTCAGTGATCAGAAGAACAGTGTCCAAGGGCTGTGGTGTCCACGCTATTCTCTGCTCACCCAGGGAGAAGACCTTTTGGACTTCTCTATGAGGTCATGTGACTTCCTTTCTCAGTCCCCATCCTTTGTAGGGCAGTAACCATCATATTCCATTAACACAATGCTCAGCAACCTGGCATATGAACTTTAACCAAGTTGAGCTGGGTAGATTGGAAAAAGCTGGGTTATGTTGAGAATCAGAGCTTAGAACAACTGTTTTTAAAAACAGCGGTGGAGCTAAGAAGAATGGGGGAAATACCAAAATAAGAGGCAAATCAGAACAGGAACAATTTGTTTGTTGCTGGCAATTTCTGTAAGAGGCAGTCTCCTTTACCTAGGTAATAAACAGTACCTCGAATCAAGTAGCTTTGTCTCGTTTGGACCAGTAAAGAAATGTTTCCCTCTCAAATGTCAATGTGATTACTCACTAAAAGCATACGTAATTCATGCTATTAAGTGTTTTCGAGTAGACTCCCTGTACAAGACAAACTTTCTTGTTCAACCTATTTATATGTTAAGCCTGTTTGTATATCTTATGAGATTTTCTTTTTCTTTTCTTTTTGCACTGTCCAGCCCTCCCTGATGCTCAGTTTATTTCCAGAATGGTTAATTCATATGCGGGTCCACACTTGAATTACCAGCATTCAGGTAATCAATAGTGTTTACAGTGGTCTATCTTTTCTAAGATGAAAAAGACTAATGATAGGTTAGGCCAGTGGTTTCAAAATGTGTTTAAGTTTCCATTAGTTGATTCACTGTAATTAAAATGTTTTTTAAATTAATAAATCTAGGGCTGGACACAGTGGCTCACACCTGTAATCCCAGCACTTTCAGAGGCCAAGACAGGTGGATCACCTAAGGTCAGGAGTTCAAGACCAGCCTGGCCAACATAGTGAAACTCCTATCTCTCCTAAAATTACAAAAAATTAGCCAGGTGTGGTGGTGGGTGACTGTAATACCAGCTACTCAGGAGGCTGAGGCAGGAGAATTGCTTGAACCCAGGAGGCGGAGGTTGCAGTGAGCCGAGATCGCACCACTGCACTCCAGCCTGGGCGACAGAGGGAGACTCTGTCTCAAACATAGATAAATAAATACATAAATAAATCTAGTAAAGAAACAACATGATACTTACTTTTAAAATTTGAATAACTTGTAGATTATTAAAGCTGTAACTTTATATCATTGTACTAATTATAGCATAACGTCATGAAATTAAAAAAGACTTGGTTTTGAATTATAAAATAACTTTATCGTTTTGAATTCTAAAAGAAACAACATGTGTACATGATTTTAAAAACAGTAAATTAGAGACTATCTGAACAGTAAATTTTTATTTGCATTTATTAGTAGTATAAAGTCATGAAGTTAAAAAAGTGTGGTTTTAGTTATAAAATTTTTTTATTGTTTTATTTGAATTCTAAAATTCCTCAAATCTGAATTCTAAACTTCTAAATTTTTATTTTTAAATGTTCATATTGTTTTTTTTGAATTCCAAAGTTTATTTGTTTTGATTAAAGTAGCCATGGAAAAACATTTAGAACTATATATGACATATATATGGCATGACTAGATAAAGAGATATAATGTACAGCTTGAAACAATCCCCAGATTCATATGAACAGATAGGTGAAATATACCTCCTCCAAACAATTCCATGAACATAAATCTGAATGTATCAATTGCTAAATACTAATTAAAATTACTTTTATCCATTTTATGTTTTGAGATACCTTGTAGGCATTCTTTTGAAGTAACATTTTCTAGTAAATAATGAAAATTAGGTTGTAAACAACTTCATGAGTGAGGACTGAGTGTCAGAGGTGTTGAGGAGGAAAAGGGGTTTCTGTTTGAGTCTTGTTCTTTTCAACAGCAGAGGAAGAGGAGTGACTGAAGAAGCAAGAGGATAGAGGTGGAGATGTGGAACTCATATTGAGTCTTTGGAAAAGTGAAAATGGTTTTTAGTATCCAGTGAGAAGAGTAAATAGAAGAATTTTAGCCACAAATGGAAAAGAAAATGTCTCTTCCTCAGCCCAAAGAGACAAGCTCTTGTCAGTTCCTGTAAAATTTAATGCTGGTGGGCCTGGAAGCACATTTCTCAGACACCCTAGCAAATAGGAATGACCAAATAATATATTTTTGTCAATAAAAATATGCACAATATTTGGTGGAAATTTCTCATAAAATCTTGCTTTCCTCACATAAATGTTTCATCTTCATGCTTGTTGCTTTCTCTTTTTCCTTCCTATTCAGAAAAGAGATGGATCAATATTTGTACAAGCATGAAGACAAATGCTATATCACAGCAATGGTGAAAAGACCCGGCTAGTTTTTTTGTATTCTTTAGTAGAGACGGGGCTTCACCGTATTAGCCAGGGTGGTCTCGATCTCCTGACCTCGTGATCCGCCTGTCTTGGCCTCCCAAAGTGCTAGGATTACAGGCTTGAGCCACCGCGCCTGGTAGTAACCTCATTTTTAACAGCCATAAGAATATACCTTGTGGACCACAAATACTGTAAAATTATTTGGCCAGGTCTCCCAACTGTTCTATTCCCAAATGCTTTGTTGTGTTTGTGCTGTGGCCCAGTATCCCATGAACTGTTTCCAGCTAATAACTGAATGCTTAAGGGATACTAAGACAGACAAAGTTTCTGTGAGACCAAGGACTCCTCCGACAGCTGAATTTAGTGTCAAGTCTTCCTTGCTTAACTCAGCTTACACTGCAAGGTGGCCTAGGTTGCTTCTATCCAACCTTCTTCCTTCTATCCTTGCACTGTGATCTGATGATTCTCTCAGCTGACATTTTCTCTGACAGATACTTCCCCTAATAACACTTAATTTTGTCTTGATGTTTGGTTCTGGGAGGACCCAGCCTAACACACTATTTTTATAAGACACTGCTAATTTATGCAGGACAAACTTTTTGCTGGGCAAAAAAAAAACAAAACAACAACAACAACAACAAAATCACCAGTTAATATACTGTCAGGTTCACAACTATGCCAATTCTCATGTTGAGGTCTGAAGGGAGTGGGTGGATGAGCAGAAACAACACTCGGGGAGCCACAGGCAGGTGAAATGTTTTATTCAGCAGTAGCGCTCATCAACAGCTTACTCACACTGTCTGCCTCTCACACTGTCTAGCTCTCTCACACTGTATGCCTTGTCTAGCTGTCTGCTGCAGCTCTGCAGCTCCTCTCTGCAGCTCCTCTCAGCAGCCCCCTTCCACACAGAGCTGCATGGCTGGCTCTCCCCTGCCTTCAGAGTCATCAGCTTAACTCTCTCTCTGGGCACAAGAGAGAGTTGTGCTGTACCCTGGCTCCCCACTGTCTATCTGCAAAGAGGGACAGCTTTGACTCTCTCTTTCTCTGGGCATGAGCGGGCCTGCACAGTGTCAACAGGGCAATTATACATTTTACAGACAATAGTGGCTCAGAGCCAAGTGATGGTCTTCCCATGTTATGGCTACATAGTTGTGTTTACATTATCCATGGAATTGTGCACCTGTGCTCCAAACTTGCTGAGTCATTCTGGCCCACATGTCTGCCTTGGCCTATTCCTTGACCAAAGCACAGCCGTGTTTCTTACATATACCTTTAGTTACTGGAGGAGTTAATGTAGAAAGTAGTTTTTCCAACTTCTTAGCGAGTGTGCCAGCAGTTAACCAAATGGAATCCCTGCTGATCAGCATGAAGGGACTGGCACAGGCATAACCTAACAAAGTGTTAGAAATATTTTCACATGTAATATCATAAAATCATTTATCAAGCTGGAACCTATGTAGAAGGAGAAAATAAAATCTGCCCAATAAAAGAAAAGGAAACAGGTCATGAGAATGAGAGTACTTTGAGTAGCTCTGATCTCTGGGCTGGAATTATTTGCAAACCTGGAGGTCTGAAGGTAGGAGACACGCTTGTGATATTTATACAGATTTTAAGCCATGTACCCACTGTTCCAGCCCATGAGACTCTGAAAGATGATATCCTGAAGAGCCATGAGAGGGAGAAAAACCCACCTAACTATTTGCTTAGATGGTAGCATATAGCAATAACTAATATGTGGTCTAATTTCAGACCTATTCATGCTATTAACTGTTCTAATGTAGTAGAGCAAGTTGGAGCTTATCAGAAAATTAAAGATCCAAAAGAGGAAGAGATAAGGAAGAACTTGCCATGCAGTCCATAGTTTGAGCTTTCTCCACAAGGTGGTCCTGGGACTGATGGTGATGGCCTGGACCATACTGAGGAGACAGGTGGTGCAGATGGAAAGGCCCCGAGCAACCCTCCCTAAATAAATTGTAGTTTTACAACCAGCATTATCTAAGAAGTTACTGAAATGAAAAGCTGACATTACATCTGAGATTCCTCTGGCACAAAGTGTCATTGCATTAGGAAAATCCAGGTGGATGAGAAGAAGGTCTATGGGTTTTTTCTTGGAACTCATGACAAACATGTACATATGCTCCACAAACAAAAAGAAATTCCCTCCAATGCCAGATCCAGTAAAAGAAATGAAGATTATCCCCTGGATGGAGTTATTCCAGATCATTCTCTGACTTCACGGACAAAACCAAGAGGAACCTTGTAAGAAAAACAAATAAAGTGAGGCTAACTAGTTTGTTCTGAATTGCTATACCAGAATACCTGAGACTGGATAGTTTATCAAGAAAAGAGGTTTATTTAGCTTGTAGTTCTTCAGGCTGGGGAGTTCAAGGGCATGGGCTTGGCTTCTGGTAAAGGCTTTCATACTATTTCATAACATGGTTGGGGGAAGTAGGCACATGTGAAGAATCAAAATCCAAGGGATATCCTGGCTTTATAACAACTCATTCTCCTGCATTATACACCATCTACCTGATTCCACCAACATCACTATTTTAGTCTGTTTTCTGTTTCTTATAACAGAATACCAGAAACTGGGTAACTTATAAGAAAAGTAATTTATTTATCATAATTATGGACACTGAGAAATCCAAGGTCAAGTGACCACATCTGATGGACACCTTTTTGCTGGTGGAAACTTTCTGCAGAGTCCTAAGGTGGTGTAGGGCATTACATGACCAAGGGACTAAGCATGCTAGCTTGGGTTTCTCTTCCTCTTCTTATAAGCCAGCAGGCCTAATCCCATGATAACACATAATCCATTCACTCATTAGTCTATGAATGGATTAATCCATTCACGAGCACAGAGCCCTCATGATCCAATCACTTCTTAAGGGCCCAACCTATTAATACTTCCACATTGAAGATAACATTTTATTTTTTTTAATTTTTTTTTTTTCCCGAGATGGAATCTTGTTCTGTTACCTAGGCTGGAGTGCAGAGGCACCATCTTGGCTAACTGCAGCCCCCACCTCCCAGGTTCAAGCAATTCTCCTTCCTCAGCCTCCCGAGTAGCTGGGATTACAGGCACGTACCATTCCCGGCTAATTTCTATATTATTAGTAGAGACAGGCTTTCATCGTGTTGGCCAGGCTGGCCTTGAACTCCTGACCTCGTGATCCGCCTGCCTCGGCCTCACAGAGTGCTGGGATTACAGGCATGAGCCACCGCACCCAGCCAGGATAACATTTTAAAATGAGTTTTGGAAGCGACAAATATTGAAACCACAGCAATCACCTTCTGTATATGTTCACATATATGTGGCAATATTCCTCCCCACAATCCTACTATACTTCATGTATTTCCTAAAAAATAGTATATTCCTACTCTGTAATCCTGAATATTATCTCCCCTCGCTTCCAATATTCAACTGGCTCTATATTATCCTGATCATTGTGAATTCCCCTTCTAGTTCTCCTGGATACAGCCCATGCATCCATCTCCCAATTGCTGTGAATGTTGGTTGGAAACGGTTCACAGCTGGCACTTTCTCTAGAGAATTTCCCTTGACTGAAAGAGAGCAATCTCTACCAAGAGAACAAGCACTCTCTCCTTACTCAGAACACCTAGGCCAATTACTGACTGACATGGAAGGTCAAGCTTCCCCACAACTTCAGCCTGTGGGTCCCTCTGTTATTTTGCTCCATAATCTCATAGACTAGAGGTGGCTGACATATTTTATTAGCTGAGACTGTATTGTGGGCCTAACTTTGCTCATCTGCCCAAACTTGCTTTATCCCCCGCTTCCTCTAACTCCCCCAATAAATTATGTGAACACAAATTCTATTTTCAGAATCTGTATCCAGGGAACCCTGCCAAGATCAACATCCTGTTGATTCTATCTTTTAACATTTGTCTAATTTTACCATTTTCTTAATTAGAAATGCTACCCTAATATCTCATATTTTGATTGACATAATAGTTTTCTTACTCATTACTCTTCCTCCAGGTTTTTCCATCCATTTTCTGCTGGACTGAGATTTCAAATTAGAAATCTGCCTATATGAATTTATGTCTCATAATCCCTTGATAGCTTTATATCCATGCAAGAACATTTGTCTTCTTTTGATTTGTATAAAGCTTACACTTTTAGCCTCCTTTCTTATCAAACCCATACTGAATTTCAGAGGTACATTGAATTCCTGCAAAAAGTTTAATCTTTATACTTATCTATAGATATATGCACAAGCTCCCTATGACAATATTTTACCTCTGCCTCCACCCATTTCATAGCTACCTCCCATCCATCCATCAGAAACCAATTTAGACTTGTTTTGTCTGTTAAACACTCACTGACCTCATAGTGCTAAATTGTCACTCTGTATTTCCCACTTTTCTTCTGCCACCTAACTGTGGAAAGAGACTCACTTTTCATCTAAGTCACCTGGCTATATGCCTGCAAAATAATATTCAATAAACAGTTCATAAATAAAAATCAAATAAGCATGTAGTTATGGTTGTTAAAGTGCATGTTAATCATAGAGATGAGGTTAGGAGCCAACTGGGGAGCAGCTGTTTGAGCAGAATCTTCTCTATGAATCTAGAGACTAGATGACATGGAGAACTCAAGTCAATCCATGTCTGATGACATTCATTAGGGACTTCAGTGTCTTCCCAGATGTATATGTTGGTTTAAACTTTAAGGCTGCCATTCTTGTTACCAGCTCCAGTGAGTCACATGTGCCATCTTTCAAGAGCCACAATAAACTCTGACATATTTACGTTTACTCTCCCTGCATTGAAATGCTTCTGATTAATTAGTTATTTTCCAAACATACCATTCTGAGATACCCATAGCAGTTTTTCGAATGATAATTTTGTCTTTGCTATCTAGAGTAGGATGACAAATGGACTGGGCAAGTGATACTTTTATACTTGCTCTGGTCACTGGGAGTGGGTGAAAGGTCACACAAATTTGTTTTTTTTTTTGAGATGGAGTCTCGCTCTGTTGCCAGGCTGGAGTGCAGTGACGCTATCTCAGCTCACTGCAACCTCCACCTCCTGGGTTCAAGAGATTCTCATGCCTCAGTCTCCTGAGTAGCTGGGATTACAGACACGTGCCGCCACACTCAGCTAATGTTTGTATTTTTAGTAGAGATGGAGTTTCACCATGTTGTCCAGGATGGTCTCGATCTCCTGACCTCATGATCTGCCTGCTTTGGCCTCCCAAAGTGCTGGGATTACAGGCATGAACCACCGCGCCCGGCAGGTCACACGTATTTCTAAGAAATCTTTTGCAAGGCATTTACAGCCAATATTTAAGGATCAATTATAGGCAACTTGGAGAACACAGGGTATACCTCTTGGAGTTGGGCAGAGCCTTTCTACATGAGAGACAGCATGACCCCAAAGTCAAGTGAGATAGCTGGCCAGGAGGGCTAGTGATGTTTAAATTTCTGCAGATATGGGCTTCATTAATTACATTGTTTTTCAAGTCTCTCTCTATATATACGTGTGTGTGTGTGTGTGGTTTTTGTTTTTGTTTTCATTTTTGTTTTGGAGACAGAACCTCACTCTATCACCCAGGCTGGAGTGCAGAGGAGTGATCTTGGTTCACTGAAACCTCCACCTCCCAGACTCAAGTCCCAGCCTCCCGAGTAGCTGGAACTACAGCCGCACACCACTGTGTCCAGCTGATTTTTGTATTTTTCGTAGAGATGGGGTCTTGCCTTGTTGCCCATGCTGGCCTCAAACTCCTGGGTTCAAGTGATCCTCCCACCTCGACCTCCCGAAATGCTGGGATTACAGGCATGAGCCACCATGCCCAGTTCAAGTCTATAATTAAGGGGTGTGGCTTCAACATTAAGAAGAATTGCCGAAAGATTTAAACACTTTATCATGATATACATTAAGCCCACCTTAACTTCTAAAGCCTTTATTTATAAGCAAGTGTATGTGAATCTCTAGCAAGCACTTTTCTATCAGATTTGAGGCCTTCCAAAATGGGTTAAACTCAGACACTGTTCTGAATGAAGGACTTACGAACCTGCAAGAAAAATATGATAAAGAAAACATTTTCCAATAAATGTACCTGGATATTTCACCATATAATAGGCCCTGAATAAGACATTGGAAATTAAATAGGAAAGTACCATGTGGTTTTGCCACCAAGGGCTACTCACTGATAGAGAAAGATAGCATGTGGAAGAGCCAAGACAGATGTCTTCAGTGAGTGCCGTGGGAACACATGATGTCAAGAGAGTGTGGTCATTTAGAGGAGACACATGAGGAAGGGCTTTTATATAATGTGGCATTATGGTAGACCCAAAAGGAAAGGGTTTATGAATATCCACAGTTATGGGCTGTGAAAGGTAGAAATGGGTGAGCAGAAGGAACAAATGAAACTTCATAAGCAAAGGCATAGGGTTACCAAGGCGAGGTACAGGGAAGGGAAACAGAAAGTAGGTCACTTTGGCCCCACTGGATAGTACATGAATTTCGGGTGGCAGCCCATATGTTGGGCTCTCTTGAACAAATCTCTAATTTCTTGTAATTTGTTGTTCACACCACAGAACTAACATATATACTTTAAATGATTCTAATGAATGTATTAGCACTCCATGCTCCAGACACAATGAATGGTTTATAGTTTTAAAATACATTTTTCTTGTTCATATTCCTGTGCATGTCAATGCCTCTGCTTGGAATCCAGCTTTCATATATGTATTATATCTATATGAATATATAGATATGTTTTTTAAAAAATCAAGATAACTTAAAAAAATCATCTTTTAAATGTCATTTATGTCATCTTTCTTGTAATGCCACCCTTAACATTAGCTAGATTTATTTTTTTATCTGCTCTTTTTGCTGACACTTTTGACCAGTCTCCACTTAACACTTAGTCAACCCTAGTATTGTTGGCTTAGGTATCTCACAGCCTTATGTGATTGCTTCATGTAATGAAATCTCAAAATGGAAATAACTATGTGAGGTAATATATATGTTAATTAGCTAGATTTAATCATTCCATAATGCATATATTTCAAAATATCATTACATATAATTTCATCTATTTTAAAAAAGAAGAAAAGAAAAAGAAATACACATTTAAAAAAATCTCAAAATTGAAGTTTTGGCTGAGTCATTAGGGCACACAGGCATTTGTTAATCATCTCTGAATGCCTCTTGGGCAGATCTGGTTTTACAGTTTTTGGATCCTGGGAGCCTACAACCTAGTTGGAGGTTTTTCAGTGGGTAAGAAAGTGCAATTTAGAGAAGATTATGGGAAGAAATCAGAAGAGAGCTATATTGTGAACCCTGTCAAGTGAGAGGAGTGAAGGGTGATGCTACATCTAGAAGAGGACCTTTCCTCAACCACTTAGGAAACATGAAGTGTCTGCCTTGTGGTCGTTACACACGCAGCGTGTTGGGTGTAGGGGGACAGCTGGTGTCTGACTTGGGCTAATTAAAATGACAAAGGTCCCCCATAGCAGAGGAGAACGATGTAACTTGGAAGTAAAGGTGCTCAAGGTAATGGGTGATCAATGCTGCAGACCTTTCAAGGACTAGGTTTGACAGTGCAATAGGGATATCAGCCATGAAAGTGGTCCAACGTGCTGAGTGTAGGCACAGGGAACAGCCTGTGTGTGTATCACAAGCAGCAGAATCACTGGAGTTTTCAGGAGTAGGTTTCCTGAAGGAGAAGCATTGCTTGCCCAGGGTGAATTGCAGCTAGAAGTGCCCAGCAGAAATGCCTCCAAAGAATTTACAAAAGTGTCTCGGAGAGAATAGGTTTTAAGTCAGATAAATAGTCCCTTTGTTCTCCTATGAGAACACATAAATAATAATTAAATAGATAAATATGAGTCAAATAAATAGTCCCTTTGTTTTCCTATCTACTGTGAGGCAGGAGACGCAAAGAGAAAAAGCAGGCCACACCCCTAACTCAGCTCAAAGTTTCACACTCTGCTCAGAGGGAAGAAGATTGTACTCCTGACTGGAAGTGCTTTTGTGATTTAAACTGTCTTTAGGTAATTTTATTGCCTAAATCTGAAAAGAAAAATTAAGGATCTGCCTGAGTTGACATCAGGTATAAAGGACAGGAAACAAAAACAAAGTTTCCCTTATAATTACAACCATGGGATTTGCTATTTCCAATGTATCCACATTTTCAAGGCCTATTTTCCTTTATAAGCCTGAAAACAACATGTCTTTTGGGTTGATGATAGAAGCATTATGAACATGGCCATTAGACAAGTATAGGTATACATCCCTGATTTGGGAAGTTACTAGTTCCACGATTTGGGGAGCATGTGTTTTCTTCCCTGGGACTCTTATTTCTACATCTTTAAAATGGTTATAATATGATCCATATTGTGGACTATATTTATGCATTGCATTTTCCAGAATGTCTTCCTCTTATATAGTGCTTGATACACAATTTAATAATAGGTGGCTCATGCTTGTAATCTCAACACTTTGGGAGGCTGAGGAGGGCTGATCACAAGGTCAGGAGACCAAGACCAGCCTGGCCAACATGGTGAAACCCTGTCTCTACTAAAAATACAAAAATTAGCCAGGCATGGTGACAGTCACCTGTAATCGCAGCTACTAGGGAAGCTGAGGCAGGAGAATTGCTTGAACTTGGTAGGTGGAGGTTGCAGTGAGTTGAGATTATGCCACTGCACTCCATCCTAGGTGACAGAGCAAGACTCCATTTCAAAAATAAATAAATAAATGAATAAATAAATAAATAAATGTAAATAAAGAAATAATAATTGGCGACTCACTACAACAACAAAAACAACACTGATTAATAAATAAAAACTCACAGAGTTGTTAAATACTTTGGTCAAGACCTGGAATATGTTCGTAAAGAAGATCTCAATTCACTTTATTGACTTATTTTCCCTCCAAATACTTTGTTCCATCCCCTCGATCTTTTTTGTTTGTTTGTTTTCTTTGTTTTGAGACAGTGTTCTGCTCTGTTGCCCGGGCTAGTGTGCAGCCCGGTGCACTTAGACCTGCTGGGTTTAAGCAGTCCTCCCACCTCAGCCCTCAGCCACTTTCCCACCACAGCAGAGAGTACAGGCATGTGCCATCACGCCCAGTTAGTTTTTACTTTTTAATTTTTTGTAGAAATGAGGTCTCTCTATGTTGTCCAGGCTGGTCTCAAACTCCTGAGCTCAAGCGATCCTCCTGCCTCAGCCTCTCAAGGTGCTAGAATTACAGGGATGAGCAACCATGCTCAGCATCTCATCCCCTCAGTCTTTGTGATCATCTTCTTTGCTACTCCTCTGATCACTCCCTCCCAGGTCAACTTATCTAATTCCTGCTTCCCACCCTGACTGAGATGCTCACTGTCTCTGAATCTCCTAGATGTTTATCCAGTGTCCTTGGGTCTAGGAGATACAACTGCACAGATTCACAAGAATTAGCTTTGCCTTCAGTAACTCTGAAGTTCAAATCTTGGCTTTCCTAATTTGTATCTGCATATTACTTGACCTCTGTAAGACCCAATATTCTCATGTGTAAAATAAGGGCAGTGCTTTGTACTGTACTAGTCTCTAGTGAGGACTGAATGAGCTGATGTAGGAAGTGCTCATATATGTGCTTGGCAACTAAGTACTAAAGAACAATTTTCCATAAGGTAACTATTAGTATTATTATGATGTGTTCTTTACATCTGTCCTATTCCCCACATCTCAACAATTCTCTAAAAAAGTACACCATATTATGTTTTGGAGCTAGGGTGTTAATTTAAAGAAAAATGCAGAATGAATTTAAACATCCTCAGAATACTAAACCTTATTAAAGAAGACAAAAGTGCCATGTAAAGAAAAGGCCGAAGGGACACTAGAAAAAGTACGCATAGCTTAACTAAAAATTTCAACTGCTAGGAGAGAAAGTGCACAAATGCTGAGGGAAGACGGCAGAGGATAAGTGCTCCCACACATCTAGGCTGACATGCCATTGATGTCTGATGTCACCTATACCTCTCTTCCTTGTATAAGAAGGGGCAGCTCCAGGCACAGTGCATCAAACACTGCTGTACAATGGCTCTGGCTCCCTTGTGGACCAAAAAGAAGCAGATGTTTCTGGATGTGAGTTGGGAAATAATCAGCCACCTTCTCCCTGGGCCCTGGCACCTTCCTCTTCCACAAATGACAGAGGACCTCAGACTCTTCTCTCTCATTGCCTACCCCTGACCAGCTCTGCCCTGGGCAGCCCCCTTGCAAAGCCAAAGGCAGCCCCAATCCACAGTTGTCAGGTACACTCACCTGGGGAGTCTGTGTAGCACAGCTCTGAGTGGCTGTTCTGACAGAGCAGCACCAGCCACGGCCTGTTTATATTTCCCCAAGACCCAATGCTCACGGGCAACTCCCGCTGGTGTCACAATGTCAACGTCATAATTTCTGACTTTGCCAGGGGAAAAGGGGTACAGTGTCAATCCCTGGGTACAACTCTGCCCTCTCCCTGTGGCTCCATAATTTGCTGGGCCCGGAAACATCTTGATTCTAATTATAGTAAATGTGCAGTAACGAGTAGAAGGCACTGTAATGAGGAACAGTTTACTAAGGTGTCTGGGTTTCTTCATTTTTACTGTATTCTCATCCCATCTCCTCCATTCATCACCAAAGCTCAGGAACCAATTTGGAAAAAAAAAAAAAAAAAGACCTGAGAATCTGTAGTGGTCACTTTCCAAACATTTTACAAGTGTATTCTACGTTGATAATGAAAGATCACTGATTGCCAACATCAGGGCCTTCTCTTGGGGTTTAGTGTCTATTTTATGGCCGAAGTGGGGCCTCTGGTTGCTGGTATTGTCTGCTTCTTGATCCAGGTGCTAGTTTTATGCATATAAATTAGTTTATACAATTCACTGAGATATTCATTAATGATTTCTGCACTTCTTTGTATGCATATTTCATTTAAAAGTTTACTGTCAAATAAAATGTACTGTCACTGGCTCGGGAAGCTCATGCCCGGGAGTCACGGTGCAGACTAGCTGAGTAAGATGTGCGCAGCCCTGGCTATCAGAGTTAAACCTTCATGCTGGGTCCCTAATAGCTTTTCCGGAAATAGTTCCATTAGGCAATAAAGGGATGCAAAGAGAGGAAGACAGCTGATTTTGATATCCACCATCTAGCAATACGGCTTAGCTTAAATAATCTTTCTCTGATCTTCATGCATACCCTTCCCTTTTGAGTGGCCATTACAGCTCTTGATGCGAAGGAATGCACTAAAATGAATTCCAGCTGAGACCTAAAGTTCAGGTAAATATTTTTCTAAACACAAGAGCACCTGTGCTTATGTCAGCTGAGTAAGGTAAGTGGTAGTTTAAAAAAACAACAATAACAAACAAACAAACAGGGAAGAGAGGAGGACTCCTAAGGAATGGAATTGACCTGGTAGCAGAGGCTGGAGTCGGGCAGGGGACGGTTTCTTTCACAATCCTGAATCATGCAGCATGATCATTGCAGTTTCCTCTGCTATTGCAGCCTGAAGAGACACATCTCCCTCACTTAGATTTTTATTCAATTCTTACAACCCCTCAATGTGATATCTGAGCTCTCTCTAAACTCAAGTGTGTGTGTGTGTGTGTGTGTGTATCACAACCATACATTATCTACTATTTGCAGAGCTCTTGAATCAGGATATTAAAAAATCTAGGCATAAGTAATTCCATTAGATGCACAACAGATTTTCAAAATTTTCTGATAAGTGCATGTGAGAAGATGAACACAAATATTTAATAATGTATTATACATCTACAGGATTTCATGTAAATTATTTGAACTTCATGACAACCATGGAAATAAGATGCTGAGGCCAGGTGAGCTAAATTACTTCCTCAAGGATGCATACATAAGACGCCAACCTAGAGCTCATGACTTATGCTCATGAAAGTCTTCCTGAATTAGTAAAACAACAAGCCACAAACTGACAAAATATATTTACAACAAAGTATTCTGAATTAGTATTCAGAATATATATTAAAATTGGCTTAAAATAGACCAGAAAAGGATAAAACTTAAAAAGCATTTAAAAAATGGCCATTTCATAGAAGGATAAAAAAAGAATGGAATATAAAAAGACATGAATACACTCAATCTCAATAATTTTATGGCAATGTGAATTAAAACCAAAATAAAAATAATACTTTTAATCGAATTTAAACAGACAGAATACCAAGTGTTTGTGGGCATATAGAACAATGGGGACTTATGGCTGATAGTATTAATTGGAACATCAGGGGAAATAATTTGACTTATTATTACACTAGTATGTTTGAACAACTCATATCTTATGACTAAGAAACAAATTACTACATATATACTTCACTTTTACACTCATGTGTCACTCAATGAAGGACATATGTTCTGAGAAACGTGTCATTAGGCAATTTCACCGTTTGGTGGGAACATCACAGAGTATACTCACACAATCCTAGATAGCCTACTACATACCTAGGCTGTCTGGTATAGCCTGTTGTTCCTAGGCTACAAATACGTTAGTGCACTGAATACAGTAGGCAACTGAAACACAATGGTAAGTATTTGTGTATCTAAACGTATCTAAATATAGAAAAGATACAGTAAAAATATGATATAATTTTATGGGACCCCCCTTGTGTGTGCAGTCCATCATTGACCAAAATGTTGTTATACGACACATGACTATACTATATACCTTAGAATATTAGCTTTCAAAATGTGGTCTTGAGTCCGAAGTCACTAACATCACATGTTAGAAATGAAAATTCTATGGCCCACCCCAGACCTACTGAATTTCAAGACTATTCAGGGGGCTCCCAGCAATTTGTGTTTAACAGACCCTCCAGATAATTCTGAGGCGCACACAAGTTGGAAATATTCCTCTTGCATATTTGTGCAGGAGACAAGGAAGTTAGTAGAATTGCTTTTAGAGCAAAAAGAACAACAAGAACAAAAAACTATAATTAACTGAAATTTAAGTTGATAAGAGAATGAATAAAGACATAGTATTTATGGCACTTAAACAATTAATTGCATCTGCAACCACAAATGGGTGGATCAAATGGCAGAGTTATATAAGCTATGATGCTATTTTAATAGAGGGTCAAGCAAAACTAAAATAAACACTGTTTTGAAATGCATGCATATGTGATAAAATGAAAATAAAGCAGAGAAATGCTAATTTTTAAACTATTTTAATATTTATTTCTTATTTAATGATATTTTAATGTAAAGGGTTTTGTTGTTTTTTGTTTTTGTTTTTGTTTTTGCTTTTGCTTTTGTTTTTGAGATGGAGTCTTGCTCTGTCGCCCAGGCTGAAGTGCAGTGGTGTGATCTTGGCTCACTGCAACTTCCGCCTCCTGGGATCGAGATTCTCCTGTCTCAGCCTCCTGAATAGCTGCGACTACAGGCATGCACCACTACGCCCGGCTAATTTTTGTGTTTTCTGTTGAGACAGGGTTTTGCCATGTTGGGCAGGCTTGTCTTGAACTCCTGACCTCAGGTGATCCACCTGCCTTGGCCTCCCAAAATGCTGAGATTACAGGCATGAGCCACCGCACCCAGTCCTATAATGTAGTTTTAATTATGCTTTTAAAACACATTTTGAGACTTAGTTTATGGTCTATGATGTTTTGTAAACTTTCTTAATAATGTACGTGTTTTAAATTTGAGGAACATAAAATTCTATGTATGTTCAATTATTAGTTATATTGTTCTAATCATCTTTATTTCTGGTATCAGAATATGAAAAGATCAGTATCTTCTATCACTAAATGAAAAGATATATTAAAATTTTATGATGCTGGGTGTCTATATTTCCCCTTATAGTTCTACTTGCTTTATCTGAGGCTTTTCAAATGTGCATAAAATTGAGAATTGTTTTACTATACAAGTTGGAACTTTTATCATTATGTAGCATGATGGCTAATTTTAGATGTTGACTAGATTAAGTAATATCCAGAGAACTGGTAAAGTATTATTTCTGGTCTGTGAAGGTGTTTCCACAGGAGATTAGTGTGCGAGTGGGTGGACTGAGTGGGGAAGTTCTGCCCTCAATGTGGATGCACACCATTGAATTGGCTGTTGCTTGGATAGAACAAAAGGGCAGAGGAAAGGCAAATTGTTTTCTCTTTCTCCTGGAACTGAAACACTCTTCTTTTCCTGCCACGACTCTCTCAGCCTAGGACTCCAGGATTAGAGGCCCCCAGATTCTCAGGGCTTTGGTCACAGATTGAAAGTTATACCATTGGTTTTTCTGGGTTATGACACTTTCAGACATGGACTGAGCCACACTACCAGCATTCTATGGTCTCCAGCTTGCAGACAGCCTTCCATCGGACTTCTCCACCCCCATAATCATGTAAGCCAATTCACTTATTAAATCCCCTTCTATCTACCTATCATCTATCTATCTATCTATCTATCTATCTATCTATCTATCTATCTATCTATCTATCATCTATCTATCTACCTATCTCTTATTTGTTCTGTGTCTCTGAAGAACCCTGGACTAATCATGTAGAAACTCTCTTTAGTCATAATAATGCTTTTTGTCTTAACAGCAATTAGTCTTTTATTAATAAAGGTTCTCCAAAATACTTTTTGCTTAATATTAGCTAAGGTAACTCACATCATAATTTTCCTTTCAAAGTGGTCATTATGTACTGGACAGGTCTCTTGAAAAGGAAAAATAGCAGTAGTTAGTATCTAGTTTCATCTAATACAATATTCATAGATGACCAAGAATAATAATTTGATCTATGGCTTCTGGAGTTACTTTTCCTGAATTTGGTGTCTATGCCCATCAATTGCTAGCTTTTGGAAAGGTTATTTAGTTTCTTGGTGTTTTCTCATCTGTAAATTAATAATAGCAAAATTAAATATTTAGGAAGGATTATATACATTTTTGATATTTAAAAGAGTAAAAATCTGTCCAGGAATGAAAGAATAAAAATCAGCTCACATTATAAAAGAAAAAAAGCAGCATTGTCATTTTTCTCACTAGGAAAACACACAGAGATTAAAGAAGGCTGAAGGTTTACAGGAAACATTGTTTTTCTACCAAGATCATGGAATAACTGTAAAACTCCCCAACAGACTTGTGTTTGAATGGTTTCTGCTTTCTTTCCAATGATGCCCCAGGCCTGCCTTGCTATATCCTTTTGTTACAGGGGATACCAAACTACTAAAGCACCCCCAACTCTTTACTGCACTAAATCTTTAGTTAATCGTTCCTCTACTTTCTAGTTCTGTCCTAGAAACATCAACCAAACCAGAACCAACGTTGAAGAATACCTGCTTCTCCTTGTCTCTCTTCAGAACCTTTGAGCAGAATTCAAACCTTATAAAAAGTACTTCTCTCTTCTCTTCTGTAGAGCTACCATTTCAAGATTCCTCTCAAACATCTTCCTTCCATTACTTCACTCATTAATCTGATTTTGTCAGATTACCGGTTTGTTTCTAGTGGTTTAGTGGCTCCTGGTTAAAGCTGCTTAGGCTGCAACTTGTTATTATACCAGCACTGATACACTTGGACTTTTTTCTGACGTCTATTTGGTTTGTATTTTTCCCACATTTGAGTTTATTTCTTTTTTATTATCTTTTTTCTTTACTGTCTTTTTAATTGGATTTTTTATTTTGCTAGTTTTTCCCCTTATTGCTCTACTCATGTGAATAATTTTTTCTTCTACTAATCTGTATATTTATTTATTCTTTGTGTGCTTACTATCAAAATTTTATTAATAGTTAACTTTATAAAGTATAAAGTTAATCTACTTTATAACATATTCCAAGCATTAACATATGTTTACACACATATATTTTGAGACAGGATCTTGCTCTGTCACCCAGGCTGGAGTGCAGTGGTGCCATCAGGATTCACTGCAACCTTGACCTCCTGGACTCAAATGATCCTAATTTTTTTAGGCTAATTTTGGACCACCCAGCTAATTTTAAAAAATTGGTAGAGACAAGATCTCACTGTGTTGCCTAGGCTGTTCTCAAACTCCTGGGCTTAAGCGATCCTCCTACCTCAGCCTCCCAAAGTCCTGCTATTGTAGCCATCATTCCCAGCTACAATATTTTTAAAGAGCTTAAATCTAATTACTCTCATCTGTTAAACTATTCTTATCTGTTATTTTAGTTCTGGCTTTTTTCAACCCCCAAAACTAGACATTATTATTATTATTATTATTATTATTATTATTATTTTGTACAGGCAATATTTGCTTAGGCTTATCTGTTTCCCAATTTATTTTCTTTCATTTTTATATTACAGCTTATCCCTTCTAGGGTTATGATTTTGTTGTTCAAGTACAAACTTAAAGATTCTATAGTAAAGTTTTTTAGTGGAAATATTGCTTTGCTTTCCCTCACCCTTAAACTGTATTTTATCCTCATTATTGAAAGACAAATTTACTACGATGGTTTGAGTGTATTCCCCAAAAGTTAACATGTTGGAACCTTAATTCCTTAAAGTGGAAAGATTGGGAGATAGGACCTGGTGGAAGGTATTTGGGTTATCTCTGCCCTCATGAAGAGATTCATGCAGTTCTGGCTAACTGGGTTAGTTCTCATGACAGTGAGTTGTTATAAAACCAGTCAACCTGCTTCTTCTTCCCTCTTTCATCCACATTCTCTTGTCTTGTTGCTTTTTCACCATGTTGTGATGCAGAACAAAAACCCTTGCCAGAAGCCAGTCCCATGACCTTGGGCTTCCCAGCCTCCAGAATTGTGAGCCAAATAAACTTATTTTCTTTACAAATCACCCAGTCTAAGGTATTCTGTTATAGCAACAGAAAATGAATGAAGACATTTACTTTGTATCAACTTATGAGTTGACATGTTTCTCTCAACAGTTTGAAGATACACTTTTTCTCAGATTGGACTTTCACTTTGTGGTTTCAAAAACCTACAGCAATCTGAATGTTATTTCTTCAGCAATCTTTGTTTTTTCTTTCCTGTTGCTTTAAAAGTCTTCCTTTAGTCTTTAGTATTGTTAATTGCATTACAGTGTGTCTGGTGAGATCGCTTTCTATTTGATCTGCTTGGAATATGTTGTGCTTTCTGTGTATGTGAAGTCATATCTTCCCTTTGTTTGGAGAAATTATCAGCCATTATCTTTGTAAATATTGCCTCTTCCTATCCTGCAAGTTCTAAGTGTTTTAAAAATGTTTTCCATTGTTTTAACATCTGTGCTACTTTCTAGATAATACCTTCCATTTTATCTCTTTTTAAAAATTTTCTGGACTATTTTTAGAGTTCTGCATTTACAAAAAAATTGATCAGAAAGTACAGAGAGTTCCCATATACATCCTTATAGTGTGATACATTTGCAACAGTTGATGAGATAATATTTATGCATTTTTATTAACTAAAGTCCATAGTTATATTAGTGTTCACTTTTTGTGTTGCACTTTATAAAGGTCTTGACAAATATACAATGATCATTACAGGATCATACTGAATAGTTACATAACCCTAAAAGTCCTCTGTGTTCTACCTGTTCATCCTTCCCTTTTTCCTGCCACCCTACCTCCTGGCAACCACTGATCTTTCTACTATCTTTATAGTTTAGCATTTTCCAAAATGTCATACAGTTGGAATCATACAGTATGCAGCCTTTTCAGACTACCTTCTTTCACTTAGCAATATGCATTTAAGTTTCCCTGTGTTTTCTGTGGCTTCATGCCTCATTTCCTTTTATTGATGAATAATATTCCACTGTATGGACATACCACAGTTTGTTTATCCATTCACCTGAAATGATATTGGAAACCCATGAACAGCCAACAGCCTTTCCAAATTTCTATAGTCTACCACACCTGTTTCTTGTTTTAAAAAATTGAAATAGGCCAGGTGCAGTGGCTCGTGCCTGTAATCCCAGCACTTTGGGAGGCCGAGGCTGGCAGATCACCTGAGGCCGGGAGTTTGAGACCAGCCTGACAAAGACGGAGAAACCCCGTCTCTGCTAAAAATACAAAATTAGCAGGGCATGTTGGCTCATGCCTGTAATCCCAGCTATTCGGGAGGCTGAGGCAGGAGAATCACTTGAACCTGGGAAGTGGAGGTTGCAGTGAGCTGAGATTGTGCCATTGCATTCCAGCCTGGGCAACAAGAGTGAAATTCCATCTGAAAAAAAAAAAAAAAAATTGAAATAATTTAAAAAGGTATAGTAGTCCCTAACTCTACTATCCTTTCTTTCTCCTCAGTCATATTCGCTCTCTCCCCAATTCGGTTTTCTAATTTTACTACTTTTCTCCCCAATTCAGAGTTTTCTAGTTTTACTACTTATGGAAATATTAAAAATAATAAATAGTGTTGTTTTACAGGATTTAATATATTCAGTGAATGGTATCTTACTAAGAAATTCACATTTTTGGCCAAATATTTTTTCTTGAAATTTTTTTTTTTTTTTTTTTTTGAGACGGAGTCTCGCTCTGTCACCCGGACTGGAGTGCAGTGGCCCGATCTCAGCTCACTGCAAGCTCCGCCTCCCGGGTTTACGCCATTCTCCTGCCTCAGCCTCCCGAGTAGCTGGGACTACAGGCGCCCGCCACCTCGCCCGGCTAGTTTTTGTATTTTTAGTAGAGACGGGGTTTCACTGTGTTAGCCAGGATGGTCTCGATCTCCTGACCTCGTGATCCGCCCGTCTCGGCCTCCCAAAGTGCTGGGATTACAGGCTTGAGCCACCGCGCCCGGCCGAAATTATTAACATAACGTTTGTTATGTTTGTTGATGTTTCAATCATAAATACCCCAGGGTTTATTTCTTAAAAGCAGAATATTATTTTACATGACTACAGTGCAATGATTAAAATCAGGAAATTAATATTAATACAATGGCACTATTCACTTGATAGAACATGTTTAGATTCAACAATTGTCCCAATGATACAATTTATGGTAAAAGATAATCCAAGATCACATGGTACATTAATATGCGGTTGTCATGTCTCTGTAGTTTCCTTCATCCAGTAGAAGTTTCTGAGTCTTTCTTTGTATTTTATGACATTGATGTCATAAAAGCTTGAGACATTTCTACAATGTGCTTCAATTTGAGTTTTTCTGATTTTTCCTTGTAATTAGATTCAGGTTGACCCCTTTGGCAGGAACACGGCAGAATTGATGATGAGTTCTCAGTGCACGATGTCAAGGCTCACATGTTGTTGGTGTGTCTCATTCCAGGCAGTGTTAGCTGCCATCACTTAGTGTCTATTGGTGTGTATTCGGTGTTCTATGTAATGTTACTGTTTTACCCCTTGTCATTAGTAAATCTTTGGGAAGACACTTTGAGGCAATGTTGATATCCTGCTCACCTAAACTTCCACCGATTAGTTTTAGCACCCATTGATGATTCCTTCCTGAAGAAATTATTATTATGATAGTCATCGAGTGGTGACATTCTAATTTCATTATTTCTTTTACATTAACTAGTTGCGTTTTCATTGAAAGTCTTTTCCTTCTCCCTCATTTATTCGTTTTAATTGTGGACTAATGGATTCTTATAGTATTCAATAAATAACAATCATTTAAAATCATTATTCAGTCTGATTCTCAAATTTTCTCAAACTTGGCTGGAGGGAGTCCCTTCAAGCTGGCTCCCTATTTGACAGATTCTCACCATTCTTTGAGCACTTCCTTACTTTTTGACACAAGATTCTCTAGGCTCATCTTGCATCTTGTTTTCATTGTCATTTTACATAAGAGAAAGTATAGCAATGGAGAGGCCAAGTAATTCATCAAATACTGCCCATCCAATGTAACCCAGCCAGAAATCATTAACGTTCACGTGTAAACCCCCAAACTGTTGAGACAACCGAGTAAAAAGGGCTCCCCGGAAAACCTCCGACCCACCTGCGCACTCTGCTCACTGGGAAAAGGGGGTGGAGCCACAAAGTTAGCGTGGTTTGCAGAGGGGAGGAGCCCAGCCTCTAGCGTTCCTGTGTGGTGGGGCAGAAGCAGGTTAACAGGCCTCCCTCTCACTCTGCTGAAAGTTTTTCTTTTGCCTTTTTCGCGCAATGAATTCCATTTTTCTCACCCTTCTATGCGTCCGCAGGCCTAATCTTTCCTGGTTATGTGACAAGAACCCGGTTTTTAGCTGAACTAAGGAGAAAGTCCTACAACACTGCCACCGTGTGGCAGTTACTCCAAATAGAAGGAGAGGCTGAAGGACACACAACCAGGGATGCAAAAAAGATGGAGACAGAGGCTGTGTGAGATGGGATTCATACTGAGACTGGGGGAGCCACCTCTCCTAGACAGTGAGACAGATTGCAAGAGAGACTGACCCAGAAAGATACATACAAAACAATGGGCAATAGAACAAATGACCTGAATTAGATTATCTGGGTTCAAATCCTGATTTTGCTGTTCATTATCTGTGTATCATTGGGCAATTTACTCAATCTCTCTGTGCCTGAATTTCCTCATTCAAAATCAGGGATGAAAAGAGTACTTATCTCAAAGGGCTATTTGCTCACTTATTGCACAAGTAATTTGGCATCTGATATGTGCCAGGTGCACCTCTAGATGAGGATACTGTCACATTGAATGAAGTGAAGATCAGTGACCAGAACGCTGCCTCACAGCCTAGCTCAGTGAGAAAAATAATACCATTATCACCTCTAATCTCAACCCTGTGCCACCATTTATTTATAGTTCTTTGCATTAGTTTCTGGAAAGGTCATTTTTGAGGGCAGAATGAATAACCTATAGAAGGATCATTCTTGGGTATAATGAATTAAAGAAGTATTATGAAGCTTTGTAAGGCAGGATTAGCTCATAAAAAATGGGGGGTTCTTTTGCTTTTCCAGTTCCATTTGTTGTTTCACAGACAAAGAATAAAACAACCACTGATGGCAAAGACCGCAAACTGCCAATGTTCATCGGCAGAGCAAGGTGATGCTTGTCCCGTCCAGGCCTGTGGTTGAGATAAGCTCAGAAAGCAGAGTCTCCAGGGCTGGTCATCATTTATCATAACCCTGTGTATAAAGAAGGCATTGAAAAAGAAAAGAAGTGACTTATTATGTGTCTCATAAGCTGGTTCTCATTTTTATTCATAACTTTAGAACCTTAGGAAGATGAAGAGAGGGCCAGAAAAATGGGAAACCCTAGATACAGAAACTTGGCTAGTTGTTTACTTTTTCACTGTACATCTTTCTATTACAATAGTTAAACTCCAATTAAGATTGAAATAACTCCTGAGGCAAACAAACGTAATTGTGGAGAGAGAGGGGAAAATGTACTTCAGGAACTAGGATTCTGCAGAGGGTTTCTGTCTTCCTGACAGGACAACAATTTGAAAATTTGAGTCCTGGTAATAGTTTGTTATCCAAGAACTGTACAAATCCAGAAGGCACAAGTACGGCTTAGGGAGCCTTACCTTGCCAGAAGGACTAAACCAGAGCTTTACCACACCATAGCTACCAAGGTGAGTAGACCTGACAGTTCTTTTATTTATTCACATATGCCATATAAAATTTCCCTCAGAAGTATACATCTTGCTTTGTTCTTTGACTAAGCAAGGGAGTTTATGTGAGCCTGAGGACCTTGACTCTGCATGTAATCTTTACCTGGGGTCATAAATATGAAGGGGACCAGTTCCAGGAGATGACCCTAGAAATGCTTGAGCATCTTTATCCCTGTGTTCAGGATCTTGTACCATAAGAGAGGTCTGGGGTGGGTCTTCCTTTAAGGTTCCCTCTTTGGTTTCATCCAAAAATCAGAAAGATAAAAAAGCTTTTCAGGTTTCTAGGAAAAACTCTTTTTTTTAAGCTTCCATTTTCACCTGCATTATAACTCTATCAGCATTATTAGCTTCCATAAAATCTCTTCATATCATTTTTGGTGCATTTCTGTGTTTTGCAGGTGGGCCAACTTTGTCTTTACCTATTAAGTTGTTAATTCATTAAGAGAGAGATAGAGAGAGGGAGTGTGTGTGTGTGTGTGTGTGTATCTTGAAGGTTTTCTTTCTGTATCCATCCTTAAAGTCTCCTAATCCAATTAGTAATATTGTACCATACACGTAAGTCAACTTCATTAACCATATGCCAGTTTAATGGGAGCATCTGTTACCAACCATTATGATTAAAAATTATACTTGCTCTTCAGAAATTTTTCACTTTTATTTTTCACCAGGCTATAAGTAAGTATAACCTGAGGCAACCCTATAAATTTACCTTGGCATTATGTAGCAGGGAGCACTAATCTCATTTTTAGTTGAGAAAACTGGAGCTAAAATAGGTGCACTTCCTTACCTGCCTAAGCTATTAGGTATTAGACCTGGATGGAGCACTACACATCTATCTGAATGTGAAGCATGTTTTTTTAAAATAGTTTTCAATCATGATTCCAAAAACAATTTGAAAGACCAGTCACCCTTCCCTTCTCTGATATTTTTCTTATTATTCAGTCAAAATAAAATGGAAGTGTCTTATTAGTATCACAGAAGATAGTCTCTAATCTGAATCAGAGCTTTGGAACCTTGGGAAGATGAAGAGAGGGCCAGAAAACTGTGAAACCTTAGAAAAAGATAAGAAGAAACAAACATAAAAATATTTGATAAGGACATAATGAGTGGTGAAGTGTATGCAGGACCTTCAGTTTTGACAAATTCCAGGTTTCTGGCTAAATATGTAACCAGTTCTTACTCCCAACCTATTAGTTCATACTGCTTTTCTTGTTATTAAAGCCTGTAGTTCATTTCACTATGGGCTATCCAGTTCAGGTCATGTAATGCTTTGTTTAATGCATTGGTATAGATGTTAGTCTCTTCATTTGGCACCGGAGGAAACTGAGGCGGAAAGGCAATAACTAATATTCCAAAAGTTATAAAGTTTCCTGGCACAAGACCTGAGTACAAGCCTTAATTCAGGCAGTTCTCATGCTGCCAGAGATCTTTAAGACAAATTAAGATAAATCTAATGCATCTCTTAGTGACTGGTAGAAAATGAAAGGGGACAAGGTTTGTAGAAAGGCATTCCAAATATATAGATAGAGGTCAATCCTGGTTAGATCAAACATCCTGGTTTCTTTTGTTTTGGGGGATTTATTTGTAGTTTGATGTAAGTTCTAGATAAGAAGTGAGATTGGAGAGGTTAATTGTGAAAGAGTGAAATACTGTTCAGACCTAAACAAGTAAAAATCAGCTTGGAGTGGTAAAGATCAAAGTAGCCCTCCTGCTACCAACGTTGAGAGAATAGACGCAGGTAGATCTGGTTACAGAGTCAACTGGACACATTGGTTACACAGCAGCTGTAAAATGCCATAATTGCACCTTTTGAGTAATGACTCTTTTTTTTTTTTTGAGACAGAGTCTTGCTCTGTAGCCCAGGCTGGAGTACAGTGGCCAGATCTCGGCTCACTGCAAGCTCCGCCTCCCAGGTTTACGCCATTCTCCTGCCTCAGCCTCCCGAGTAGCTGGGATTACAGGCACCCGCCACCTCGCCCGGCTAGTTTTTTTGCATTTTTTAGTAGAGATGGGGTTTCACCGTGTTAGCCAGGATGGTCTCGATCTCCTGATCTCGTGATCCGCCCGTCTCTGCCTCTCAAAGTGCTGGGATTACAGGCTTGAGCCACTGTGCCTGGCCAATGATTCTTTTCTTACCAATGTGGCCCCAACCTGCTTTGTATATCCAGACATCAGAGATCTCTAATTTATAAACTGTCTTCATCTCATGACAGTATGCAACACCTAATTAATCTACCTCTCCTAATCCCCCTAATCAACACATCAACAACTCCCCTTAGAGGTCCCTCAGATCCATCAGTAGGAACTTAGACCTCTCCTAAATGCCCTTGTAGAGTGACATTCCATGGTTTCTCTAGAGCACCTTCTCTGGCTGCATCCAGTCCATGTATCTCATTGTTTTTCAGCCCACAGGCTTGTTTCTGAAGGTCTTTGGCTGATTAACCATTAACAGTTGAGGTCCTACAGTGAAATGCTATGCAGTTTGACTTGATGTTGAGTACTTGGAAAACCCACTGAAAACTTGTAACTACTGAAATCACAGATTCAGTTTGGGGTTTTGAAAGACAACTCTGAAATATTAAGGAATATGAATCAAAGATATGAAAATTAGAAAGAAGAGATAAACCAGAAATTGTTATACTAATCAAAATGATAGATGTATAGGCATAATGAATAAAAGAAGTATCACAGAAGATAAAACATTGTTAAACTTGAGAAATGTTAAAGACATTGAAGCAACAGGATTTTATGAGTGTTTGTTGAATGCGGAGGAGGTAGAAGGGTTACGGGTGAGCATCAGGTTTTTGAAATTGGCTGATAGGAATATGAAGAATTAAATAGAAAATGCAGACGCTCAGGTTGGGGGAATTTTTTAAGTTCAATTTAGCATATGCTGAGATTTAAAATATGTGAGATATATCAGAATTTGAACAAGCAAGTTGGTCTTGTAGCTATGGAGATCAGGCAAACAAAATCTGTTTCCCAAATTTAGATTTTCGTATCCTCTTCCAAGATGACATTTAAGGTCACATGGAATGTTCATCAAAGAGGGTCACAGGGAAAGGATTACAGTTCTTTGGACAGAAATCTGCTCTGTTACATATATTATGACTTTCCTTTATCCACTAGAAATGTGCTATGATTTTTTTTTTTTGCAGATACATATATATCATCATAACTGGTACTTTATTCATACAGTGTTCCCTGGATCTAAACATTCTCTGCCCATGAGGTTAGAAATGGTTTTGAACATTACGAAGGGAACAATATTCCTGTTTCTAACTGAACTTGGCATTGTGGGGAATGTTTTTGTTTTTGTAAACTATATGTACATTTTCTTTTGGGGCACTGAGAAGAAATCTTTACACTTTATTCATATCCATTTAGCTTTTACAAATATCATACTTCTGTTTTCCAAAGGAATGCCCAAGACAACAGCAGCTTTTGGTTTGAGAAACTTTCTAGATGATATAGGCTGTAAAATTGTTGTTTATCTGGAGAGGGTGACTTGAGGCCTTTCCATCTGCACCAGCAGTCTCCTCACCATGGTCCAGGTCATCACCATCAGTCCCAGAGCCTCAATGTGGGGGAGGCTCAAGCTGAGGTCTGCATGGCATGTCCTTCCCTTGTTTCTCTTTTTTTGGACGTTCAATTCCTTGATAACCATGAACTTACTTCATTCCATCACAAATAGCAACATGAACAGATCACAAATTAGTGAAAATGATAACTACTATTATTTTCTAGCAGGGAGATGGGTAATAAGATGGATTTTTCTCACACCGATAGTCTTGCAAGATGCTCTGTTTCAGGGTCTCACAGGCTGGGCCAGCAGCTACATGGTATTTCTTCTCCACCAGCATCACAAGCGTGTTCTCCACATTCGGAACTCCAAATTTCTGTACAAAACTCCCCCTGAGATAAGAGCTGCTCAAAGTGTTCTCCTTCTGATGATCTGTTTTGTTTTCTTTTATTGGACAGATTGCATTATTTCTTTATATTTAACTTTATCCTTAGAGAATAATTTCATAATATCAAATATTCAAGAATGTTTAGCCCTTGGTTATGCAACTCTCAGCCCATTTGTGCTGATTCACAGAGATAGACATGTGGCTGAATGTTGGCATGTTCAGTAAGACTTCAGAAAATGTCTGTTTTTTTGATCTCTTCAGTAAGCAAGTTTGAAATAAACTTGCTAGTTTTGCTATGCTGTGTATTTTTAAAAATCAAAAACAATTGCTTAAACATGTAAGGATAAATTCTCATACAACAAACCTGGTGACCAGCAGCTCCGATCTAATGCAAGAGATCATAGAAATCCTAGAGATTTCTATGATCTCTTCTTATTCTCTATCCTTCTTATTCTTATTCTCTCTTCTTATTCTCTATCCTTCCACCCTTCAAAAAGTAACTGAAATTCTGTGTATTTATGATGGCTCTTTTACCACCAGGCTTCCAGGAGTAAAAAATAGTAGAACAATCTGGTAAAATCTATCAAGATTACTGGCGCATTCGCATTTTGACTCAGGAATTCCATGTCTGGGACCTAATCCTTCAGATATACTTGAGCATTTAAGAATTAAAGTAGGAAAAATACACATTATGATACATTATTTTAAAAATACAACAAAATATCTAGCAAAAGGAGCTATTTAAAAATATTGATACATATTCATTCATACAAAGGGATTTTATGGTACTTATGAAGAAGTGGATGAGTTCAAAATATATTGACATGGAATGATACTCAAGGGTTTTTTTTTTTTTCAATTGAAACAAAAGCAATGTGAAAGCTGTAGCATTCAAAAAGCAATATAATAATATAATTAATTTGGAATTATCTACATCATAAACTTCTGCAAGAATAAAAAAACTGTAAGAATTACTCCCGATTGAAGAGAAGCTAAGCAAATGGAGGCATAGTAAATCGAATTTTATTTTATATATTTCTCTGTTTTCTGATTTGTTAAACATGTAAGAGCATCTCTCTTCAAAGTATGTAAATAAATTAAGTTAGATAACAATTTATGACTTGTTTCTAGACATAATTTTTTAGTGCCCAGGCACTCCCACAATGTTATCAGTCTAGTCTCTCTATTATCAGAGTTAAAAAATAATCTGGTTCTGCATTAATTTAAATGAAGAACTTGGTTTCAATTTTTCTTAAACTGGAACCAAAATACATTTGGATGGAATGTATAGTTCTGTCAGTAAGGTATCTCCTCGAGCCATTTGGAAAAATACTTGATAAAATAAAAGTGAAGTGAAAACTATAGATAACAAGAGACTTAAGAGACATTTCAAAAGAACACATGTTCAGTCTTACTGAGGTCTTGCTTACTTGTTTTTATTTGGTCTTTTTTTCTTGACCAAATAAACTAAAGTAAAAGTTAACAATTTTCGAATAAGTGTATAAGTAAATGAACATCTGACTACTAAACAAGCTGTAAGAAATAAGTGAGAAAAAGTGATTCCTGATTATAGTGCTCATTATATCAAGTATAAGGAAATGAAAGCAAAGGAAACCAGAAGAGAGGAAATAGTATTGGACAATAAATTGAAATAAGTGTACTGTATTGAAAGTGAATGAAAATTTTAAGTAGGAGCAATGAGCGGCTTTGGAACGATTGGCAAGAAATATTTAACTGGTCCATGGAAGCTTCTATAATCAAATTTAATAACTGTTTAAACTGATGGAACCATCATAACAAACCACCATTCATTTTCCCCCCTTTTGCCCAAAATGAATACATAAGAAGATCATAATGCATGAAAGGTGAAATAGTGCAGAAAGCAAAAGGCATATGAAACTCTGAACACCAGAAATTAATGTAGATAAAGAGGTTGGAACTTGTAAGTAAGGTAGAGAACACAAGTTTGTGATGTCAGGTTCATTAATGTATGACTCAATTCTTTTTTTCAAGTATTTTAAGTCCTGAAGATATCCTTAATGTGCATTTGGTAGGTGGGATTTTTCCCTTTTTACTTCTCAATTTCTATCACAGTCTTCTGGAATATATAACACAGTATATTGGAGATAAAGGAAAACTACATTTATTTCTTGAAGGATAAGCAAAATAAAAAATCAAGAAAACTCTGGGCACAGTGGCCCACGCCTGTAATCTCAGCACTTTGGGAGGCCAAGGCAGGTAGATCACGAGGTCAGGAGATCAAGACCATCTGGCCAACATGGTGAAACCCCATCTCTACCAAAAATACAAAAATTAGTCAGGCGTAGTGGCAGGTGCCTATAATGCCAGCTACTTGGGAGACTGAGGCAGGAGAATCGCTTGAACCTGGGAGGCAGAGGTTGCAGTGAGCTGAGATCATGCCACTTCACTCCAGCCTAAGCGACGGAGCGAGACTGTCTCAAAAAAAAAAAAAAAAATCAAGAAATACAGAGTGAGAGAGAAGATGAAAGGAAACCATTGCCTTAGAGTTTTCCCCGGTTGTAGTTATCACCAGTCTCAAAGAATTCATGATTCATTCAGTGATGGAAGCATTTCAAGGTTGTAATTTGGGTGCCTGCTTTCACTAACTCAGGGACTTGAACACAAAATTCTCTGTTTAAAATGCAGATATACTCTTGACCAAGCTATGCAAACTGTAAAATATCTTCAACTAAGAGATAAAAGGATTTTGACCTGCTACCTAAGTCCTTTTTTGTTCTTTTGAAGACGATTTTTGACATCCTCTGATCACACACAGAACATCAGCCTTTAATATACACATTACCGATTTTATACTACTAAAATATATATTCCAGATTTGTTGAACGAAAGTGTTTTGGTGCATATTGTTATATGGATGAAATGCAAGATCTTGTTATGACCTTGTGATCCTTGAATAAGCTCAAAATTCAAAGACCTTGGTGATCCCACCACCCTGCCTGAGTCTGTCATTCCCACTTCCATACTACTGCTGAGGCAAAGCTCAGAGGAGCTCATCATGAGCAAAATAGCAGCTTTCATAAAAAGAACTTTCTTCAGCCCTATCCCAGCCACATGTGGGGTGTAATAAAGTCCTGTCAATCCAGTGGCCAAAGTGTAACTTGCATTTTTTTATATCATATTGATACATTGTGTCAAAGAGCATGAATTTCTGACCTCAATTATCATGTTTTCATGAAAATATTTCAAGACACACACACTCACACACACCCACCCCTCAAAAATGAGAGACTTGAATTGGCAAAATATTACTGGAGGAGTCCAGAGAACTTACTTTGAAGTTGTGTCTGCCTGTTAATCACACTGGTTAACTTAGATTTTAGTTTTATTTATAATGCCTCAGAAAAGCTGATGGAGATTTTGAGGAAGGGATAGAAAGGCAAATTCTTCTTGGTTTTTTAATTGTAGCTCTGCCTTGGTTGGTCAGTGTGCTGTATCTGTTTGTGGTTTGGTGTCTTTATCTCTGAAATGGAATATAGAATAACAGCATTATCTGTTTTTAGGGCTATTGTGAGAAGTAAAAAGGTAGGTGCCTTTAAAATAGTGCATAGTAGATACTAAGTGTGAGAAAACAAAAGACTTTTGATTCTTATAATTGTGTACTCTATTAGCAAACATTTGCTATCCTTGACATTTTGGATAGGCTACACTGAAGAGAGAGTGTCCTAAAAGAATGATTTCCTTTAAAATCTGCCTCTTATGGGCCGGGCAAGGTGGCTCACACTTGTAATCCCAGCACTTTGGGAGGCCAAGGTGGGTGGATCACCTGAGGTTGGGAGTTCAAGACCAGCCTGGTCAAACATGGTGAAACCCCGTCTCTACTATAAATACAAAAACATTAGCCAGGAGTGGTGGTGAGTGCCTGTAATCCCAGCTACTCGGGAGGCTGAGGCAGGAGAATCACTTGAATCTGGGAGGTGGAGGTTGCAGTGAGCCCAGATCATGCCAGTGCACTCCAGGCTGGGCAAAAAGAGTGAGACTCTGTCTCAAAAAAAAAAAAAAAAATCTGCCTCTTGTACCCTGCAATTACATATGCTTTAATTCTGTATTACCAATCACTTTGTGATTTATGTTCATAATAATTCAATTTTCTGGCACTTCATTAGTTCATGAAAACTTCATGACAAGCACACTACTGTTGGTGATTCAGCTGGAAGAATCAACACAACTGTGTGAGCCACATTCCTGCCCAGTGTGTATTTTACCTTACATTTGTCTTTCATATTGTCATCATCATCATCATCATCACCCCACCACCATGACCATCATCACCATCATCTCACCACAATCATCATCATGACCATCTTTATCAATATTCTCTATCGAGCAATATTGTTCAACTTCCAGCTGTCAGTCAATTGGTTGGAGGCCTGTGGCCAGACTTACAATAAAGATCCTGGATTGGCCCATTTCCTTAGTCCTCTCTCACCTGAATAAAAATTCAGGTGAATAGAAATGTCACTTGAAGAGAAACCTTATGAAAACTTCAGCAAGTAGAGAACCTCCCAAACTATAAAGATTTGGGAGGCAGTTTACACTGCTTGACTAAAAAGATAGGCTTCTAAGAGGAGATTTTTTAAAGTGTCATATCTTTGAGGGATTCAGTATTTGGTTTTAGTGGAATATAGAGACTTCAGAGTCATAAAACAGACACAGTAATAATGATTTGTGATTGGGATGCAACTCTGTTTCAGGAGATCTTATACTGATATAAACATCTCTTTTTAATTAAACTTTGTATTGCATCTATTTAAGATGTATAAAATAATTTTTGATATACATAGTGAAAGGGTTACTATAGTCAAGCAAATTAACATATTCATCATCTCACAGTTATCCTTTGTGTGTGTGTGTGTGTGTGTGTGTGTATTAAAATTATCCAAAATCCACTCTTAGAGAATTTCCAGCATGTAATACGATACTATCACTATTGTCCTCATATTGTACATTAGATCTGTATACTTACTCATCCCAGATATCTACAGCTTTGTACCCTTTGGCCTCTATCTCTTCATTTCCTCCTCTACTCTTCCACTCCGGATAATTACCTCTGTACTCTGTTTCTGTGTATTTGAGATTTTTGTTTGTTTTTGTTTTTTAGATTTCATATATAAGTAAGATCACGTAGTATTTTGTTTTCTGTGCCTGGCCTATTTAGCTTAGCATAATGTCCTCCAGTTTCATCCATGTTGCTGCAAATGGCAGTACCTCCTTTTATAAGGCTAGATAGTATTTCGTTATATATACTCATATCACATTATACCACTATATATATATATATATATATACACACACACATATATATATATACACACATATATACATATATATACACACACACACACACATATAGACATTATAATATATATTGTAATTTAAAAAAATTTTTTTTTGAGATGGAGTCTTACTCTGTCACCCAGGCTAGAGTGCAGTGGTGCGATCTTGGCTCACTGCGACCTCCTCCCTCAGGGTTCAAGCAATTCTCCTGCCTCGGCCTCCTGAGTAGCTGGATTTGCAGGCATGCGCTACCATGCCTGGCTAATTTTTGTGAGAGACGGGGTTTTTAGTAAAGACAGGGTTTTGCCGTATTGGCCAGGCTAGTCTTGAATTCCTGACCTCAAGTGATCCACCCACCTTGGCCTCCCAAAGTGCTGGGATTACAGGCGTGAGCCACTGCTCTCAGACATATAATATATATATTATATATACATATTATTATGCACACGCTTGTGCATGTGCGCGCACACACACACACACATATCCCACAATTTCTTTCTCCATTCATCTATTGAGGAACATGGAAATGCAAATACCTCTACCAGGCGCTAATTTTATTTTTTGGGGGTATATATCCAACAGAGAAATTGCTGAGTAATTTGATATATGTATATATGTGTGTAGGCTTATGTGTATGTGTGTATATGTATATAGAAATTTGGTGAATGAATCTTGTCATTTGTCGGGAAATTTTATATCCATTGCTCTAAGTTGTCTTCGGTATCTGTATCTTTAAGCTACATTTTCTATTTTCCAAGAAATTTGAGTTTATGAATATATTCATATTTGCTAATGTAACTAAGCATGTTATTATGCATGATCTACATGGCCTAGAAAAGGACAGTAAACATCTCTGTAAAATGACTGGAATATAAGTCCTACGTGGGTCCCCTGATGTGTGTAATGACGCTGATGTTTAGTAATCTTTAAATAATGACCTTTCTTTGGAATCTGAGTTCCCACTGGTATAAAAGTAAATGAACTATTTATTATCCTTAGAAAAGTTGGATTTGGGAAGGGAAATGTATATTATACTATGAAACTGAAGAGAGAATGAGGGTTTGGTGTTGAGAGTGTGGGTCTATATATATATAAAGTATGTGATCCCAAGACCATTGTGCTGAGTTCAGAAATTAGTAAACTAATCTATTCTGTTGACTTCAAGATGAGGAGAAGTGCTCTAAGTTGTGTGTCAAAGAACAGGTTATCTGGGAAATTGTTGGGTTCAGGATGAATAATTATTTTCCACGCTGAAATATTTAACCTTTGATTTAAAATCTCAGTACAGTCCTAAGTCCCAGCTCCATCTATGCATGAACATGAGATGCTATTTCTTGAGGAGAAAAACATATTTTCATGGAAGTGGAATGTTGATTCTGAATCATAGTCACTTCTAAGTTTTAGGGCAGTTAGGAATGATTACTACTCCTATGTGTGTGTTTCAGAGGGATTAGTCAAGATTTTTTTAGGCTTTCATAGTACAAAGAAAGCAGTTGGATTGCAAAAGAATCTCACTATTCTAACATTAGTAAGGTGGGCAGGAGTTAGAGGAATGCCTAGTAGCCTCATAATTATTTTGATCCACTCAGTAAATCCATGTCAAAATTCAAATTAAGTACTAGTTTAAATCTACTCTCCCTTTCAGAAAAGATTGATTTCTCTTCACACATATTCAAGATAATCCTTATTTTGATTTGTCCTTGCAAGAGAGTTTCATTTTTAGTAAATAAATAAACAGGTACTCTGTAATAATTATTGGATAATTGAGAACTAGCTTTTAAATTTTTGAAGGCATCAAATTCGGGACAGCAAAATGAAATTGAAAATATGCATTAATTTAAAACATAAATCTTAACATGAATATAAAATGCGACTTAGATGTATCAGCTAATGATCTGTTGTAAAAATTTTCTTTGCATTTAACCAAAGGTTTTTGTAACTTTCTTAAATTTGTATGTAGGAGGAAGTTAGTAAACTAACCAAATACATCTTGGTACCCCTGAAAAGCTGACGTTAAGAAATCTCTTATAAGTAGAATTTTGCTGAGATTAGGAATATTCTTTCTGAAAAATTTCTGGTAGCGAAAATATTCCTTGTTAGAGCAAATAATCTAGAAGTCCCTCAGTAACAGTAATATCCAACTTTCAAAAAGGGTGGAAGTGAGATAAGGAAACTTGAAAACTCAAATTTTTCTAACATTTTAATTGAAAGCTAAAAATGGAAAAAAAATTAGTTAAATTACTTAGAGTAGTATAGCAAAGTAGAATAAAGGAGAAATGTTTCTACAGGTTACAAGTTTTAATTTGTAATTAAAGCTACCAGCTTGTACGGTAGTTTGGTATGGTAATTTAAGCTACCAGCAGACCATCCACAGAAATAGCCTTTCCAACCCTTTCATTTATGTAAATAATTGATGGAGTGATAAATATTATTTGGTAACAATATTTTGAAGAATAAAAATAAATAATTTGGGAATAAATCCTACAGTAAATATGCGCAAAGATCACTTCTAAGTGGCTCGTTGGTCTAGGGGTATGATTCTCGCTTCGGGTGCGAGAGGTCCCGGGTTCAAATCCCGGACGAGCCCACTTCATTTTTGCCCAAAAAGCTTTAAGGATTTTTAAAGTATTTCCCCAAATATTCATACCCAAAAATATGTACTTTCACCACATGAACAGTAGAATTGTCTTCGAAGCAGGCAAATACTGAATCCCAGACCTCCTCTAAGGGCAGACACCGGAATGTTGATGCGGCTGCAGCGCGCTCTCCTACCTCTGTCCATCTCTTCTCAAACCCGGAAAGAAAGGCCGTGGGCAGCTCGTGCGCGCTTGCGTGTGCGTGTTTGGCCGAGTACTGGAGGGGAAACGTGAGCTGCAGTTAACCGATTATCTTCCTCTTATAGGAAGGAGAATTTTAATTTCCACTTTTAACTCCAGCTCTGGTCATCACTCTCTGACTCCTAGTGTTTACTACTCCCGCCACACTGGAAAGTAAGTCTCCCCAAGTTCTGCTGGTGCCGCTGCTCCCACTGCAGTCGACTGTTAAGGTGTCACACTCCTGCCTCTCCTGCTTTCCCGGGTCAGAGTTCATTCCTTTATTCCTTCAACGGATGCATAGCCAATGAGCACGGCATGTCACCTTCAGTGCCGAAAGCTATGGAGGCAGTGATGGAAAAACATGGTTTCATTTCTACAGAACTTAATATTACAGGTACTTAATTATTTACCATGATGACGCGTTTTGAGAAAGTATGGAATTCCCATGGAAGTATATAGCACCAGGGCTGACTGTTGACTCTTCGGAATATTGCTAGCCCAGGTTCGTCTAACTGGAGAGAGAGACCACGAGGAGCAGTCATTAAGGCTGGAATCTCAAAGTTTTTCTCAATCCATGTTCTGGAAATTTGCGGGTACTTTGTTGAAAACGCTCAGGAGAATTGATTAACACTGGAATTCGAAAGAGGGAAAAAATGGAGAGGAAGATATCAATCCAGTTATTTTGCTCATGCTGTCTAAATTAAAATATTTCCTCAGAATGGCTGTTTTGTTTGCTTTTGTGGCCAAGACTGAAAGTGAACACCACTCCCCAACCCCAGTTTCGTTCTAGCTTCGTGGACCTCACGGAGACTCAACTTGCCCTGCTCATCTTGGTATTCTGAAAGTGTGGATCTTTCTACCTTTCCTTTTTCTGACCAATTTTATGGGCCACTGAGTATGAAGATGCAGATCCTTATTCATAGGTGGGGTGTAATATATTGTCTCTTTTTGTAAATAAAATATAAGTGTATAATTTATTTGTAAATTAATTGTATAATTTATTTGTAATTTAATTTTATAACTTGGAATAGTATTACTTATTAAGTTTGAAATTCAAAAGGAACTTCCTCTGACCTCTGTTCATTAAGAATTTTCTCTGAATTCAGAAAGTCAGTTTGATGTCATCTAGGCAGAAAAGATTGAATGACCCTTCTCTACAAGGAATTTTACTATCCTAAGAGGGATAAGTTGGACATTTTGACATGTAAGAGTCTGATAGTAAATGACACAGGTAGGTCATTCTAAAATGGTTCCCAGAGTCAATAAATTGGACTAATGGTCTTAGTTTCCAGTTATTTTTAGAGCTTAATTATAATTATGGACCAGCAATCAAAGATCACTAGGCATCATTAGACACTGAAGTTAATGTCTAATCTGAGAAACAGGGATTTTTTAAAAGCTTTTTTTGAAAGGGACAGAAAGAATGCTGTACAAAAGGATAACTCTATAGAAGTCTCTTGAAATTAAAATTATGAGAGTAGAAAGAAAAAACTTAGAACAATTGATATAAAACCTGAAGGGCATCTCCAAAATGTGGAGTAAAAATATAAAGGGAAACTCCAGCAACTGTGATCTTAATATATACTCAAATGAGTTGAAAACCCATGTCCACACAAAAACCTTCACATCAATGTTTATAGCAGTTTTATTTGGATTTGCTAAAACATAAACAACCAAGATGTACTTCTGTAGGTGAACAGATATATTTAATGCAAAGTGTGGCACAAGGGATGGACTATTATTTCATGATAAAAAGAAAAGAGCTATCAAGACAGGAAAAGACATGGAGGAATCTTAAAAGCATACTGCTAAGTGAAAGAAATCAATCTGAAAAGGCCACATACTACATATATGATTCCAACTATACAACATAGTGAAAAACATAAAAATATGTAAACAGCAAAAAAGAGCAGTCATTGCTGGGAGGGAGGGAGGGAAGGATGAAGAGGTGAAGCACAGGGAATGTTTAGAGTGGAGATACTATTATACATGATACAGCAATGATGGACACATGTCATTATACATTTATCAAAGAGGAAAGAGTTACAACATAACCCATAAGAGTTACAACGAGGAGGACTGAACCTAAAATAAACTACAAATTTTAGTTAATATTAATGTATCAATATTGGTTCATCAGTTGTAACAAATGGACCACAATCGTATAAGATTTAATAACAAGGGAAGCTATAGGAAGGAGAGGAGAAATATGGGAACTGTTTGTACTTTCTCATCAATTTTTCTGTAAATAAAAAACTGCCTAAAATGTCTATTAATTTTTTAAAAGTATAAAGAATGTAACCAGGAAAGAGCAGTAAAAACAAAACCAAAAGTAGAGGAAGCATACTGGAGATTTAAAATCCAAGTAAAGCAAGAGAAGGAAGGAAGGAAGGAAGGAAGGAAAGAAGGAAGAGGGTAGAGGGAGGGAGGGAAGGAGGGAGGAGACGGAGGGAGGGAGAGAGAGAAAGAAAAGAAAAAAGAAAGAAAGGAAAAGAAAAGAAAAGAAAAAAAATTAGCTGAGTGTGGTAGCACATGCTGTAGTCCCAGCTACTTGGGAGGCTGAGGCAGAGAATCACTTGAACTGAGGAGGCAGAGACTGCAGTGAGCTGAGATTGCTCCACTCCACTCCAGCCTGGGCAACAGAGCAAGACTCTGTCTCAAAAAAAA
>NW_012115566.1:2967613-2975762 GCF_000951035.1 Colobus angolensis palliatus | reverse complement strand
AAAAAAAAAAAAAAAAAAAAAAAAGGACAGAGAACACAGAAATCACAAAACCAGCAACAACAAAAAACAAGCTAATATCCCTAACCGAAATACATGATTTAATGATGTAACAGAGTTCCCAAAACAAGGAATAGAAATGGAAACACACTAAAGCATATCTTTCAGACACTGCAGAACATTGAGGACAAGGAAATTATCCTGAAAGAGATAAATAAAAGCCAACTGCAAATGTAGACTCTGTAATTAGAATGACTTTGTACTTCTCAAAATGAATGCTGGAAGCTAGAAGAAAATAGAGAACTCCCTCAAAATCCTGAAACGAATTTCAAAAGCTTGAAAAATATTTCCCAGACAAACATTCAATCAAGTTGCTGGAGAAGTATTAAAAAGTCTCCATCTACAATAAACTTCTTCTCAGGAAGCTGCTTTACAATGTACTCCACCAAAATGTGAAGGTATATTAAGATAGAAAATACACGAGAAATTGGGAATACAGCACCAGTGGCAGAGAAATAAAATGTATAGTACAATGGTGAAGGAAGACATCAGGATGAAAACCAAATATCAAGTTTAGAAATCACTCAGTTTATTGTTTTGGCAAAGCTTTTATGGTTATTTGTGATTTTTTTCTAAAAATAATGTTCAGGAAACAAAATACGAAAGGTAAATAATATTGCCAAACATAATTATATAAAGGGTGATTACTCATTCAATAAAAATTCTGATATAACTATATTTGAAGGAAAAATTGCTAAGAAGAGTGTCCGTGGAGGTGTTTATGGTGAGGAAGAGAAGTGAATCTTCTATTTGTATCATGGGAAATCAATGGAAAATACTAAGCTTAAAATTAATATGTAGCATATGTATTAGAATACAATTTTGTCTTTGTAACAAAGACCCAAAAGAACCATAGCTTAAAAGAAGCAGACATTACTGTGACTGTCTGAGGGTGTAATCAATGCCAGGGTGATGCTTTGGCTTCATGGTGTTGGTTCCAGTCTTCTATGTCATGGCTCCCTCCTTCCTCCAGTGTGCTGGGTTCAATCACTGTTTCATGAAGCCTTCATTCTCAAAAGCAGATACATGAAGAAGAGATAAATAGAGGTTATTTCCTTCTCTTATGGACATAACCTGGAAGCTTTACATACATTTTCTCTCTTATACCTTTACTTAGAAATTGGTCACGTGATGATGCTGACTCTCAAGGGAAGTCACTGTAATCTTTTCATGGGTGGCTATGAGTTCAGCTAATTTTCCATTTATTGGAAAAAACAGAAATAATGAATGGACAACTAGCCATCTCTGCAATAGCATGATATTTGGAGACATGCAGGTAAAAACAGCAACACAAAATGCCGAATGGCTGAAAATGCCTCTACTGAGAGGAATAAGATAGGAGAGACCACTGTTTCGCATACACATATTTTTTGAAGTAATTGAGCTTTTAAAACATGCGTAGTTAACTTTGATTAAAAATTTTGTTAATTAAAAAAAATAGCTTTAAGAACCAAAGTATGGATCAATAATTCAGCCAGGCTAAAGTGAGAAAGGGAAAGAGCATTTCATGAGAGAAAATCGCTTGTTGGAAGAGGAAAACTAGATCTGTCTTGATGTAAAAACCCAAATGGGACTGAGCATGGAAAATAAGAGGTAAGGAAGTGGGTTGAGTTGAGGTTGAAGATTTCAGGCACGTCTATGCAGCAAACACTACAACATAAGGGCTCTTCCGGGGAAAAAGAAAAGGATGATTCTTTGTGAATTCACAGAAACAAGTAAAGGTGGTCTTCACTCAAGATGTTAGTGCAATCTAACGTAAAATATCCTCACGGTGAGAGTGTGAAAATACAGCAGGGGTCCATTCCTGCAGGATTTCCCCTGTTCCCTGTTGCTTGGCCTGTGATTGATTTGCTTGGGCTTCTCTAAAGAGAAATCGACTCCGGTGTGAACAGTTTTGGGAATCTCTGTCTCCTGCTGGCTCCCAGGTGCGCGATCCCGACGCGACTAGACGCGGTGAGCGGACAGAAGGACTGACCGACTCACCTGCCGCCCCAGGTCGAAGGCAAACCCCGTGCGCCCCGTCGGCCCGGTCACGCCCGCAGCCTGCTCAGGCACCTCCTGCCTCGGGACCAGGAAGCGGAAGAAAGGGAGAGACCCGCCCGGCAACTACGTTACTATCATGTCTCGAACATTTGTGTGAGTCCCATGAAAGTTAAGCCCGTTTTCCCCGCTCAAAGCGTTTCCATTCAGTTCTTGATCATTCATGTGAAAACGAGCCATTTCCACGTCTCCCAAACGTCTTCGAACCATGTCCGAAGTCTTCTAAGGCCGTCTGTGGGTTCCGATCACAAACTCTGAAATAAAATACTCAGGAAATGGGGTATATCGAGACGAGGTGGCCGAGTGGTTAAGGCGATGGATTGCTAATCCATTGTGCTCTGCACGCGTGGGTTCGAATCCCACCCTCGTCGGGTGAGGCCTTTTAATACGAGGAAACAATACCCAAGTCCAGCCAACTTTCCTTTGGACTCTCCTGGAATTCAGGACCCTGGCCTTGGAAAGGAAAAAGCAGCTGTCGTAATTCTGTACCATCAGTATTACGATGGTGCTGCTAGGTTTTCTAACTTTAATGGTTGATTGGGTATTGATTGTCAATATTGTTCGCGTAATCAGTTTAATGAATATTCTTCTGGTGGGCTTCCTACCTGATGACTGCAAAAACGCCTTAGAGCCTGAGAGAAAGGGGAGAGGGGAATAGAGTAGAAGAAGGTGACGGTGGGGCTAGAGAGAGAGATGAAGCTGCCAAAAAGGGGGGAAAACTCGAGGTGTGGTGACCCCAACTCCTTCTTTTAGAAATCATTACTACTGTGAGCATTAAAATAAATTCATCAAAAAGATAAGCAGAAAAAACAAAAAACAAAAAACCAGCACGACAAATACACCAAGACAGAAATTCTCAAGACAAATCGAGGGACCAACATTGAAGAAACGTGTAGCACTGACATGGCCACAAGATTTTTGTTTTGTTTTGTTAAAAAAAAAAAAAAAAAAAGGAAGGAAGGAAGGGAAGGAGGGAGGGAGGGAAAAGAGAAGAAAGAGAAACAAAAAGAGAAAGAAAAAAGCAAGCTGGGCTCTGTAGCTCAGGCCTGTAATCCCAGAACGTTGGGAAGCCGAGGCAGGTGGATCACCTGAGGTCAGGAGTTCAAGACCAGGCTGGCCAACTTGGCAAAACCCCGTCTCTACTAAAAAATACAAAACATTAGCAGGGCGTGGTGGGCGCCTGTAATCCCAGCGACTCGGGAGGCTAAGGCGTGAGAATCACTTCAACTCAGGAGGCAGAGGTTGCGGTGAGCCGAGATGGCACCACTGCTCTCCAGCCTGGGCAAGAGAAAGAGACTCTGTCTCAAAAAACAAAACAAGTTATGAAATTTGAAGGTAAGTTATTTTCAAGTCTTCTTCATCATCATCTTAATAGCTGCATTATAGTCACAGGAGTTGATATACTTTAGCAATTCTTCTGTTTTCGAAATGTATTTTAGGAAACTTAATGAGTCAAAGGATTGTTGCAAACATAGGTCAAAGGCTTTGAACATCTTCTGGTTATTGCTGGTAATTAGTGATTTCTATTTCAGTGTATGTTGTTTCTCTTTGCAATCAACAGTGCAAGAGGGACGTTACCCTACTGACACTTTGACGCAGGATAGGTATTCAAGGAGGTGACCATGTTCTTGGGACACAGCAACCATGGTGACCGTACAGTCAACACAATAAGCCTCAGCATTCACACTGAAATTGAGCTCATTCAACAGCTATCAAGAGGAAATTTCCCCTAGAGACAGCATGCGCATTTTGACTTTACCTGTACTTAGACTGAGCCTTTGCTCATTACAATAGTAAAAAACACACCTCTGACTGGAGATTTAAGATGCCAATGAGACATCCCATGTATGAACAAGCATGTACAGCTACTGCGCATGTGCACTCAGAGGACTACCCAGAAGATGCTTGCTGGTAACACTTCTTCCCACCTCCTTCTAAATAGTCATGTAAGACCCCTATAAAGGGAGCCTCCCTAGCGCCAATCTTTGCTGTCTCATCCTTAGGAACAGCCTGCCCTGGGTTCTCTCTCTCTCAGCGTGCGCTGTCTATTCTGCACCTAACTTACAAAATATTATTTTTCCTTTGCAATAAATTAATCTACGCTGCACTTCTTTTGCTGTGTGACTCTGGTTTAAATTCTTTTAAACTAATAAGACAAGAACCGCCGGGCACGGCGGCTCACGCCTGTAATGCCAGCATTTTGGGAGGCTGAGGTGGGCTGTTCACTTCATGTCAGGAGTTCGAGACCAGCCTGGTCAACATGGTGAAACCCCATCTCTGCTACAAATACAAAAATTAGTCGGGCATGGTGGCGCACGCCTGAAATCGCAGTTACTCGGGTGGCTGAAGCAGGAGAATCGCTTGAACTCGGGAGGCGGAGGCTGCAATGAGCCAAGATCATGCTACTGCACTCCAGCCTAAGCAACAGAGTGACACTTTGTTGAAACACACACACACACACGATCCAAGGTCTTACAACAGCCATCAACAACTTGACAAGCTGAATTACATTATTTATTTATTTTACTTTATTTATTATTTATTTGAGAAGGGGTCTCCCTCTGTCACCTAGGCTGGAGTACAGTGGCCCAATCTCGGCTCACTGCAACTTCTACCTCCCGGGTTCAAGCAATTATTCTGCCTCGGTCTCCCAAGTAGCTGGGACTGTAGGCACCCAATACCACACCCGCTAATTTTTTTTTTAGTAGACACAAGGTTTCACCATGTTGGCCAGGCTGGTTTCGAACTCCTGACCTCTAGCAATCCACCCGTCTCGGCCTCCCAAAGTGCTGGGATTACAGGCATGAGCCACCATGCCTGGTCAACAATTATTTATATACTTTGTATTTATATAAAATCATATATGTTACATATATATTTTGGATATATCAAGTAGAATGGCAAGAATTTTTCCATATTCTGTTCTTTATGCATTTACTTGCTATAAATCTATCAGTCCTTAGAATCGTTTACCTCAAATATATTTCCTTTAACTTTTCAAATAGATTTTTAAAACAATTAATTCATAGAAAAATTTTAAATACATTGAAATTTATATTAGTTATAAAATATCCATGTATCTATCTCAGAACTTCCATTTTATCCATTTTTGAAAATTCTTGTTCTACAAAATAGCACTGTTTTCATTTTTAAACTTTTTTTGTGAATATTATCACCCATGCAGAAAAGTACATAAAATATATATGCAAACTTAACTTTATGTACAGAAAAGTGTATAAAACATGTATGCCAACTTAAGTAATTACAAAGCAAGCACCTGCAGAATTGTGACAAAGGCCAAGCAGTAAAACATGGCAAGCATCTAATAAGGGAAACTTCCCAGTCACTGTCTCCTCTCTTCCCCAAAAATATATATCATGTATTATATATCATATATGTTATATATCATATATGTTATATATCATACATGCCATATATCATATATGCCATGCCACATCATATATCGTATATTACATGTTGCATATGTTATATGCCATATATTACATCTCATATATGTTATATATTACATATCATTGTTATATATCGTATTTTGCATGTCGTATATGTTATATGTTGTATATATTATATAGCATGTATGTTATATTCATACATTATATAGCATATATGCTATATTCGTGTATTATATAGCATACATGTTATGTCATATATTATATAGCATATATGTTATATATTATATATCATATATATAACCAACCTGACTTTTATTACTTCCTGCATTTTTAAGATTTTATCACCTATTATTTTATTCTTAAACACCATTGTTTACCTATGTCTGAACATTATATAAATAGAATCACATCTCCAGTATATTTTCTACGTTTTTCCTTAAAATAATATTCTACACATTTCATTCTTGTTGTAGTTTATCCCTGTTTTTATATAGTATGTCACAACATAAACATACTGCAACATATTTATCCTTTGTATTCATTTTCCATTGCTGTGTAAAATATTACCCTAAAACGTTGTTGCTTAAAACATTTGTTGGCGTCTGGGTGCGGTGGCTCACGACTGTAATCCCAGCACTTTGGGAGTCCGAGGCGGGTGGATCACAAGGTTAAGGGATCGAGACCGTCCTGGCCAATGTGGTAAAACCCCGTCTTTACCAAAAATACAAAAATTAGCTGGGTGTGGTGAAGCACGCCTGTAATCCCAGCTACTCAGGAGGCTAAGGCAGGAGAATCGCTTGAATCCAGGAGGCAGAGGTTGCAGTGAGCCGAGGTCGCACCACTGCACTCCAGCCTGACAACAGAGCAAGACTCTGTCTCAAAAAAAAAAAAAAAAAAAAAAAAAATTGGCTTCTAATTTCTGTGGGTGAGGATTCTGGGATTGGCTTAGCTGGGTTCTCTGGCTCAGGGTCCCTCACAAAGCTACAATCAAGGTGCCAGCAGGAGCTTCAGTCGTTTCGAGGTTAGACTGGTGAAGGACTGGCTTTCATGATCACTGATATGGTTGTTAACAGCATGTTAGACTGAGGATGTAAGTACTCACCAACTATTGTCTGGAGGCCACTCTCAGTTCCTTGCCATTTGAAGTCTCCACAGGACTGCTGACAACATAGCAACTTGTGTCATCAGAGCAAGCAATTCAGAAGAGCCAGAGTGAGTACAAGCAAGAGAAAAGTCAGAATCTTTCATAACCTAATTTTGGAAGTGACATCCTATCACTTTTGCTGATGCTGTTCATTGAAAATGTTTAAGTAGGCCCAGCCCACCATTCAAGGGGACAGAATTACACAAGGGCATGATTAACAGGAGCTGGGTATCGTGGGGGGCTCTCTTAAAAGCTGCCTACCACACATTTTAGGTTAATGAAGATTTGTGTTTCCGTTTACTTCTAGGGCCCTTCTTGTACATTTCTTCTGATGCATATGTGCTCACATTGCTGAGTTATACATTATGGATATGTCATGGGTCTGGTTTTGTTCAATATGATGTTGGTGAGATAGATCCATGTAATTGTAGTTCATTTTCATTGTGCTGTACTGTTCCACGGTTTGGATACCCATAGTTTATTTATCTATCCTACTGTCAATTGACCTTTTTTTCAAGTTTTGCCTATTATAAACTACATTTTTGGAGATTTTTTCCACATATCTCAGTGCACATTTGCACTGGATATACATACAGAAATGTAATGTTGAGGCCTATGATATGCATAATTCATTAGATAATGTTATTAGATACCCCCAAAATTTTCAAAGATACTATCATGCACCTGCAGTATACATTAAATTCCTGTTGCTTCAAATTCTTTCCAAAATTTAATATGATCAGGCTTTTTAATTTCACTATTTTCCTGGATGTTAATGGGTCAAAATTGCTTATTTATTCTGTAAATAGCTGATTAGTAATGTTGTTAAGTCCTTTTTATATTATTATTACTATTCAATATTCCATTTTGTGAAATGCCTCTTCAAATCACTTGATTTTTGTTTTTCTGTTCCTTTCTTACTCATGTGTAGTAGCTCTTTCTATATTTTGACTACAAGCTCTTTGTTGATTCCATGTGTTATAAACACAATTCCCTTACACTGTAACTTGCCATTTGAACCTCTGAATCTCTTAACAACTTGAGGAACAAAAGATTTTAGTTTTAATGAATCCAAATTTATTTATATGTGTGTATATGTGTGTATTTGTCATATATTATATACGTACATATGTGTTAGTGTTTTGTGGGTTTTGTTTTACAAATCTTCTGCTCCCTAGGAGTCACAGAGATATTTCCCTTTATTAACATTTAGAGGCTATCTTGTTCTACCTTTCACATTTAGATCTAAAATGCACCTAGAACTGATATTTATGTATAGTGGGAGGGAAAATCACCTGGAATATCTATCTATCTATCTATCTATCTAAATTCATTTATCTAGAAATAAGTATATTCATTTGGTATTAAAATGAGCCAGCACTTGGTGGGGGGCAGTGACTCATGCCTGTAATCCCAGCACTTTGGGAGGACAAGGCAGGTGCATCACTTGAGGTCAGGAGTTTGAGACCAGCCTGCCCAACATGGTGAAAGCATCTCT
>NW_012115566.1:2962879-2967563 GCF_000951035.1 Colobus angolensis palliatus | reverse complement strand
GCCTCGTATAGTTGTTTTTAAATGTATACCTTCAATGTAGAAATACAATAAGTATTTCTATGGCTATGGTTCAGGAAATCCATGTAACTGCTTGAATTGGGTGCAGGAACTGGCATTTTTACAGATTTGCAGGGAGAATGTTCACAGATATTTCTAGATAAACAAATGGATCAATGCTTTTTACCTTTGCTCTCTTACCAAGTGGGCACTAGCTCCTTTTTAAATAGGATTTTTCCTTAGAACTTTCTCAGACATGATGATTCCCAAGCTGTTCTTACATAAACCTCCTCCTTAACTCCCTTTGCTTTATAGAAAGACATAGAGAGACAAGGTGTTTGTGAAAGGAATCTGAAGATGTGGATCCTCATGATGGACTCCTCTTCCACTATGTCTTCTTTCTCACCACCATACCCTGCTAATTTTTATATTTTTAGTAGAGACGGGGTTTCATCATATTGGCCAGGCTGGTCTCAAACTCCTGACCTCGTGATCCATCTGCCTTGTCCTCCCAAAGTGCTGGGATTACAGGCGCGAGCCACCGTGCCTGACCAGAAAACCTTGTTTTAACAGAGGGAACCATTCTTTAGAAAGACTATTATAAACAGTTCCCTTTTAATTATTCCTAAGAATCATATACAGGCCGGGCGCGGTGGCTCAAGCCTGTAATCCCAGCACTTTGGGAGGACAAGGCAGGTGCATCACTTGAGGTCAGGAGTTTGAGACCAGCCTGCCCAACATGGTGAAAGCATCTCTCTACTAAAAATACAAAAAATTAGCTGGGCGTGGTGGCACACACCTGTAGTCCCAGCTACTCAGGAGGCTGAGGCTCGAGAACTGCTTGAACCCCAGGGGGCAGAGGTTGCAGTGAGCTGAGATTGTGCCACTCTGCTCCAGCCTGGGTGATAGAGCGAAACTCTGTCTCAAAAAAAAAAAAAGAAAAAGAAAAAGACCAATCATCATTTGTTGAAAAAAAACCCATCTTTTCCCTCTTTATTCTGCAGACTTACTTTTTCTATACACCAGATGACCATATGTGCGGTCCTTTTCATTTCTGACTCTCTTCCTCTTGTCTATTTATCTAACTTAATAATCCCCCACGCTCTTATTTACTATAGCTTTATAAGTCTTGATATGTGATAACAGAAAACTTGACCTATTCTTCTCCTTCAAGATTTGCTTGTTCTGTATTGCCTCTCTGTACTTACATATACATTTTGGAATTATTCTGTAAATTTCTGCCAAAAAAAAGAGTAAGCTGCTGTGATTTTGGATAATATTTCCTGAATCTGTAGATCAGTTTGATTATAATAGGTATCTTTAAAATTATGAGATCTGGCTGGGCATGGTGGCTCATGTCTGTAATCTCAGCGCTTTGGGAGGCAGAGGTGAGCAGATCACTTGAGGCCAGGAGTTCGAGACCAGCCTGGCCAACATGGTGAAACTCCATCTCTAATAAAAATACAAAAATCAGCTGGGCATGGTGCCACATGCCTGTCATCCCAGCTACTTGGGAGGCTGAGGCACGAGAATCGCTTGAACTTGAAAGGCAGAGGTTGCAGTGAGCTGAGACTGCACCACTGCACTCCAGCCTGGGTGACAGAGTGAGATTCTATCTCAAAAATAATAATAATAACACAATAATAAAATAAAATAAAATGATGAAATCTTACAATGTATATATTACCTTTCCATTATTTAGGTTTTCTCTAGTTTATCTCAATAGCATCACACTATCTTTCTACATAGAAATATGGCCAACATTTTACTAGGTATATTTCAGATATCTTTTGGTTTTTGTGCTAATACATATGATATTATTTTTAAATTTTCATTTTATTAATACATTACATTTTAACTCATTTTTTATATCTATTATAGAAAGCCTGATATTGGTTCATTGTGTGGATGCTGATATAACGAGAAGCAGGCATGCAATTTGAAACACTGTATTAGGAAGGGTTAGCCTCACATCAGGTGATGCAGGATACACATATGTGTACAAGACAATAGACTACCTAAAAAACTCAGTCTAAGTTACGACTGAGGCTTCCCTGCTCAACCAGCATGCCTGTTTCATGAATGAAGGATCTAAGCAGTGGTTCTCAACCCACGGTGATTTTGCCCCATTGGGAGACTTTTGACAATGCATAGAGACATTTTTGTTGTCACAACTGGAGAGGAGATGCTACTGGCATCCAGTGGATAAAGGCCAGGGATGCTCCCAAACATAGTCCAATGCAAAGGACAGCTCTCCACGACAAATAATTTTCCAGTACAAAACATCAATAGCTTCAAAGCTGAGAAACCCTGATACACTATGATATATATTAATATATACACATATATAGAGAGAAAATATATCAAATGACAATTTTAGTCTCCTTTGGATCAATACCCAACTCCTTTGCTGACACTCAAGACCCTCCATGCCCTCTACTTACCTTACTGCTCCTTAGAGTGAAGTTTCAGCCTCGCTCACCCATGTCATATGAATTCCTATCTCCAGTACATTGCTTAGGATCTTTATGTAACCTACCCTGCACCTTTAGCTTTGACTAATGTATACTTCTTCAAAGACTATTTCCAGGTCTACCCTTCTACATAGACTATAGAGAAAAGTGATTATTTGCTTCTCTCAACTCTGATATGTGATGCTTCCTCATATATCCAGCTAATAGGACATTTACCCATGTTTACCTTCTTTTGGATTATAGTTCTCAAACTACCCCACTCGCTTGGGTAGAGTTGATCTGCTTCTGTCAAATATATACAGAAATATGTAGATCTCTTTTTCTAGCACATGATATCACTGAATAATAATTTGTTCCCAATGTGGCATCTTCTGATAAAATGAGAACTCAGGAAGTTTTTCTTCAAACAGAAAATATGCTGTATGATTTGCATGTTTGTGTGCCCCCCAAATTCACACATTGAAATCCTAACCTCCAATATCATGGTATTAGGAGGTGGGGCCTTTGGGAGGTAATTAGACCATGAGAGTGCAGTCCTCTTGAATGGGATTAGCGTCTTTGTAAAAGAGACCCCAGAAGACTCTCTTACCTTCTTTCTGCCAGGTGAGAATACAATGAGAAGTCTGCATCCTGGAAGAGGGCCCCCACCAGAACCTGACCACACTGGCACCCTGATCTTAAACTTTTAGCCTCCAGAACAGAGAGAAATAAATTTGTATGGTTTATAAACCACCCAGTCTATGATTCTTTGTTATAGCAGCCTACACTGACTACAACATATACCAATCAAAATCAATTGTAGGCTGGGCGTGGTGGCTCATGTCTGTAATCCCAGCACTTTGGGAGGCCAAGGCAGGCAGATCACTTGAGATCAGGAGCTGGAGTTTGAGACCAGCCTGGCCAACATGGTGAAACCCTGTCTTGACTAAAAATACAAAAATTATCCAGGCATGGTAGCAGGTGCCTGTAATCCCAGCTACTCAGGAGACTGAGGCAGGAGAATCGTTTGAACCTGGGAGGTGGAGGTTGCAGTGAGCCAAGATGGCTCCACTTAATTGTATACTTATACACTGTGGTGTTCTCTTTCTCTTCTATACATTCTCCACTACACAGCTTTAATGCAACCTATCCTGGGGCCATAGGAAAAAACTCCCACTATCAGACACAACTTGAATCAAATATAATACTAACAGAATATTTAAAAACACTAACAGAGACTAGAGTGACACAGAGACAGATTAGCACCTAGAGACACACCATGTGAGAAACAGACATGCCATGAAACAGACACAATCACACCCCCACACATTACGATAAGGCATTCAGGGCCAACATGTACCAGACACCGTGCTAAGCACTTCCTAGTCAAATTCACATGACATTGTCATAAAAATTATGAGACAGGTACAAATAATTTCCACTTAAAAGTATATAAATCCAAGGCACAAAAATATAATTTTCCCAAGGTCATCAAATGATAAATTGGGGTCAGGGTAGGAATTTTACCTGTCTGATCTTTGATCTTAATTACTACTCTGAAGTGTCCCCTTCCCCAAGTTATAATGAGGCTGGTTTCTTCTCTTTCTTCAGATTTCAGGTCTAAGAGGTCTTTCAAGATTCCACAGTTAAAGAGCCAACATTGCCTTGCTTCATTGTCTTTTAGAACCCACGACTATTTGGAACTATTAATTATCTTCTACTTTTGTATAGCTGCTTGCCCTTCCAAGAGTTAGGCAAGAGAGACTTCCTTCATCTAGGATTGCCAGATATAGCATATAAAAATATAAAATGCCCACTTAAATTCGAACTTCAGATTTTTAACATATCTCATGCATTATTTGAGAGTTACTTATATTAAATACTTATATTCATTGTTTATTTGAAATTCAAATGTAATAGGACATCCTATATTTTATGTGGCAACCCTCTCCATCACAGTCAACCCATCTATGGAGTTTTTCATATAGTTGTTTTTTTCTGTTTGGTTGCTTGGGTTTTTATTTATTTACTTATTTTCTGTGATACAGTCTCGCCCTCTCGCCCTGGCTGGAGTGCAATGGCGCAATCTTGGCTCACTGCAACCGCCGCCTCCCAGGTTCAAGCAATCCTCCTGCCTTAGCCTCCCAAGTAGCTGGGATTACAGGCGTGTGCCACCAGGCCCAGTTAATTTTTTTTTCGTTTTAGAATAGACAGGGTTTCAACATGTTGGCCAG
>NW_012115566.1:2881721-2961893 GCF_000951035.1 Colobus angolensis palliatus | reverse complement strand
AATCATATACAAAATTCCTTTTATATATTCCCCTTCACAAACCTTGTCACAACTTACAGAGACCATCTGTGACATGCTTGGACTTTCTGACTTGTCCTATACTACCTCTTCCTTAAATACCTAGTTGTTTGATTCTAGAACAAGAGTTTATCATATAAGATTTCCTTTCCTACTGCAATAGTCCTCTCATTGATTTTTTAATTGAAGATCCTTTTTCATAGACAGTTATACTCTTTTATTTATAACTTTCCTTTATATAATTATTCTTTATAACCTTCCTTACGAAAAATACATCTCCACATCCATAACTTTCTTCACATCTCTCTCCTACTTAAATATTCCTTATTCCATAACCTTTTCTAATCCATAATTTGAATCAACCTTTAGATAGTTTCTGAATTTGACAAAATTATCTCATTAAGAACACATTTTAACTAAGTATTTTTATTTAGCACTTCAAAAGTTACCTAACACTCTTCCATGGAGATGGGAAGGTGTCCAGTGGGAGTTGTGGGGAATCTTGTGTCCCATCGGTCTTGTTTTCTCAGCCATTATGGGTTTGGGTAGCCTAGGCTCCCTTTGAAGCTTAGAACAGTCCCTTTTTCAATGGCCCCTCTTGCTTACAGAAGGCACAGAGCTCAGCAAGTTTGGGACTCTCATCTGGGCATCTGAGATGCTGATCTCAAATTTCCTCAGGCTGGCTAACCCTGAGGTGGGAGAGGGTGCTTAAAGTAGTCATTAACAATTGCATTTTGTCTATTATTTCTTTTGGTTCTCTCTGCCTGTTTTGATCTGTGCCTACTGTTGTAAACTGTAAAGGCCATATTTAAAAATTGGCTTATAGGAGTTTGAGTTTCCCATTTCTGCCTTTTATAGCTTCCTCCTAACATCAAGGACAGATTGACTGATAAAAGAGTTTGCCTTCCTGGGGAGTCTATCTGGCAATATTTCCTGAGTGCCTCAACCAAACAGCCCTGACTAGAATAGGATTTTTATCCTCCCCTAGAGTTACTTCTCTAATCTTGTCATAATTAACTGGATTAAGCACACTTTCATATCTTCTATTAAACAAGTTACCTATGATTTCTACATTTGAGATCTCAGGAACCCCTCTGGTAATCCCATTGGGAGTCCAAATCTGGGAATGCACTCCCCACATACAGTAAATGGCATGATCCTGGTTACAAGCAGTCATTCCATCAGCATATTCTCAGGCAGTATTCAAAAATCCCTTGTTTCGCCTCTACAGCACAGCAGGTGGACACTATTTGCAAATCATGCCAAGTTACATCAAACTACAAGCTTCCCTGGATCCTCTGATACCAGCCAACGTTTCCCATGCATAAAGCTAAATTAGACATGGAAAAAGGCACAAGTACTATTCCCGCCATTAGCAATGTCTCAATCTCTCACAACACATGTAAGTTTGATTTTAGGGGCTGATAAAGGGCCTCATTCCTGGTGAGACTGGTTGGACTTATTTCCTCAGGCAGTATGGCACGTAGGCTGTAGTTAGTTGGTTAAAGCAGGGGGGTGCCTGATGAAGTTGGGATGGAATCCTATACTGGAGAACTGGCAGGACCCCCTTCCTCATATCAACGCACCAAGGTGGCTCCAGGGATAGTGAACCATTTTTAGGCCAAATTTCTTGGGAAATTAATTTGTACTAAACAGTGTTAGCATAGAAGATGAGTTTTTAAGACATCAAATTTGAATTTTCTTTAATCGCCTAAAAAGCATCCTGAAAAAGTGTTTCAGGATGCTCACTGTTGTTATGTCTATCAGAGATACTACTAAACCCAGAAATCCTCTAAGTCCAGAGAGTCCAGTTACTTTCCCTTTCAAATTTCCACCTCCCTTTCCTTCAAGAGCAGTAGGACAATTACCACTGACTCCTGACAAAAGAACATGGGTATCAAGAATTAGGTGCCACAAAAGTGAAAGATGAGTGGGGAGTGGGTTGGCAACTACCATCACTAGCCAATGGAATGTTACAAAGAAGGCACTTTAAATATGGAAGTAAAAAAATGCTGACCAAATTAAGAACCCTTAGTGGAAATTTAAACCACAATCTTAGAAAGGTGACCAAAAAACAAAGCCCCTAGGGTGGGACTCTCAATTCTAATGCCATGTAGAGTAGGACTGACAATAACCCAATAAATTCCCCCTAGAGTGGGACTCTAACCAGTCCTAGAAGGAACATGGCTCTGGCATACAACCACGCATTTAGGAACTGAATGGTAATATCAAGTAGCCAGTCATTATAGATTTAATAGACGATGGTCAAAGAGGGGGCAATGGGTACGTAATCTGAATATGGGACTAGCTGGAGGCCCCATTTTCATTTCCTGGTTTACCCAGAAAGGTCAGTATGGCAAGGAAATCACAGAAACCACATGGTGCCAATTGGCCATTAATTTGGGTCCAGGCAAAGTTTCCAAAGCTTTGGTGTACAACCAGTCAGTCACCAAGGAAACATGGTTCTGAAAAGAGCCTTTGGCTAGTATACAGCATTACAGCATCACAACTCCAAACTTTATCTTGATGGTCAACCTTGATGCTCATCTTGATGCTCCCTTCGTGGTCTCTTCATTTTGATGGTTCCTTCCTTTATGGTCACCAGGCTGACACAGGTGAGCCCCAAAATGGGGACTTACCCAATTTTGGAGGGTTTGTGGCTTCAGAGTTAACTTAAAAACACTTTCTAGACCAACAGGAAGCAGCAAACTGCTCCATAAACAAAGGGCAACCTGTGTGCTAACCCACAGGCAGCACAGCCTGGAGTAGCAGTGTACAGAAAAGTGAGTGCTCCACAGAGCACAAGCTAACCCACAGGCAGAGCAGCCAAGTAGCATCATGCAGCAAAGTGGGCGCACCACATAGCACAAGCTAACCCACAGGCAGAACAGCCCGGAGTAGCGATGTACAGCAAAGTGGGTGCTCCACAGAGCACAGCTCACCCACAGGCAGAGCAGCCCAGAGTAGCAGCATGCAGCATAATAGGTGCTCCACAGAGCAAGGCTCACCCATAGACAGAGCATCGCAGAGTAGCAGCATAGTACAGCAAAGTGGGTGCTCCACAAAGCAAGGCTAACCCATAGGCAGAGAAGCCTACAGCAACCGTGTACAGCAAGGTGGATGCTGCAGAAAGCACAACTAACCCACAGGTAGAACAGCCCAGAATAGCAGTGTACAGCAAAGTGGATGCTCCATCAGTAGAACAGACAGGAAGGGGAGGAGCAGTGTTTAGCAACAGGAGCAGTCCAGAGCAGGAGTCAGAGCAGGAGCCAGAACTGAAGAAACAGCCACAGTGAAGCACACAGGCTAGCTATATTTATACCCACTATTAATTATATGCTAATTAAGTGGCGTGTTATCCAGAATTTTCTAGAAAAGGGGCAGTGGGGAGCTCCCAGAACCCTATAAGGTAACTTCTGAGTCATGTCCATGGCATTTGTAAACTGTCATGGCGCTGGTGGGAGTGTCATTGTTCTAATGAGCCGTGAGGGCAACTAGAGGTTGCTTTGTCACTATCTGCTGGTTTCAGCCGGTTTTTTTGTTTTGAATTATTTTGTTTGAGACTGAGTCTGGCTCTATCACCCAGGCTGGAGTGCAGTGGCTTGATCTTGGCTCACTACAACCTCCACCTCCCGGGTTCAAGCAATTCTTACGCCTCAGCCTCCCTAGTAGCTGGTATTACAGGTGCACGCCACCACACCCAGCTAATTTCTGTATTTTTAGTAGAGATGGGGGTTTCACCATATTGGCCAGGCTGGTCTAGAACTCCTGACCTTAGGTGATCTGCCCACATCAGCCTCCTGAAGTGTTGTGATTACAGGTGTGAGCCACTGAGCCCAGCCCAGGTTTTTTGTTTTTGAGACAGGGTCTTGCTCTGTCACCCCAGTGGAGTGCAGTGCCACAATCATAACTCACTGCTGCCTTGATCTCCCAGGCTCAAGCAATCCTCCCACCTCAGCCTCCCAAGCAGCTGAGACTACAGGTGTGGGCCACCACACCTCGCTAATTTTAACTTACATTTTTAGGGATGGAGTTCTCACTATGTTGCCCAGCTGATATCGAACTCCTAGGCTCAAGGGATCCTCCCATCTCAGCCTCCCAAAGCACTGGGACTGTAGGTGTGAGCCACCACTCACCACTCCACAGAGGTTTTTTTTTTTTTTTTTTTACTGCATCCTGGTTTTGATCAGCACAGTCATTACTGGTGCTTGGAAAAGCTGATCTCCTACCTCACTTTGGAAAACTCTTTTAGAGATTAAGTATATGACTATTTATAAAGAGCTTAGTACAGTGACTGAAACCAATGATCAATTATTTAAAGTTGCTTTACTCTTGTTAGTGTCATTATTAAATTTTTTTGCTGGGCGCGGTGGCTCAAGCCTGTAATCCCAGCACTTTGGGAGGCCGAGACGGGCGGATCACGAGGTCAGGAGATCGAGACCATCCTGGCTAACACGGTGAAACCCCGTCTCTACTAAAAAAAGACAAAAAACTAGCTGGGCAAGGTGGCAGGCGCCTGTAGTCCCAGCCACTCGGGAGGCTGAGGCAGGAGAATGGCGTAAACCCGGGAGGCGGAGCTTGCAGTGAGCTGAGGTCCCGCCACTGCACTCCAGCCTGGGCGACAGAGCGAGACTCCGTCTGAAAAAAAAAAAAAAAAATTTTTATTCTTTTCATTATTCTGTATCCCATGTTGTTGTATTTTCACAGTGAATATGAGTCTGCATCCAGTTATGGCCAATGACTTCATATTCTTTTGTGATCTATGGAGTGTCAGATGTGAGTACATTCAGACAAGACCAGACCACCATAAAGCACTGAGATATATTCATCTCTGCTGCTTGTGATCTGGGGTCCTCCTGCTTCCCCTCTGGCTGCTACTATTCTAACAGAAGTAGAAGGAACAACAGAATGGGCAGTGGGTATAATTTTGTTTTATCTTTTTTTTTTTAGAATTACTACTTTTTTTTACATTTTTGCTTTTAAAAAGTTTTGCTAAAGTATAATTGGCATATGATAAACTGCACATAAAGTATACATGTTAACAAGTGTGACATAAGTATTCATATGAACCCATTACCCCAATCAAGACACTGAACTTGCTGGACGCAGTGGCTCACGCCTGTAATCCCAGCACTTTAGGAGGCCATGGTGGGCGAATCACCTGACATCAGGAGTTCGAGACCAGCCTGACTAACATGGTGAAACCCTGTCTCTACTAAAAATACAAAAATTAGCCAGGCATGGTGGCACATGCTTGTAATCCCAACAACTCGGGAGGCTGAAGTAGGAGAACCACTTGAACCTGAGAGGCAGAGATTGCAGGGAGCCGAGATCACGCCACTGCACTTTAGCCTGGACAACAGAGCAACACTCCGTCTCAAAAAAAAAAAAAAAAAAAGACAGTGAACTTATCCATCACCTCTAAAATGGACTTGTCTCCCTTTGTAATACCTTTCTCCTGTTTCACTTTATCCCCTATCTCAAAGGAATCACTGATCTAACCTTTGTCACTGTAGATTAGTTTATATTTTCTACAGTTTTGTAAAAATAGAATCCAGTATGTACTGTATTTTGATCAGTTTCTTTTACTCAGCAATCCTTGCTGGTTTTATGACTTAAGTGGTCATGTGGGGAAAGTCCACATGGCCAGGACCTTCAAGCTTCTCTAGGAAGTGCGGGCAGCCTCTCAGAGTTAAAGGCATCTTCCAGTCAGCAACCAGCAAGAAGCTGGTGTCCTCATACCTAAACCTGCAAGGAAATGAATTCTTCCAACAACCTGAGTGAGCCTGGACATGGATTCTTCCCTAGTCAAGTGTCTAGGTGAGAATGCATCCTGGTGGGACACTTTGATTAGTCTTGTGAGACCCTAAGCAAAGGACCTAGCTAAGTCATGCCCAGACTCCTGATCATTTATTATCCTGAGATAATAAATGTGTGTTGTTTTGAGACCCTGAAGTTTGTGCTAATGTATTTTGCAGCAATAAAAAACTAGCATATTTTAGGCTGGGCACAGTGGCTAACACTGTAATCCCAGTGCTTTCGGAGCCCTAGGTAGGAGGATCACTTGAGACCAGGAGTTCAAGACCAGCCTGGGTAATACAGTGAGAAACCGCACCCACCCCTCCAACCCTTTGTCTCCACAAAAAAAATTTTAAAAATTAGTTGGGTGTGGTGGCACACACTTATAGTCCCAGCTACTCAGGAGGCTGAGGTAGGAGGATGGTTTGAACCCAGGAGTTCGAGGCTACAGTGAGCTATGATTGCACCACTGTGCCCCAGCCTGGGTGACAAAGTGAGACTCCATCTCAAACAAAAAGAAAAGGAAGAGTGACATTTTGAATCAACAGTTTGTTTCTTTTGTTGCTTAGTAGTATTTCTTTGCAGGGATATACCACAATATTTTAGCCATTCATCTATTGATAAACATTTGTATTATTTCCACATTTAGCTAATACAAATAAAGCTATTATGAGTATTTTTGTACAAATCTTTATATGGACACATATTTCCTTTTCTCTTGAGTAGATACCTAGAAGTGCCATGGCTGAATCATATGATAGTTAGTTATATGATTCACTTTTTAAGAACCTATCAAAATGTTTTCCATAATAGTTTTTACATGCATAGGACAAATTTATGAGAGTTCCAGTTCCTCCATGTCCTTTCCAATACTTGACCCTCAGTCTTTTAAATTTTAGGCATTCTAATAGGTGTGTAGCGGTATTTGATTGTGATTTTAGTTTACATTTCCCAAATGACTCATGATAAAGTATTTTCCTGTGCTTATTTGCTAACAATACAGTTTCTTTGAAGTGTCTGTTCATATCTGTTGCCCATTTATTTAACTGGGTTGTTTATCCTCTTAGTGTTGAGAGTACTATATTAAGCATTGTTCATTCTGGATATTAGTCCTTTATCAGGTAAGTGCATTTACAAGTATTTCCCCGAGTTTGTGGCCTCATTTTTCGTTTTCTTAACACTGACTTTCAAAGAGCTATTTTTAATTTTGAAGAAATCCAATGCATCAGTTTGTTCTTTTATGGATTCTGGTGTCATATCTAAGAAATCTTTGCCTGATCCAGTGTCACAAAAATTTCTCTTATATTTTCTTGTAGATGTCTTGTAGTTTTATGTTTTATGCTTAAATGTATCAACCATTTTAATTTTCACAAGGTATAGACACAAGTTCTTATATATATATATATTACATATTATATATCTATATTTTGCATGTGGATATTCAATTTTTCTAACACTATTTGTTGAAAAGACTATCCTTTTTCCACCAGGATGCCTTTGGGCCTCTTTCAAACATCCGTTGTTTATATACATGTTGGTTTGCTTCTGGATTCTCTATTGTGCTCTACTGACCTACTTGCCTATCTTACAACTATACCATGCTGTCTGGCTTTCTGAAGCTTTATAATAATTCTGTGAAATGAGTAGTTGATAGCCATCCAGCTTTGTTCTTCTTTTTCAGAGTTGTTTTGGCAACTGTAGATCCTTTTCAGTTCCATATTAATTTTGGAATCGGATTATCAATTTCTGCAAATAAACCTCCTGGGTTTTGACTGGGTTAGTGTTGAATTTGTATATTAGTTTGGGAATAATTGTTATCATAACAATACTGAATTTTCTGGTCTAAAAGCAAGTTTTATCTCTCCAAGTATTAACGTCTTCTTCGATTTCTCTCAGAAATATTTTGTAGTTTTCAGCATATAGATATTTCACATCTTGTCTCAAACTTATCCCTAAGTATTTCATATTTTAATTTTATTATAACATTTTTAAACATTTTATTTCTAATTGTTGCTAGTATATACAAATGCAGTTCAGTTTTTTTATATTGATCTTGCATCCCACAGACTTTCTGAACTCAAGCATTCACTCTAGTAGCTTTTTGTACATTCTGTCTGATTTTCTACATGACATGGCTATGTCATTTGAGAATAACAGTTAAGTGCTATCTTTACAATTTGGATGATTCTTACTTCTTTCCTTCCAATTTTCCTTCCTTCTTTTCTTTCCTCTTTCTTTTTGCCCCTAATTTCACTAGCTAGAATTTCCAATACAACATTGAATAGAAGTGGTGAAAGTGAACATGACTATTTTGTTTACGACCGTAGGGGGAAACATTCAGTCTTTAAGTATAATGTTAGTTGTAGATGTTTTGTAAATACCCTTTATCACATAAGGAAGTTCTCCTCTATTTCTAGTTTACTGAGAGTTTTCATCAATAATGAATGTTGAATTATGTCAAATGCTTTTTCTGCCTTATAGTGTGACAGTCCTCCACCAGCTTGCTTAAGGGTGATATCTGCTACTTGAACATCATTTACAGAACATGGTGAGTTAACCAAATATTTTACCATGTATGTATAAATCTCAATAAAACAAAGAAATTTTAGAATTCAAATCTATAAACTTTAAAGTATTGACTTTGTAATATGATTAATTTAAAAGTAAATTAAAACATATGAGTTTGTGCCTGGCATGGTGGCTCACATCTGTATTCCCAGCATTTGGGAGGCTGAGGTGGGCAGATCACGGGTTTGTCGAAATCAGCCTCAACAACATGGAAAAACCCTGTCTTTACCAAAAAAAAGAAAGAAAGAAAAAATTGGCTAGGTATAGTCCCAGGTACTTGGGAGGCTGAGGTGGGAGGATCGCTTGAACCTGGGAGGCAGAGGTTTCAGTGAGCCAAGAATGCGTCACTGCACTCCAGCCTGAACAGTGCCAGACCCTGTCTTAAAAAGAAAATATATATGTATATTAGTTTGATAAACTCCAATATAACTTTTTTACATAAAATTGACTTCTTTAAGTTTATAAATATAAATATTTAAATATGTTATTTAAATGTAATTTTGCTGGAAAGCCTAAACACAGTGTGGAAGCTATTGACTTGTCTATTATCAATCTTACATACTATTATGAAACAAATGCTATGCCATTATAGCTTCTCCCAACTATCCAAATGCTTGTGGGTCAGGTGTGAAACCTATAAGATGAAGAAAATGAGGCTTTATCTAGGGGTGACAGTTTTGTGGAAAGAAATGAGTATCAGGGAAGGCTACACAATGCAAAAACAAAATTCTGTGTGGACTTGAACCCAAGGCATTTTGCTTACCAGACAAGTAAGCTGAATGACAAAGCAACAATTCCCTGTCATAAAAGTTAATTTATTTGATATTATAGTTAGACATTTAAAAACACACCAGAAGAATTTTAGAGTTTGAAAATGACAAGTCGCATTTTGTTTTGAGCAGGAAACATAATCAAGACAAACTTACTTCATACAAGACATTATTGTAATCCCAGTGACTCAGGAGGCCCAAGCAGGAGGACCACTTCAGGCCAGGAATTTGAGATTAGCCTAGACAACATAGCGAGACCTTGTCTCTAAGAAAACAAATTAGTCATTGTAGTAGCACACACCTGTAGTTCTAGCTACCTGGGAGGCTGAGTTAGGAGGACAACTTGAGCCTAGGAGTTTGAGGCTGCAGTGAACCATGATCCCGCCACTGCACTGCAGCCTAGGTGACAGATCAAGACCCCATTTCTGGGAGGGTGGGAAAACCAGACATTGACAAGGCCTGAGCAGAGCAGGCTGCCAACTGTAGAAATTGCAAGTTACAAAGAAATTCTCTGTTTTCTACCTTGACATCTATAAAAAGTTGCTCTAAAGAAAAAGAACCAGCTCTGGCCAGGCATGGTAGCTCACATCTGTAATTCCAGCACTTTGGGATGCCAGGGAAGGTGGATCGCTAGAGGTCAGGAGTTTGAGACCAAGCCTGGCCAACATGGTGAAACCCTGTCTCTACTACAAATACAAAAACTAGTGGGGTGTGGTGGTGCTCGCCTATAGTCCCAGCTCTCAGGAGGCTGAGGCAGAATTACTTGAATCAGGGAGGTGGAGGTTGCAGTGAGTTGAGATTGTGCCACTGCCCTCCAACCTAGGTGACAGAGCAACACAAGAGAAGAGAAAAGAAGACAAGAGAAGACAAGAGAAAAGAGAAGAGAAGAGAACTAGTTATTTCCACTGTTTTCAGAACAAATCAATAGACTAAAGTTAACTCGTGTTGACAGTATGTGAGGTTACAATGTGATACTTACTGTTCTTGAGGAGATGGAAATGTTCAGAAAAGAAGCCACATAAAGTACATGGCAGAAGAGCAAAAATGCAAAACAGGCTTAAAGAACCATGAGAGTTTAGAAAAAAGCAATAGATCAAAGGGATCAAGAATGGGCATTAGAAGATGAAACTGAAGACAGAATAGGGAGTAGGTTCCAGGCATGTAAACAGGACATTCTCTATGAGGAAAAGAGAAGAACCTGTTTAGTTGGGCATGAAGCATACATTCTAGGTAGAAATAATTTTTTTTTTCTTGAGACGGCATAGTCTAGCTCAGTCACCCAAGCTGGAGTTCAGTGGCACAATCTTGGTTCACTGCAACCTCCACCTCCCAGATGCAAGCGATTCGCCTGCCTCAGTCTCTGAGTAGCTGGGATTACAGGTACCTGCCACCACGCCTAGCTAATTTTTGTATTTTTAGTAGAGACGGGGTTTCACTGTCCTGGCCAGGCTGGTCTTGAACTCCTGACCTCATGATCCGCCTGCCGCAGCCTCCCAAAGTGCTGGGATTACAGGCATGAGCCACCACGCCCGGCCCGGTAGAAATAATTTTTCAAAACTTAGCTGGAAAAATGTATATAGCGACAAGTAATGGTTTAAAACCCAGACTAAAAGGATAGAAGCTCTTTTGAAAAACTTTTTGAGAAGTTGCTTTCTCAAACTAACCTTTGAAGTGTATTTCTTATCTGTCAGGAAGGTTGGAAGATGGGAAGCTTAGAAGTGGAGAAACCAGAAACTTTTCAAATAAGGGCCCCAGATGCTAGGCCATGTTCCTTCAGCCTCTGAAGTCAGCAGTGAATACATGTGACACAGCATTTCCTCCACTATGCTATGTGCCACAAATCCATGAAGGAATGAATGAAAAGAAAGCAAATGTGCGGGAATAATCTATATGAGTTGGCAAGTCACTGGAGGTGGAGATGTATGTCTAATGGGTGGGAATGCACAAATCTGTAAATATGTGTCAAGTGAACCGTTGGGTACATGCAGACAAGGAATGTGGAGGGAACATGAGCTGATACGTGAGAAGGAGCACATTTCAGAATCAAAATTATTCTGCTTTCTAGTACTGGCTTTGCCACTTATCAATCTTGTGACTTAAGGATGTTTTCTACTCTAAGTCTCAGCTTTATCTCTAAAATGAGGATAATGATACATGTTTGTGAAAAAAATTAAGTTGGATAAAATAAAACAATGTAAATGACTCTTTTTTTTTTTTTTTTTTGAGACAGTCTTGCTCTGTTACCCAGGCTGGAGTGCAGTGGCACCATCTCGGCTCACTGCAAACTCTGCCTCCTGGGTTCACGCCATTCTCCTGCCTTGGCCTCCCAATAAGCTGGGACTACAGGCTCCCGCCACCACGCCAGGCTAATTTTTTGTATTTTTAGTAGAGACGGGGTTTCACCGTGTTAGCCAGGATGGTCTAGATCCCCTGACCTCGTGATTCGCCCACCTCGGCCTCCCAAAGTGCTGCAATTACAGGCATAAGTCACCGCGCCTGGCCATGACTCACATTTTATTGTCCCCTAATATATAGCCCTGAATAGACGGTGGTGATTTTTTATGATAAGGTCCTTTTGGTAGCATTTTCAAGAGGAGTATCTCAGGCCATGTGGTTGCAAGTGCAGATTTAAAATAAGGAGAAATCTAGGCTGGAGACAAGTTTGCCAGCATTCAGCCTTTCAGCGGTACTATGTCACCTACTCTGTACTAGGGCCAGAGAGGAAACAATGGCTGGTGAAAGAGCAACTGATATTTCTGAAGCCAGGAAGACATAAATAATTAGAACAAAAGAGAGGGTGAACAAGGAATAGTGTTGACAGCGCAGCCCTCAAGTCTTGGGTCCTTCTAAGTGCAGGATGAAAAAGGAAGCCTTCACGACACATAAATTCTTACAAGACAGTGTTTCTCTTCTGGGAGAAATGGAAACTCAGAAATCAGTGCTCTCAAAGGGAAATTAGGTATGATTTCTTGGGAGCCACAACCCAACCAGGCTACAAGGCTTTCCAAATAATACAGTCCTGAGTTTGAGCCTCAGAGAAGGCAGGTATATTTTCAAGTCATGCACTGTATCAGTTGCCTTTTTTGGTAGATAGAAGAAAATACTGTATATGCTAATAATCATTAACAAAAAAACATTCAGGTAAAAAGAAGAAATCTGAGTTTTAACAAAACTGAAAAACACTCAGAAGAGGACTATATGGAATGACAATTTGTTTTTTATCTTCTGGATCATCCCCTGAGGAAAGCAAAGAAAGTTCCCTCAGGATATTCCAGTTGGCAACAGCGGAGCAGAGGAATATTACTTTATTCATTTATTCCGAGAAGTACTTCGCTGGGCACTGTTCTAGAAGATGGGAAATACAAGTGATCAAAATATAACCTACTCCACAACTCTCAAATCCAGCTCCAAAAAACTTTTAGTGTGGAGGGTGGTACAGTAAAGATAATAAGCCAATAAATAAGTAAAACACAGCATTTCAGATCTGTATATTATGACAAAAAAAAAAAGGCCTATATTGGAACAGGAAACACAGATGGGGTGCTCAATTACAAGATGGCAGTTAAAGAAGGCCTCACTGACAAGATAGGTTCCCAGGGTTAGGACCCCAATATCCTTCCTTACAAAGGGTGGGGATCCCACCCTAGAAAAGGAATAGCAGTTCAGCCGCCCCACAGCAGCTGTGGCACCGCTGTTTCTGGATACCTTCATGGAGAAATGCACACACTGCCCTTCATTTCAAAGATGAGCATCACTGTCGTCTTCAGAGAAGATGCAGCCATTGTGGGGTTAGGGTTTCTCTCCTCAGGTCACTAGTGTAGGTGCACCTGCTGAGAAGTTTCAGCCACTCCACCTGCAATAAGAAAGACAGATAGTTAATGAGAAAAGCAAGAGACAGAACCTGTGAAGAACATGTGACCATCAATCATTTGAATGAAAGGGGGCAAACTTGAATGAAAGAGGACACATTTGTTTATTTGTGTTTGTATAAAGGTATTCCAGACAGGTGCACAGGAAACGAAAAGTGGTTCACTGTAGTATATCAAAGATAAAACACAGCCAGGCCTTAGTTTAAATGACAAAAATAGATTTTATTTAGTAATCACTGACAGTGGGAAACCATCTGGGTTTCATAACTGGCACATATCAAAATCAGGCTCCACAGAGCCTGGGAGACGAGGGCCCTATCTTCAGACGTTGACTGAAACAAACGGTAAATTCCTTTGGCGGCATCAATTGAGTTTTCTCAGGCAGGCACTTGAGGAGATCGGGGCTATTAGAAACTACGTTCGGGTTTGTTTAGGTCTTTATAGGCCAAAGTGGCCACCTAGTCCAGAAGGGGGCTCAGAAGCAGCCGCCTAGAGTTTGGTCAAAAAGAGAATCGTTGCCAAGTAGATGAGGGAACTGGGCGGCTGGGGGCTTTTGGGGATGGGATGGTTTATAGTATTTTTTGCATATTCAATTATTAAACCGTAGCAATGAAATACGTAATCGAAATCACAAAACGAAACAAAGTTTTAGCTACATTATCCTATCCATTATCGCCACAAGATGGCGATAGCGCTTCTCAATTCGCCTGCGGGACAGACGAGGGTGCGGCCCCGAGAACTGTGCCAACGGCGGCGTTTCGGGCGTTTCGTTAGTTCAGTCGCCTGAACTCCTCTGCATGTAGATTTCTCTCAGGGTAGCCCTTTGTTGACCAAAAAAGAAATACGTTCACTGATTTGGCCATTTTTTTTTTTTTAACTTTTTTTTTGGAAGGGAAAGGGAGTGGTAGAGTAGACACAAAAATACAGAGAATCCTGCACTTCCCAAGGCTCGTCGCGGAGGCTTCAACAGTTACCAACATCTTGCCCATTTTGTTTCATTATCCGCACCCACACTGACAGATGAGGGAGTCTAAAAAATATCCAAAACATGAAATCCCAAATATGTGATTTTAATCATGAATATTTTCACAAATACCCTAACAGATACGGATATAAAGAAAATACACTAAGATTTTACACCTAAGAAAATTTAAAAAATGATGTGTAACATTATCCAATACCTAGCCCTTAAAGAAGGAAAATCCTGAATTGTCTCAAGTATTTTTTATACTGATTTTGTCTGAATGAGATCCCACCAGATCCAAATACGGCATTTGGTTGCTGTTCCTCTTGAATGTATTAAAATCCATAAATTTACCCAAGTCTCCAAGTAGCCTGACTGCTCTTTGAAAAAGGAATTGAGACCATAATCTGGGTGGGAATTCTCACTGATTATGGATTGTCATTGCTTTTAAAACATTCTTTGAAAAGTGTTGTGGAAAAAATGATTTTCTTTCTTTTTTTTTTTTTTTGAAATCTGTCGCCCAGGCTGAAGTGCAGTGGCACGATCTCGGCTCATTGCAATCTCTGCCTCCCGGGTTCAGGCGATTCTCCTGCCTCAGCCTCCCAAGTAGCTGGGACTACAGGCACGCACCACTACGCCTGGCTTATTTTTGTATTTTTAGTAAAGACCGGGTTTCACCATGTTGGCCAGGCTGATCTCCTTCCTGACCTTACGTGATCCGCCCGCCTCAGCCTCCCAAAATGCTGGGATTACAGGCGTGAGCCACCGCGCCCGGCCAAAGGTGTACTTTTTATTAGAGTATTTTAAAAAATACTCAAATTATCTGTCACGGTTCCTTGCCTATACCCCTAAAAAGAGAGGGGAGGAGTGGGGGAAGCGGGGGTGGAAACAGAAATAAAAAGAAAACTGACAAACAGAGGAGTCCAAAAGCCCAACTCCCATTAAGTCAAGACTTCCCACAGTTCTTTAAGCCAGCAAATGAATGTAATTTAAACTGCTTTAAACTTCATATAAAAATAAATCATTTTTGGTAAATCAATAAACAAAGAGGCATCTCCATGACTACTGGTGGGAGTATGTACTCCTCCTTTTCTTTTTTTTTGAGACAGAGTCTTGCTCTGTTGCCCAGGCTGGAGTGCAGTGGCGGGATCTCAGCTCACTGCAAGCTGCGCCTCCCAGGTTCACGCCATTCTCCTGCCTCAGCCTCCCGAGTAGCTGGGACTACAGGCGCCCGCCACCTCGCCCGGCTAGTTTTTTGTATTTTTTAGTAGAGACGGGGTTTCACCATGTTAGCCAGGATGGTCTCGATCTCCTGACCTCGTGATCCGCCCGTCTCGGCCTCCCAAAGTGCTGGGATTACAGGCTTGAGCCACCGCGCCCGGCCTGTAACAAAACAGCAGAGAGCCCTGAGTTGGAAACATGAAAAGCATAACTTTTTTGAGTTGGCTATTATTAAGTGTAATATGAGACGGACCACTCCATTCCTACATCTCTTTTCTTTAACCAATGCATTTTGGCTACAGAAGAAATTATGCCTTTTCTTAGTCGCTATTCAGCACATCTACAACATCCAAAATTGAACAGTACTCCAAGAGGGTGCTAAATGACTACATGCCACTTTAACTGAGTCTTCCAAAAACTGAGACTTCTGCTTATAAGGAATGTGGTACACATTAGGACTACTGAGTCCCATGGTCATCCATTCATTACCTTACCCTTTCTGTATAATGTATAGAAATGGGTCCAAAAAATGTTGAGATATGAGGTATAAAGTGTTCAGTAAGTTCATAGGCGGTCCTGCTACCAACAGCAAAGTGAAGCATATCCAAATTCAGAGTGTTTATCTCAGTGAAGACAAATCCCTGCCTTATCCATGACAAAATACTTGCAAGAATACAAGAATACTTCCCCTGACATATGGGGCACTTAGCAGCATCAGTATCCAGAGGTCAGCCTTGGTGAGCTAAGTCTATACTACAGAGCTCAATTATCACCTCTACCATTGCCTGCCATCCTGGTCACATTGTTTACAAATAAATCACTTGGGCAATCAGTGGGGTGATAGGAAAAGAGACTACATAACAGCCACACGGTTGATGTGTACCTGACTGTTGATAGCCTCCTCTTAAGAGTGAGAATTTAGGTTAGCATTCATATGGGACATTATTCTCATACTCTGGGACCATTCTGGGAAATTTGTCCATATCACCGTTCTGCAAAGCTTCTTGTCAACACAGCCTCCACTTTTGCCTACTTAAAATCTCTGTCTATCCAAACCATTAACCATGTACATTCAGTTTAGATCAGTGTCTTAGGTCACTCTCCTTCTAGAAAAAGTAAACAATGGCATTCAGTACTCCAAATTGTGCTGAGTGACAGCAATTCTTTTTCCTATTGCCATTTATGGACATACTTGAGTTATGGCTTCTAATGCTACTGTTACAACTGGCGTCAGTAGTATTAGCCAGCTTATATTGAATGCTTACTATGTACAGGACATTGTTGTAAGTATACCAAAACTATTTGCTCAAGAGGTACTGTTACATCCCCCTTTTTAAAATGAAGGGAAAAGCCAGAGGAAAAAAAAAGAGAAAAAAGCCAGTTCTTCAGGAACTGGTTAGTAATGGGTTGAACTTGTAGCATTCAGTTTTTCTTTTCTTTCTTTTTTTTTTTTTTTGAGACGGAAACCCCTCTGTTGCCCAGGCTGGAGTGCAGTGACAGGATCTCAGCTCACTGCAACCTCCGCCTCCTGGGGTCAAGTGATTCTCCTGCCTGAGTCTCCCTAGTAGCTGAGATTACAGGGTCCCGCCAGCACATCGAGCTAATTTTTGTATTTTTAGTAGGGATGGGGTTTCACCATGTTGGCCAGGCTGATCTCGAACTCCTGACCTCAACTGATCCACCAGCCTCGGCCTCCCAAAGTGCTGGGATTACAGGCATGAGCCACCCCACCCAGTCCCATTCAGTTTTTCAAGCAAAGTATTTTTTGTGCTTATTCTTAAGGGGACACTAGCAAGATGAAAATAACCCGTAAGGTGATCATTTGTTTCATTACCCCGTAGGCAAGTTAGTCTTCTGAGTAACAGAATTAGTTTTCGAAAACCTAGCCTTTACAAATTTTCACCTGTGGCTGGACAATATGCCCATGAGTCAGTCGCAATCCTCCTTTTCTTACAAACTCTGCTTTTTATTCTGATTTCTATATCTTGTAAGACAAAGAAGCAATTTATTTAGCTTGGAAATTATCATCTGACTATTTGGATTAATAGAGAGGGTCAGAGGCCCCTGTAACATAACAATAATGTCATAAAAGTAATTTAAGTTCTATTTATTCACAGAATTGATAACAGTTCAGTTATCATTAGTATGGGATTACAGTGAAGGAAAAGAACTTGAGTGTATATTTTCTACATAGAAATATATACAACAAACCAGATAGCAATTCAAAGAGATATATTTTAGAAACTCTACAGAGACAGTTTTCAAAGGCTGGACAAGTGTCCGAGAAAAAGCTCAAAAAAGAAATTTCATAAAACAGACAATATTAAACTGGGCTTTGAAAAAAATAGGTAGGGCTTGAGTCAACAAAAGTGTGTATTTGATAGTGAATTTAACAAAAATACTAATTGCTTTAGATGCTATTACTCTGCTAAATTTAGATCCATTTTAAATAAACTAGATAGTAACTCAAGTTTATATACAATTACTACCTTTGAAACCTAAAGCCAGTCATAGTGGGAGCTTCCAAATGCTTTATAGACCTTAGATTTTTACCTAAGAGACATATGACTGAATAGTTACAAGCTAGAGCAACATCGTTTGTTGGATGACTGGATCTCATTTGTGACAACCTGAGTAAGCGGGAACTTGTTTTTCCTCACTTGTAGGCAAAGTCAAAAACAGTATTTAAAATACTAAAGAAAGGAGTTTTAAAATTGAAATTGACTTATTTCAGAAAAGAGTCTGGGATAAATGTCCTCAAGTTTTCTGCCCTAACACCCCGAATTGTCCTGTTTAGGCTTCTAATGCCTTTGCTTATATAGATATACCATAAAGGGAAAATAGTATTCTAATTAGAAATAAAGCATTGATCAGGCTGAAAACTACGGCCTTCAAATTCCATTGCAGCCGGACTGGATGGCTCACGCCTGTAATCTTAGCACTTTGGGAGGCTGAGACTGGTGGATCACCTGAAGTCCGGAGTTCGAGACCAGCCTGGCCAACATGGTGAAATCCCGTCCCTACTAAAAATACAAAAACTAGCCGGGCGAGGTGGCGGGCGCCTGTAGTCCCAGCTACTCCGGAGGCTGAGGCAGGAGAATGGCGTAAACCCGGGAGGCGGAGCTTGCAGTGAGCTGAGATCCGGCCACTGCACTCCAGTCCGGGCGACAGAGCGAGACTCCGCCTCAAAAAAAAATAAAATAAAATAAAAATACAAAAATTATGCGGGCATGGTGGCGCATGCCTGTAATCCCAGCTACCCGGAAGGCTGAGGCAGGAGAATCGCTGGAACCCGGGAGGCGGAGGTTGCAGTGAGCTGAGATCGCACCACTGCACTCCAGTCTGGGTGACAGAGGAAGTCTCCCTCTCAAAAAAAAAAAAAAAAAAAAAACTGATTATGTTGCCATAAAGGGTCCCTTTTAAAAAAAATCGCTCTATCTAATGAAAACTGAGAAATCTCCTTCCCGAAAGCGGTAAAATACTCAAGAATGAGAAACTGACAAACTGACAGTTTACTGAGTTTGTTAAGGAAGGCCAAATAAAGGCGGGGTTTGAATTCCTTTACCGCACCCAAACCGGCCGTGGACTTCCTGGATACAGCAACTAATCAGGATGCAGAGAGGAAGGGCGGGCGCTGCCCGGACAAATTCAAACTGATAACCGCTGGAACTTGGCAGTGTTCCAACTCACTATCCGCTGGGGGAACCGACGAGTATTTTAATTGGTTTCGAACGTATCATAGAAAGTCTCCCCATCTCCTTACTTAACTCTAAGGGGATTAGAATGGCAGATGTAAAAAAAAAGTCATCAAGGATTAGTTCAGACTAAAAAACACAGTAACGAGTTACAAGTACTTATCAATGGCCAGCATAGGAGGAATACAAGCACCAGCTCTCTCCTTGAGAAGATGGGTGGCTCTTAAAAGAGCCGTTAGGGTTGAGAGTTTGCGACCAACTCACTGTTTACTTAGCGCTGGTGTACTTGGTGACGGCCTTGGTGCCCTCGGACACGGCGTGCTTGGCCAACTCCCCGGGCAGCAGCAGGCGCACAGCCGTCTGGATCTCCCTGGAGGTGATGGTCGAGCGCTTGTTGTAATGCGCCAGGCGGGAAGCCTCACCAGCAATGCGCTCGAAAATGTCGTTCACAAACGAATTCATGATGCCCATGGCCTTGGACGAAATGCCGGTGTCAGGGTGGACCTGCTTCAGTACCTTGTACACATAGATGGAATAACTCTCCTTGCGGCTGCGCTTGCGCTTCTTGCCGTCCTTCTTCTGCGCCTTAGTCACCGCCTTCTTGGAGCCCTTTTTCGGGGCGGGAGCGGACTTCGCTGGCTCTGGCATAGCGAACAGTAGCTACAAAGCTCCACGGAAAAAGAAAAACAGAGTGAGCAAGGTACCACAAGGCGCTTTTATATAGAATCGCTTATGCAAATAAGGTGAAGAGTTGAAGTCTTGTGTCTGATTGGTAGTTATTCAGGGTAACGTCAGCGGTCAGTTCTGCCCAATCAGAATTTGCAAATCCAGAAGACGTACTGCCATTGGTTGAAATTAAACTGCAGTCCTAACCAACAACGCGTCTTCTTTTTCGCGCCCAATAGTGTTTATAAAAAGCGCCGCCTGGCGTGTTTGTTTCGTAGTTGGTTGTGGTGAGTTAGTTGTGCTCGCTATGTCTGGACGTGGAAAGCAGGGAGGCAAGGCTCGCGCTAAGGCCAAGACCCGGTCCTCTAGGGCCGGGCTCCAATTCCCCGTGGGCCGAGTGCACCGCCTGCTCCGCAAGGGCAATTATGCCGAGAGGGTTGGGGCCGGCGCGCCGGTTTATCTGGCAGCGGTGCTGGAGTACCTGACCGCCGAGATCCTGGAACTGGCGGGCAATGCGGCCCGCGACAACAAGAAGACCCGCATCATCCCGCGTCACCTCCAACTGGCCATCCGCAACGACGAAGAACTCAACAAGCTGCTGGGCAAAGTCACCATCGCACAGGGCGGTGTCCTGCCCAACATCCAGGCAGTGCTGCTGCCCAAAAAGACTGAGAGCCACCACAAGGCGAAGGGCAAGTAACTACCTGGACTAGTTTGTGGCAACTGGAGTAAAACGAGTCCAAACCAACGGCTCTTTTAAGGGCCACCCACGTCTTCTCTAAAAGAACTTAACATTTCTTCCATGTGAAAGAAAATGAGACATGGGAAAACTTAAGTCATGAGTTACCCATCCTTATACCTTCTGAAGACAGTGTGTAGCGAACACTGCAGATTTAAAAGAAAAACTACAGGGAAGGTGGTCCAGATTCTACCACGTTTAAAAGTTAGGATGTGAACAGATGTATTAGGCCACTACTTTATTTTAAACTTAGTGTGTGTCCACAGAGTGCCAGTGGCTTGGTGAGTTTTTGAAGCACTTTGGCACAAGGGTTATTGCCCTGGCTAGAATTTAGCAGACAGCTATTCGACGCGGGCCAAGGGCGGCAAGATGTCCCGCCGCTACGTGCCCGGCACGGTGACCCTGCGCGACGTACGGCGCTACCAGAACTCCGAGCTGCGGATCAGCAAGCTGCCTCCTGCGAGAGCTCGGCGGTGACGCCGCTGTAGGAGAGCGAGGCTGCAGGACTTTGTGACACGATAGTCCACCTCCCTGCAAAGGCTCTCTCAGAGACACATCTTTCCTGATGGATAGCTGTGAAGCATTCTCTTACCCACCCCACTGCATGTTTCAAAGTATTCCTTTAAAATGAAGTGAGTAAAATACTGGGATGACGTTATCTGGAGCCCAAGAAAGATTTCTCATTTGGAAAGGCCTAATATCCTAAGTTGCTTACCCAGAAGAACTTGACAGGATAGTTATTTCTAATAAACCTTAAAACCCTTTCAGGAAATTTGAGGTAAAATGTTAGCACACAGACTGTTAAAACGTCTTCCTCACAGATACGGGGGAAAATACATAGAGGATTATAATATGGTTCAACACATGATGAGTATTAGAAATGTACTTTAGAAATAAGTATTAGAAATGTTTATGAGTATTAGAAAAGTACAGTGTTGGGCGTTCCTGACACAAACAGGCCTCCTAGCAAGACTGGCAAATTTCTGTGGAGGAGGGTTATTTATTTAGTACGATAGTGCAAATAACTTTTGGTGTTGTAGCTAAATAAGGAATACTCATGCCAAGATTGCACAATCTTGCTTCCTACCTCTGTTCACTGAACTCTGATGTAATTTATTTATTTATTTATTTTTATTTTATTTTATTTTTTTGAGACGTGGTCTTGCTCTGTGGCCCAGGTTGAAGTGCAGTGGCGTGATTTCGGCTCACTGCAAGCTCCGCCTCCCGGGTTCACACCATTCTCCTGCCTCAGCCTCCCGAGTAGCTGGGACTGCAGGCACCCGCCACCACGCCCGGCTAATTTTTTGTATTTTTAGTAGAGACGGGGTTTCACCGTGTTAGCCAGGATGATCTCAATCTCCTGACCTCGTGATCCGCCCACCTCGGCCTCCCAAAGTGCTGGGATTACAGGCGTAAGCCACAGCGCCTGGCCCACTCTGATGTAATCTTGAGAAAAAGACACTAACTCATTTTTCTTGCGTATTGTAGACACTTTTGGCTGTCTGGTAACATGGAAAATCTCAGAGTGATGTTTTAAGTATATAAAATGCCGAAGTTAAATTACAGTTATCAGAGTATTTTTAAAACTTGATAGTGATAAATGGCCCTATATAGTTATGTTGTTAATATAGTTAACACATTATATGATTTGGTGAGCCTAATTGCTGTTTACTAATTAGAGGAGTATAAATGTTTCAAGATAACTCAGCAATTGTAATGAGAAATGAAATATCTAATGTCTTTTGGGTTACAAAGTAACAGATACTGAGATTTGTGGCCTAAATTCATAATAAAGTGAAATGTTCAAGTTCAGTCAAGGTTAACTTTTTAAAAATAGATATTTTACTACCCAAACTCACAGACTTCCCCTTCAGCACCCTCCAATTGCTGAATTTTATCCTTAGGGGCGTTGTGACATATAAGTATGGACCTCAGGTTAAAAACTCTTGCTCTAAAATTTGGTCGACCTACTCCATTTCTTTTCAGCTCCTTTTCTCTAGATACCTCCTCTTCCTATCTGGAATTTCTTTAGCACTTAGTCTATTGACATCTTGTAACATTTTATTGTTTCTGTTTCTTGTTGTTAAAATATAACTACTTCCAATCCTAGTATAAATATGATGTTCTGGAACAGAAACAAGTGCTGACAATTGGCAAAAATAGGTACTTGAGATGCCCCCAAAATAGTAAAATATTTGGCTTTTTGATGGATTTTTATACTGTGTAGCCCAAATGATAATTTTACTCATTTTTGAATTGTTTGTCTTTAAAGGTCTTTCAACTTGTTTAAATTGATATTTAATAAATTTCACAATTAAATGTACAGTGGTTGGACACAGGATGTATTTTGCAAGTGTAACTGTTATTGGAAAGGGGTCCCAATCCAGACACCAAGAGAGGGTTCTTGGGTCTCTCTCAAGAAAGAATTCGGGGCAAATCCATAGAGTACAGTGAAAGCAAGTTTATTAGAGAAGTAAAGAAAATTGTTCTTTTGTTCTATTCTAAGGGTATTTATAGTTATTTCTTGATTACATGCTAAACAAGGGATGGATTCTTCATGAGTTTTCTGGGAAAGGGGTGGGCAATTCCCCAACTGAGAGTTCCTCCTCCTTTTAGACCATATAGGGTAGCTTTCCGACGTTGCCATGGCTTCTGTAAATGATCATGGCACTGGTGGGAGTGTCTTTTAGCATGCTGATGCATTATAAGTGTGTATAATGAGCAGTGAGGATAACCAGAGGTCAATTTCCTCACCATCTTGATTTTGGTAGGTTTTGGCTGGCTTCTTTACCTCATGCTTTCATTAGGAAAGTCTTTGTGACCTGTACCTTGTGCCAACCTCTTCTGTGACTCATTCTGTGAATACAAATGCCTTAAGCTTCTGGGAATACAGCCCAGTAGGCCTCAGCCTTATTTTACCCAGCTCCTATTCAAGATGGAGTTGCTCTGATTTAAACACCTTTGACATAATAAAGTTTGCTGCTAGATTTGTTTTGTAATGTGAAAGAATGTTGAGTACTCAGAGTTACTCTATTTGAACTAAGTTTATCTTGATAGTTATCCTATTAGAAAAGAGACTGACTAGCATCGCATTTTTAAAAATGTTATACTGTGTGTATGTTTACTATCAATTTCAGAACTAAATTTACCATCAATTTCAGAAACTAAAGAGTCTGAAAAACTCAAACATCCTTGTAGGGGAGGCAAAATTTTACCTCTATTCTCTTAAGAGTTTTTATGGCTGGGCCTGATAATTAAACTGACATAAGACAGATTAAGAGGAGAAAAGCATATAAATTTATTTAATATAAATTTTATGTGGCATGGGACATGGGAGCTCTAATTACAGACCCCAAAGAAGTAGCAAAACCTAAATGCTTTTATAGTCGGTTGAACAGAGTAAATTGTGAAAATATAACTATGTGGGAAGGCTAAAGGAAAACAACAATTATTTTAAGGAGATCTGCTTTTACAGAATTCTCTTGGTTTCAACTTCCTGCCCTTGATGAAAATGGTCTTTTCCTTTTGGTACAGGGAGGACATCTTCCACATCAGGCCTCCAAGCCCAAGCTAAGCCTGTGACATGCACATATACATCCAGATGGCCTGAAGCAACTGAAGATCCACAGAAGTGAAAACAGCCTTAACTGATGACTTTCCACCATTGTGATTTGTTTCTGCCCCACCCTAACTGATCAATGTACTTTATAATTCTCCCCACCCTTGAGAATGTACTTTGTGAGATCCACCCCCTACCCCCAAAACATTGCTCTTAACTCCACCGCCTATCCCAAAGCCTGTAAGAACTAATGATAATCCCACCACCCTTTGCTGACTGTCTTTTCGGACTCAGCCCGCCTGCACCCAGGTGAAATAAACAGCCTTGTTGCTCACACAAAACCTGTTTGGTGGTCTCTTCACACGGACATGGGAATTTTAATTCCTGCTTTTAGGGAGGAAAAAGGGAACAGTGAGAGTGCCTTTCTGCCTTTCTTGTACCTACTCTTGTAAATTGCCTTTATCTCAAAATCTTATTCCAAAATGGCATATTTTGGGATGGCATATTCTGCCACGTTTTACCATTCATTGCTATCCTTATTGTCACTAATTGCTATGCGAAAGCTCATGAAATCAGATACAGAAAATGGTTTCTGATTGGTGAGAAGCTCAAGTAGAGAAATATATTTGTTAACTAATGTTGGGGAAATACAATTTTGAAATCTCCCAAAGAATAGAAAGGAAATAATTTTATTATTGAATAAGCATTAAACCAGAGAGTTGCTTATCACAGGCAATCTTACGAAGAGATTGCAAAACCAGAAAGAAATCTTGCTTTCTTATTATGTATAGCCACGTTGGATAGGTTTTGCAATTCGAAGTTAGGTGACAGCTAAAGTTTGGCCTATTTTCTCACTGGAAACTGGGAGACAGAGCACTATCTTTTTAAATGATGTGCATTTCAAAGAGATGGCTCTCCAGGCATTGAGAAAATATTCTGTTATAAAGCCTATTTAGTCATTAAAAGGATTTGCATACATTTTAAAAGGACAGAGAAAGACATCTTGAAAGTGATGGGAAAGGAAGTCTCTTGTTTACAACAGATAATTAAGCCTGTTATTTTTAATTTGTATTTACCCTTAGATTAAGTATTCAATTAATCTATGCTACCTTACCCTCTTTACAACATATACTGAATTCAGCTACAGCAAGTTACAGCGAGTCATATCAATTTTGTTTTGTTTTCCAAAGATGTATGGCAAGTTTTCTTTTATTGCAATGTAAATGCAAAAATTTTAAAAGTATTTTAATGAAAATTTTATCTTCATTTACTTTATGACATTTAAGTGGAGTACTTTGAAAATACTTCAAGCATTGCTGTAAGGAACTCATTGAAATAAAGAGTAGCAAGAAAATCACCAAATAGGCCGGGTGCAGTGGCTCATATATTCAGTATATGATAAGTTCCTCAAATCAGTGGGGGAAATAGGTCATGTATTGTACTGACTAACCAGCTGATTAACTTTTTGAAAAGTTATTTCTATATACAAGAAATCAAATCCTTATTAGTACAGTTAGATTATTTAAAATGGTTCTACCCACCATTAGTTAAGGTTGTAGGCATATCAGAAACTGCTACTGGTGTAGGGGCCAAGAGAAAACCTCCCTTTTGCCCTCTGAAAGTTTACTGAAAATCAACTGATAAGAGAATATTAATAAGAGAAAAGGCATACAAATTTATTAAGGTACAGGGCTGGGGACCACAGAATAATTACCTCAACCCCCTAGTGGGGTACAGAAGCTTATATACCCTTTCTCAGAGGCAAAAGAGAAGATGGGTAATGTAGACAATTCTTTGAGGAACAGTAAATGATTATTAGGGAGAAGGAATGGACCAAGGAGAAAGAAATTAACTTGTAAATGATTCTCTTTGGAATCTGAATGAGCTCAAGAGGCCAGCTTTGTCTTGTGGGAAAGTCCATCTAGGTATGGTTGCATTCTTCAGTCTTCTTTTCTGCAGTAGATAATGAGGTAACCGAAGGCAATTGTGCTTCTTTTGGTAAGAAGCTTTCTTGGTCATATCAGGAAATTTCAGAGAAAGTCCCTCCCTGGAAGAGAAGCAAGACAAAGTTAGAGGGACCTTGATTCTTAGACTTGTTTCTGAGAACCTTAAATTTTCAAAAGCACCCAGGATTACCAAGCTCGATATCTGGGGGGATAATTCTCCACTCCAAACACTGGAAATGAAAATAAGTAGAAGATAACTTAGCAATATACCTGAACGATCTTTAAATTCTATATGAGTCTATCTTGTATTGCTAGGAATTTAGCATATGGAGTATATTTCCATGATATATTAAGGAGAAAAATGCCACAAAATAGCATAGTTCCACACAAATAATGTTAAAGAAAATGTATATATGTAGAGATAATATTTTATTCTTTTTGCTTTATGTATCTTCTATAATGTTAACATTTTTGTTATGAGGCAGGAATCATGTTAAATGAAAAAAGGAAGAAAAACAGCCTAGGTCTTAAGGATTAAAAAGGACTGAAGGAGAACAAAAGGGAGTAGTGCACAGCAGGCCTGTTTCCCTTTTAGGTCCCCTCCCCCGACGCGGAGGGACTTCCCGCCAAAGCTCTTCCGGTTTTCAGTCTGGTCCGCAGGGTTTACCCATAAAAGAAAGCTGCCATCACAGGCAGCAGATCTTTGTTCTCTGATCACTTGATAATGTCAGGACGCGGCAAAGGAGGTAAGGGTCTGGGGAAAGGGGGTGCCAAGCGCCATCGCAAAGTGCTGCGCGACAACATCCAGGGTATCACCAAGCCAGCCATCCGGCGCCTTGCTCGCCGCGGCGGCGTGAAGCGCATCTCCGGCCTCATCTATGAGGAGACCCGCGGGGTGCTGAAGGTGTTCCTGGAGAACGTGATTCGGGACGCAGTCACCTACACCGAGCACGCCAAGCGCAAGACGGTCACCGCCATGGACGTGGTCTATGCGCTGAAGCGCCAGGGCCGCACCCTTTATGGCTTCGGCGGCTAAACTGCATTTTGAAGCCCTGTCCTTCTCTAAAAAGGCCCTTTTTAGGGCCCCTAAGCTTTCAACAAAAGAGTCGAAATGACAGCAAAGTGAGTCTCTTAATAGAGTCCTTCTCAGTGAGTTCTCTTATCCTGTTTTAAAAGATTAACTCGGGATGTCGAAAGTGGGCTGATGACTACAGATGGCCCTGGGCCGAGATTTCCCAAGGCCAGAAGAGCCTCTGCTGGCCAGTAACTTCTGGCGGCTGCTTGGAAATTGCCTGCAGCCGGTTTACCGCTCGGATTAGTTTAGAAAGCCAAGGGGTCTGGGGCCTAAAAAAGGGCGGGCTAGAACTTCCCTCTGGCCCTTCAAATACGTCTGGGGAGAGATGAGGGGTTTGATAGGGCTCCATTAAATGCTGGAGCCTCCAGGAAAGCTTAGTGGTGGCTGGTTTAAGAAGACGTGGGTGGCACAGAGCTCTGCATGTGGGGAGCAGACCATACTTTTACTACTGTAGAAGACAGCTGGGTAGTCTTAAGAGTCTTAGTAATAATATTCCTTTATATGTTTGCCTTCTGATACGATTTTTAAATACTGAAATATATCAAGTATACAAAATGCGCTGGTGACCACACCACTTATTCAACAAGTGCAGTTAAAATCCTCATGTCCCTTCTCAGTAGCACAGCCCTCCCTTTTTCCTATCCTAGAATTAACTAATATTCTAGGATAAACTGATATTCTGAATTTGGTGTTTACTGTTCCTACGCGTTTTATTTTTAACTTTAGATGCACATACCCCTAATCTGTTTTAAACGTCTTCATGAATTTTTACATTTGCTCTTGAAATATATCCGTGTTGAAATGTGCAGTTCTACGTTATTTTCACCATTAATCTAGTTTTCTAATGTGTCAGTAAATACTTTATTCATTTCTGTTGATTTTTTTTTTCCTCATTACAAAACAGCACTGTACACACCTGTGCATTTTCTGGTTACATGAAAGTGGAATTATTTGGTAAAAGTATGTGCATATTCAACATGAGTAAAAATGAACAATTTGCTTTCCAGGATAGTATTTTAAAATTTACACTCCCATATTCCACCAGCAGTGCTTCAGAATTATTGTTTATCAGCATTTCCTAATGTCAGATTGGAGTTTTTTCAATGAGATTTTTGGCTATTTGGAGATTTTCCCCCTTTTCTGGGAATAGTCTATTCAGATTCTCTACAGTTTTTATTTTATGAGTTTTGATTTATAAATATTTATATATTTGAGTTTGAACTTTGTCAGTATGTGACAAATATATTCTGTCACCTTGTGGGTTCGTTTTTAACTGTTCGTGATATCTTTGGATGTACAGAATTTTAATAATGTTGGATTTATATTTTTTATAGTTTTTGAATGCTGCCTTTTCATAAAGGAGTTATCTGCCTTCCACTTTCCCCAGGAGCTGCAGGCATCAATCTGGGGAGGAAAAGAAAAGTATTTAGGCTGCTTATCTCCTGATTTGGCTTGAAGTGGATAGTAAGGCTTTTCTGAAATAGCTCTAAGAGTAGCTTTAAGAGTGAGCTAAGGGAAGACCTCACAAAAGATTGACCTTACTCTCTAAATAAGCAATGATTAACAATACCTAAAATTTTCAAAGTATTACAAAAGGGACAAAACAAAGAGTGAAAGAGGAAAGTAATTCCTAAGATACAATGAAAGTTTGTTGAAAAGTGTGTTAAATGCTTTACATGGATTATCTCATATCTCATATTTTTATGATAGATTTTACTACTCTTATTTTAAAATGGCAAAATAGAGGCCAAATCAAATAACCAATTCACAAATGTTAGAGTCTGTGACCCAAACTTGTAATTTTTAAATTTTTATTCTTCCAGGAGCATAAATTCAAATTGCGCTGAACATACACTCACTCAAACCTGTAATATTCTTAATCACATTCTCTTAGTAGATAGAGAAGCCATCACAGAGAGTAGTAGTGGTGCTAGTCCTATAATGGAGAATTTGGGGAAATGTGTCAGGACAGGTACAAAACCTGCCTGTCACTTATCCCAATAGGAATGAATTATTTTCATGTGTCAGTTTGCGGGCCTACCTGAGAAAGTCGTTTTCATTTTGTGTCTATATAGTTATGTTATTGTTAAAGAAGTCTGCAGCAATGTAACATGTCCTTCCCTGTCATTTTTCATGTTCCAAGCCCAATGGATTAAACACTCCCTTAGGAAAAACTGTAGTAAGTGGTGTCGCCAGAAGGAATTGTAATCCTTTGCATAGTGCCCTAGTGGGTTTTAGGTCAACTTCTGCTCACTGAGTGTCTTATGGTATAGCACTAGCCATGCATGGAGTTTGAGCACTTACAATGTGGCATGTGACTGAGGGAGTGTTTAATTATATTTTAATTAGTTTACATTTAAAAACTGGTGCTGGATTCAATTAGATAACATCCAAGTATGCTTGGAACACCTTAGGGACATGAATCAGAATCTTCTTATTCTACTTACAGATGAAGAATTCCCCATGAAAATTTATTTTGATATACTGTAAAAGTGTAAAATACCCACCAGATTTTGAAGATTTGAAATGAAAAAAGAATGCAAGATATTTAATACATTCTGTATTGACTATATGCTGAAACTATATTTTTGATACATTCTGTCAAATAGGATACATTATTAAAATTAATTGTAACTTTATTTTTTTTGGAAACGAAGTCTCGACCCTCTTGTCCCCCAGGTTGGAGTGCAATGGCGCCATCACAGCTCACTGCAACCTCTGCCTCCCGGGTTCAAGAGATTCTCCTGCCTCAGCCTCCTGAGTAGCTGGGAATACAGATGCATACCCACCCGGCTAATTTTTTGTATTTTAAGTAGAGATGGGGTTTCACCAGTTGAACAGGCTGGTCTTGAACTCCTGACCTCAGGTGATCCACCCACCTCGGCCTCCCAAAGTGCTGGGATTACAGGCATGAGCCACTGCGCCTGATTTTTTTTAACTTTTAAAAATGGTTACTGGAAAGATAAGATGTACATGTATGACATGTATTATATTCCCTCCCCCCACCCGCTTTTTTTTTTTTTGAGATGGAGTCTCGCTCTGTTGCCCAGGTTCGAGTGCAGTGCCATGATCTTGGTTCACTGCAACCTCTGCCTCCCAGGTTCAAGTCATTCTCCTGCCTCATCCTTCCAAGCAGCTGGGACTACAGGTGTCCCATTAGTCGAAACCATGCCCGACTAATTTTTGTATTTTTAGTAGAGATGGAGTTTCACCATACTGGCCAGGCTGGTCTCGAACTCCTGACCTTGTGATCCACCCACCTCAGCCTCCCAAAGTCCTGGGATTACAGGCATGAGCCATCGTACCTGGCCATATTATATTTCTATTTGAGTAGTGTCTTAAGAGTAACAAACTGGCTTTCAGACACTTATAATAGGACAGAAAAATCCTAGTTCAAGAAAGAATGAAAAAGTAGGAGAAACCAAATGAACAACAAATTTCCCAGGCTGGGCACGGTGGCTCACCCACCCGGTTCACGCCAGCACTTTGGGAGGCCAAGGTGGGTGGATCACCTGACATCAGGAGTTCAAGACCAGCCTGGCCAACATGGTGAAACCACGTCTCTACTAAAAATACAAAAACTAGCCGGGCGTGGTCACGGGCGCCTGTAATCCCAGCTATTCAGGAGGCTAAGGCAGGAGAATTGCTTGAACCCAGGAGACAGAGGTTGCATTGAGCCGACACAGTGCCACTGCACTGCAGCCTCGGTGACAGTGAGACTGTCTCAAAAAAAAAAAAAATTTCTTTCCTTTCCTTCACGTATATTCCTGAAGACAGAGATAAGGTCTTCTCCCAGCTGTACTTATACCTCAGGTAATATCAAGAAAGCAGTGACATGATATATTACACTTCATGGGCATAGAGTTGTGACATTTACTCCTTTGTATTAAGGACTTGAAGAATTACTAAGTTTTTCCAGCTCATCTAAGGTAGAAAGCCATGCCATTTTCTTAGGTCCATTGACCTCTTTACTTCCAACTTCTAGGTTCAGATATTAGATAACAACACAGACCAAACATATGATTGCCAAGTCCCTAACCACAGTTAAATAAACCTCCACTTTTCAATCCCAGAGCTACTCTCAGTTTCCCAAAGGATGGGAAAATCTGAAGCAGGCAATTATTCTGTGCAAGTGTTCTTCAGGAGGCTGTAACAATTGCTAGATTAAATTGCTGTGGTCCAGAATCACACAGCAATTATTGTAAAGCACTGAACTACTCTTTAAAAAAAAAAAAAAATTTATGAGACAGGAGACAATTTAGCACTTTCAACTTTTTAACAATCTAAGAGAGATTATGAAATACACAAATGAATAAAAGAGCCCTATTTTTGTTTCAAATTAAGTCAAATTAATACACATGACTAATGAGAAAATAAATGACAAAGAAGTATACGGTATAATGGGAACAAACAAGAGCATAATGGAATCTTGTTCTGATTCTAACGATCTGAGCAAATTAAGCTTTGCATCCATGTAGCTATTTGTGAAATACCATTGATCTGAACTTTTTGATTCCTTCCAGCTGTTAAACTCTGTGCTATCAACCGGGCGTGGCTGCTCACGCCTGTAATCCTAGCATTTTGGGAGGCCGAGGCGGGTATGGATAGCCTGAGGTCAGGAGTTCGAGACCAGCCTGGCCAACATGTTGAAACCCCCATCTCTACTAAAAATACAAAATGTAGCCAGGCGTGGTGGCAGGCGCCTGTAATACCAGCCATTTGGGAAACTGAGGCAAGAGAATCGCTTGAACCTGGGAGGGGGAGGGTTGCAGTGAGCCAAGATCTCGCCATTGGACTCAGCCTGGGCAACAGAGCTAGACTCCGTCTCCGGGGGCGGGGGGCGGGGGGGAATCTGTGCTATAGAGAGAAATAAAATGAGACCATTTTGAAGGGAGTGAGAAAAGGGGTGAGGGTGAAAGCAGGAGAAAGTTATGGCCACTTCCACCCAGTATTTCTATTAAAACACAAATGCACTTCCAGAATTTTGTAAACAGCAAACAGGACTGAAAGTAAATTTTATAAAATCAAGATGATATGTCCATTTGCAAAAACAGTTTTTGCAAGTCTAAAGGTAATAACAGCAGATAACTTCAGAATAAAAATTTTAGTCTGTAAAGAGTAGTCAGGTATACCTGAAGGTAGAATTCATTGGCATAGTGTATCTTAGTTTGTTTTTAAATTTTATTTGCGACAGAGTCTCGCTCTGTTGCCCAGGCTGGAGTGCAGTCAGGTGATCGCGGCTCACTGCAACCTTTGTCTCCTGGGTTCCAGCAATTCTCCTGCCTCAGCTTCCCCAGTAGCTGGGACTACAGGCACACGCCACCACGCCCAGCTAATTTTTGTATTGTTAGTAGAGACGGGGTTTCACTATGTTAGCCATGCTGCTTTCGAATTCCTGACTTCAAGTGATTGCCTCCTATATAGGTATAGATATAGATCAGTGCCTTCTATATAGGTAAACAATAAATATAATTATTTGTTGATACATTTCTTAGAATATTAATGTAACCCCAAAATTGCTGATAGGATAAATAAGACTTAGATGAACAGTAAACATATGCTTTGCATGTATTTAAAGTTTTCCAATATGACCTTGCTAATCTCCAAATGCTCAAGGGCGGGCAATATCCCCAAAGACTAGAACATGGCCAAATATGTTTTAAATATATATAGAGACACATATACATTAAAAATTTCCCTGTGAAACTGGCCTGCATTTCTAAATCACAAATTTAGCCAGGTAACAACCTAGCTTAAAATTCGTGGGCCCTTTCTTTCACTTGGTTCTTCCAAAAAAGTTCCACACTGCTTATCACCGGCATAGCCATTCTAGCCTCCAGTTACACAATAAAACCCACCTAACTCTGCTCAGACCCTGTGCTGCTGGGGAAGTTTCCTTCTCCTCTACTCCAACTTCTTGCTTCGGGGCGAACTGTCTCTAGTCTCAGTCTGTTGTTTCCCCCTCTGGATCCAGTTGCTTTTCCTTTTCCTTTTCAATAAGCTTTGTCAAAAGGAAAAATTACTGATTGAACCAATTGACGCTGAACATGCCTTAAAAACTAGTAAACTATTCAAAAATCTCCGCGATGATCTCACGTTCCGTTTCTTCACTCATGAGAGGTGGAAACAGGGGGTGAGACGGAAGCATGCAAGGCAGAGCTGGGTACAGCCTAGAAGGGGTTAAATAAGGTAACTGCTACCAGCGAAAGCCATACGTACTGGTTGGTAGGCCATTGGGAACCAAATTTACAAATACATAAACTCAAGTTAGAACTCCTTTAAATGGTGGAAAGTACACGTGACAATAGGCTTTCAGCAAGTTCTAACAGGAAGTCACAGCACTCGACACAACGGAAGTATCCATTTTCGCGCCAAGAGCCAGGAAGCACTTTCTGTTAACGCAAGTTTCCTGCATATCCTTAATTTTTTAGGCGCCATATTCCTTGCTCAGTACTAACAAAGTGCATGTGGCTTCTCTTTAGCCTGTACTCGATTACAAGCACTGTACGCGTTACTCAGTGTAATGAGATCATAATAACCCCTTTAAAAAGATCACCATTATTTAAACCTGGATTAGGAACACGTGTTTGCAGCTCTAATACCGACAATTTAAGTGGCTCTTAAAAGAGCCTTTGGGGTTGGGCTTTAAGACGCTTACTTGGCAGGTTTACTTAGCGCTGGTGTACTTGGTGACGGCCTTGGTGCCCTCGGACACGGCGTGCTTGGCCAACTCCCCGGGCAGCAGCAGGCGCACGGCCGTCTGGATCTCCCTGGAGGTGATGGTCGAGCGCTTGTTGTAATGCGCCAGGCGGGAAGCCTCACCCGCAATGCGCTCGAAGATGTCGTTGACGAAGGAGTTCATGATTCCCATGGCCTTAGAGGAGATGCCGGTGTCGGGGTGGACCTGCTTCAGCACCTTGTACACGTACACGGAGTAGCTCTCCTTGCGGCTGCGCTTGCGCTTCTTGCCGTCTTTCTTCTGGGCCTTGGTCACTGCCTTCTTCGAGCCCTTCTTGGGCGCAGGAGCGGACTTCGCTGGCTCCGGCATGTTGAGGGCGAACTACGAGTCCAGGCGGACTAACAGCAGACCGAGAAAACGGGAAGTAATGGGAGCAAGGCACCAGGAGTCGTTTTTATATAGACCCTCTCATGCAAATAAGGGGAAGAGTTAAAGTCCTGTATCTGATTGGTGGTTATTCAGGGTGACGTCAGAGGTTAGGTATACCTAATCAACCCAATCAGCAAATCCAAAAGACGTACTTCCATTGGTTAAAATTAAGCTGCAACTCTAACCAATGACATATCTTCTTTTTCGCGCCCAATGGTGTTTATAAAAGGCGCTGCCTCTACTTTCGTTTTGTTGGCTACTTTAAGTAAGTTGTGACCAGTATGTCTGGACGTGGCAAGCAAGGCGGTAAAGCTCGCGCTAAGGCCAAGACCCGTTCTTCTCGGGCTGGGCTTCAGTTCCCTGTGGGCCGAGTGCACCGCCTACTACGTAAGGGCAATTATGCAGAGCGGGTTGGGGCCGGCGCGCCGGTGTACCTGGCTGCGGTGCTGGAGTACCTGACTGCTGAGATCCTGGAGCTGGCTGGCAATGCGGCCCGCGACAACAAGAAGACCCGCATCATCCCGCGTCACCTCCAGCTGGCTATCCGCAACGATGAAGAGCTCAACAAGCTGCTGGGCAAAGTCACCATCGCGCAGGGTGGTGTCTTGCCCAATATCCAGGCCGTGCTGCTGCCTAAGAAGACTGAGAGCCACCATAAGGCCAAATAAGGAGCGAGGTTGTGAAAACTGAAAAACAAAGGCTCTTTTCAGAGCCACTCTACACTGTCCTAGAGAAAGCTGGACACGGTCATGTTTGTTTCATTAAATCACATTGTAAAGCGTTTCTTTCCCGGTTGGGCTGGAGCAACTCTTTACAATGTTTCTAGATGTAACTTAATCCACTGGAAGGCAATGAAGACCCACAAGTTAGTGTAGGATACACCGGAGAAGCTTATTCAGCAGGGGTAATAAGTGAAATCAAACCTGCAAATCCCTGGAGTCTAATTACTAGTTCCAGAGTTTATGTTTGTTTTTGAGATGGAGTCTTTCCCTGTTGCCCAGGCTGGAGTGCAGTGGTGCAATCTCGGCTCACTGCAACCTCCACCTCCCAGGTTCAAGCGATTCTCCTGCCTGAGCCTCCCGAGTAGCTGGGATCATAGGCATGCACCACCATCCCCAGCTAATTTTTGTGTTTTTAGTAGAGACGGGATTCCACCATGCTGGCCTGGCTGCTCTTGAACTCCTGACCTCAGGTGATCCGCCCGTCTCGGCCTCCCAAAGTGCTGGGATTACAGGCGTGAGCCACCACGCCCAGCCTCCAGTGGAATAATTACATTACATTAATAGTGTTGTCAAACAGCCATAAAAATGGGATATACTCGCCACTCTTTAAAGGCAAATTTCGCAATTCTAAGTATTCTTGAAAAGCAAGAAAGGTCAGCCTGATTCTTAAGTGATCTAACTCTTAAGAGTGACTTTACCCAGGTGATGAAAGTCTAGTGACTCATTTGCATTACAATTTGATTCCGATGGGAGGAGAATATGGTATGCAGAATTTCCTGAATCCCATATTTGTAAATCCTTAGTCCCATTTCTTTGGAGCAGGTGTATTAATGCACTCTTTCAGTAACTCAGGATACAACATGGCTTTTTCTGTCTCGTTAATTTGTATTATCAAATTTATTACATCAGGATTGCTATTGCTTTTGATTGCTTGTCCACATTAATTTACCTACCCTAGGAAGCCCTATGAGTTTCCTTCCTCTCCACCGACCCCCAACTTGATATTACTTGCCTGCTTTTACTTCATAGCCTCAAGGCTTTCTGGCTATTTTCGCAAAATGCCAAACACATTTTCTGTCTTAAGGCCTTTGCGCTTTAAATTCCCTCTTCCCTGATAGCTACCTTTCTCACTTTTTCTCAATCTATGTAGGTCTCACAGAGTCAGACTCCATCTCAAAAACAACACCACAAAAAAACCACACAGAAGAGATATTTGGTGCCAACCACTTATGGCTACATATGCAATATGAATGTGCTTATTTAATTCTCACAACCTTTTGAGGTGAGTATTGTTTGGACTCTAATTTGGAAAAGAAAGTGTTGTGTTACTTATCTAATCAGATTCTCAATTAGTAGGAGAAAAAGCTATGTATACTCAGCCAGTATGCCTCTCAAGTTGCCCCCCACACTGGGCCAAAGGGGCTCTAGACCACCTTTTTTAACTCCTTTGTGGGTCACTGAGTGAGGATTGCCCTGGGGAAGGATGCAGCCTTGAGTGGGGAGGAGCTCTGTAGCTGAGGCAAATACTAAAGAAGCTCACAGCTGGTGCCTATCTGCTAACTGTGCTCTCTGCAGTTGGGCTGCAAGCCCTTCCTTGAAGGAGGATCTGGGCAGTGTATTTCCATGTCTATGACCTACATTAACATGAATATAAATATCAGTGTTAAGGTCGATGATAGTATCTGTGAGACTGACTTCAGCATGTATAAGTGCATAGCTGGTATTGCTCTTTGACGTTTTTTCTTTTTCTTTTTTCTTGTTTTTGAGATGGAGTTTTGCTCTTTTTGCCCAGGCTGGAGTGCAATGGCCTGATCTCGGTTCACTGCAATCTCCACCTCCCAGATTCAAGCGATTCTCCTGCTTCAGCCTCCCGAGTAGCTGGGATTACAGGCGTGTGCCACCACTCCCGGCTAATTTTGTAATTTTAGTAGAGACGGGGTTTCACCATGTTGGTCAGGCTGGTCTGGAACTCCTGACCTCAGATGATCTGCCCGCCTTGGCCTCCCAAAGTGCCAGGATTACAGGCATGAGCCTGTAATTACTTTCATCAGGGAATGTGAGGGGGGGGGGTCTTTTCTTTTTAGAGAAATAAGAAAATGTGCAGACTTTCTAAAAATCTTTATTAGTTTGCTATACTCCTGTAAGAGTTTTAAATGCCTCAATCATTGCACATGGAAGGTGATAGAAAACAATTACAAAGGAAATGGGAGATTTTTCTACTGACTTTTCCTACTCCAGATTCAGCAAATCTCTTCACTTTTCCCGTTCTGAGAAATAATCCAGTTTAACCCCAAACTGAAGAAGCTTCAGAATGAATACTTGCGGCTCAAAGGAGAGGAGAGGGAACCTTTAAAAAAAAACATGGAATGAGTTTCTGTAGTATGGTGGTTACCACGTTTGCCTCACACGTGAAAAGTCCCTGGTTTGAAACCAGGTGGAAACACATTTACCAGGCGCAGTAGTTCATGCCTGTAATCCCAGCACAAAAACTTAGCCGGGTGTGGTGGCAGCTGCCTGTAGTCCCAGCTACTTGGAAGGCTGAGGCAGGAGAATCGCTTGAGCCCGGGAGACGGAGGTTGCAGTGAGCTGAGATTGTGCCACTGCACTCCAGCCTGGGCGACAGAGTGAGACTCCAATCTCAAAAACAACAACAACAAAAAATCACATAGAAGAGATATTTGGTGCCAACCACTTATGGGCTACATATGCAGTATGAATGTGCTTATTTAATTCTCACAACCTTTTGAGATGGGTATTGTTTGGACTCTAATTTGGAAAAGAAAGTGTAGTGTTACTTATCCAATCAGATTCTCAATTAGGAGAGAAAGCTATATATCAGAATATTATCTACTCAACATGGAACACACACATAACTGCCTTTTCTTAACTATCTGGTCTCATGTGCTTTATTTAGTCTAAGGTATATAGAAACTTGGGTAAGAATTGTTAAAGGGAGATGTTGAAAGGTCTGTCAGAAGAGTATCATGATCGTATTTGAATTAATAGATACCGAATGAGAAAGAATAAAACTAGACTTAATTATTCACACAGTGTTTACAATAGTTTAAAGTGAATAGCCAAAGATTCCTGAAAATGGGAATCACACTTATATACTTTTTAAAAATATATTTTTAAGACGCATACAATTTTAAAAATGCATACATACATGCTTTTCCTCAGTTCCACCCTTCCCCTTCATCTTCATACCTATTACAGATGGAGTCGTTGTCATGCATTCCTTGTAAGGAATAATTCTGATAAAATCAAAATAGTAAAGTCACATCTAAAAATATGTGAAGGTTTATACCCCAGAGGAGCTGCATGATTTAAATAATTAACAATGACAAAATCTGAGAAATACATGTGATTATGGATAATGAAGGGTGCTTAACTAAGGACAAAATAATGTAATTTTATATCAGGCTAACTATTGACATGGCTTCACTTACCTGGGAAGCTAGATTCTGTGTGAAATAGTAAACACCTGGGAGGAATATTGATTGTTTACAAGGCTGACTGATACCTGGACTCAGAACTGGCCATCAGTAAATCAACTTGAGATCGCAAATATTCCTTGGAATCACACAAAGGAAAATACCAAAAAAAAAAAACAAAAAGGAGATAAAATTGCTGGTGTACATTGATATTGCTTGACTTATTAAAGGCTAACTTTATTCACAACAGAATTGCTACACTTTTTTCTATTTACAGCAAAATTGCTATTTTTGAAGAAACCAGTGCATTTTGTAATTTGCTTGAAGCTATAAGATTTTATAAAATTGTCAGACTAGAATTAGAAAGTATATTCAGGGATTGGCCTGTCTGATTCTATCTGGTACTCCTGTAGCTTTGTACTTGCTATTTCCTAGGCCCAGAGTGTCTGTCCTACCAACCTCTCCTTGGGTAACTCCTATTCATTCTTCAATTTTCATAATATGGCACCTCCTCAATGAGGTATTCTCTTATTCCTAGTTCACATTATGCCTTCTGGGTTTACCAGATCAGGTTTTTTTTTGTTTTTTTTGTTTGTTTGTTTTTGAGATGGAGTCTTGCTCAGTAGTCCAGGCTGGAGTGCAGTGGTGCGATCTTGGCTCACTGCCTCCTCTGCTTCCTGGGTTCAAGTGATTCTCCTACCTCAGTCTCCCAAGTAGCTGGGATTACAGGCACGTGCCACCATGCCCTGCTAATTTTTTTGCATTTTTTGTACAGATGGGGTTTCACCATGTTAGCCAGGACAGTCTCGATCTCCTGACCTGGTGACCTGCCCGCCTCAGCCTCCCAAAGTGCTGAGATTACAGGCGTGATCCTCCGTGCCCAGCCCAGATCAGGTTTTTAAACTCCGTATCATCATCGCTTCTCAGCCTTTTGACTAAGATCAAGTGTTTTCAGCCTTTTGGCTAAGATCATCATTCTTATCGGTTTAAACTCTGTATCAATGACTATATTTTGAAAGTAAATATCTTATTTGTATTTTCATTTAATATCTGTAAACACAGCAGCATATAAGCTAAAAGAGGTCAATATGTCAGCCATCAGGAAAAAGATGAGTCACTCAAATTGGGTACTTTGGGCTGGATGCAGTGACTCATGCCTGTAACCCTAACACTTTGGGAGGCCGAGGCAGGCAGATCACTTGAGGTCCAGAGTTTGAGGCCAGCTTGGCCAACAAGGTGAAACCCCATCTCTACTAAAAATACAAAATAATTAGCCAGGCGTGGTCGTGGGCACCTGTAATCCCAGCTACTCAGGAGGCTGAGGCAGGATCTTGAACCCGCGAGGCGGAGGTTGCAGTGAGCTGAGATTGCACCACTGCACTCCAGCCTGGGTGACAGAGCGAGACTCTGTCCCAAAAAACAAACAACAACAACAACGAAAAAGACCAACTGGGTGCTTTGAAGATTGACAAAGAAGTGAGCAAGGTGTTAGGAAGCCACAAGAGATAGTGCAGTATTTTGAAGCTAATACCATATATAAGTAATTACCACACCTAGGCCCAAGGGGCAATGGGAGGAAAGAAAATCTGGAAACAGAAAGAACTCCTTCCTCTCTCTGACATATTTTTACTTTTCATCAGCCAAATTCGACCAGAAGCCAAAAGGCAAGGATCAAATTCATGTATAGATCAACCTCCTAGGAACACAGGATGAAAGAAGGGGACAGTGAATCTAAGCTGGCAAAAGTAAATATCTAGCACAGTCCATCCCTTTTGTCCTTTGGCATGTACTATCCTTTTCTCAAGTGAAAAGTCTGCATTGCATTCCAACCTGGAATTTGTGAAATCACAGTCAGCTCATGGGGGTGATGCCAGTTTGTTCATAATCCTACTTTAAAACTAAAATGTTAGTTGTCACCTTCCTAGAATGTACTGGGATAAAAAGTGAGAAGTACTTAGTTAACATAATACAAGCTGTTACGAACCTTGCTTCTGTAGCTGATCATGAGGCTTAGGTTAGTAATCACAGCTTTCTTCTAAAATTCATTTCTTAGGCCAGGTGTGGTGGCTCGTGCCTGTAATCCCAGCACTTTGGTAGGCCGAGGGGAGCAGATCACTTGAGCCCAGGAGTTCAACATGAGACTGGGCAAAATGGCAAGATTCTGACTCTACAGAAAATACAAAAAATTAGCCAGGCATAGTGGTGCATGCCTGTACTCCCAACTATTGGGGAGGCTGAGGTGGGAGAATCACCTGAGCCCGGGAGGTTGAGACTATAGTGAGCCATGATCATGCCACTACACTCCAGCCTGGGCACCAGCCTGGGCAATGAAATGAGACCCTATCTCAAAAATAAATAAATAAAAATAAAATTCATTTCTTGTTATCCTGACTTCCGTCAGCACATTGGCTGAATTCTTTACACAGTAGTATAAAATATGCCTTTATTCCTGTGGGATCTGTGTCCTTGTGGTCTTTATCTCATTGTCACAATTTTTAATTGACCATAGCTTGTGGGCAAAAAACATTTAGAGACTTCTTTGTTTGTTTTTTGTTTTTTGTATTCTCTAACCTCCGTTGTACAGCAGACACCAAACTACCTCCTAGAAATTGGGAGCAATCACTCCAAGTAGAGGGACACTTTGCCCTGCATATCAGTTCAGTGATATGAAAAGACTAAAATGGCCAGAAGCAGTTTTCAGGTTTCAATTGATCTGAAAAGTGACAATGCTCTCTAGTGGAAACATTTATCCACTGGGCACAAAGACACCCATTCCCTCAGAGCTCAATCAAGGTCACAGGGATAGGATACAAATTGTCCAAATGGATCACTGAGTAATAATGAGAAGCGGCACTCACACCTCTACCTCTTGACTCCTAGACATGTGTATTCTGGATATAGAGAGATGGCTCTACATATTGGCCACTGTTTTAATACTTATTAATACTATCACATTGGCAATTAACTATCAACATAAGAATTTTGGGGAACACATTCAGACCATAGCAGTTTCTAAGAGGCGGGAGAAATCCAATGTATCAAATAGTGTTGAGAAATCATATACGTTGAGGACTAACATAGCCATTTCAACTAGTGAAATGTAATAGATCAGTTTAAGTGGAATGTTGGAGAAGAAAGCAAAATGAAGGAGCGTAATAAAGAAATGAGATGAAAGAAATAAAATAGGGGTTTGATGACACTTTGAGGCTATATAATGAAAGACATGGCTATAAACTGAAAGACAGCACTATCAATAGCTGAAAGGAAAAGTGAAAGCAAGAGAACATTTCTTTCAGATGAAAGAAATAAAAGCTTTGAATGCTGAAATGAAAGATCCTATAGAGATCAAATAGAATCTTTTTTAATAATACAGGAGAAGAAGGAAAATATTGCTGAACTATTCCCTTGAAAGAAAGAGGGTTTTTAATTATTTATTACAGAAAGTTTAGAAATTCAGACGTAGAAGACTGCATGGCATTGGTAAAGGTAGAACTGGTAGGTTCAACTGTGCCAGCCTGTCTCTTATTCTTCTCAGAATCATTGTAGTGAATGTGTCAGATTAAATATTCAAAATGTCCTTTCAAAATAAGCACAAGGAAAGAGGCCTTTTTCTAGGCCTGTGACATCAAAGATACAGCTTTTCTCTCTCTTTATGGAGAAGCACATGCAGATCAACCCAATTTCCAAAAACATCCCAGCAGAAAATGCTGAAAAGCACTTTGATTCACAGCAGCTTTCTGAATGGGGTTGAGGAAGGCCCTAAGCAAAGGAAAAAGAGAGATCCAATTCAAGGAGACTTGAGACAGAGGCAGCTTGCATTCTCCTTCTTACTGGCTGCATTTTCTTTGATGGAGCTCATGTCTTTGATACTGAGAAAGCCCTTTGGTCTCTTCCCTGATCAAAAAAAATGAATGTTAGGGTCAGGCACAGTGGCTCACGCCTGTAATCCCAACACTTTGGGAGGCCGAGGCAGGTGGATCACGAGCTCAGGAGATCGAGATCATCCTGTCTAAAACAGTGAAAACCTGTCTCTACTAAAAACACAAAAAATTAGCCAGGCATGGTGGCATGCACCTGTAGTCCTAGCTGCTCGAGAGGCTGAGGCAGGAGAATCACTTGAACCCGGGAGGTGGAGGTTGCAGTGAGCCAAGATTGCGCCACTGCCCTCCAGCCTGGGTGACTAGACCCCGTCTCAAAAAAAAAAAAAAAAATTGTTAGGAAACAGGTAATTCTTCATTCAGTAAAGCTATTAGTAATTAGAATAGTTTTGTGTAATCCAGACAGAGGAAAGGAGATAAAGAAAATTTTAGGAAATTAAGCACGTTATTTTGGCTCTGCTGAGCTTTATTATGGATAGCTGCAGCGGTGGTTTTGAACTCCCTTCGTTTTTAAATTTCTTATTATTATTTTAGAGGCAGGATCTTGCTCTGTGGCCCAGGCTGCAGTGCAGAGGCACAATCATAGCCCACTGCAACCTCAAACTCCTGGGTTCACGTGATCCTCCTGCTTCAGCCTCCCTTGTAATGGAGACTACAGGCATGCACCTCTGTGCCTGGCTAAATTTTTTTTATTTTATTATAGAGACAGGATCTCACTATGTTGCCCAAACTTGATTCAAATTAATGGCCTCAAGCAATACTCCTGTCTTGACCTCCCAACCTTTCTTTAAATTATTACCAATGTTTTCCCATTAAAGGTCAAAAGGTAAGCCTGCTGAACTGGGCCAGACGCTGCTGGGTGAAGTTGCTTTCATATGGCTTTGGATTGTAATCTCTGCCCATCCATTCATTCATTCTACAGTCAAATTATATTGATAAAGAATCTACCAAATGGGGAACTCTAGTGATAGACTATTGAACAAAATAGAAACCTCCTCTTGGGGCATATTGGAGAAGGAGGAGGGAGGCTGACGTTAATCAAATAACTCTGGTATTATACATTACAAACTGATATAAGAGCACTAAAGGAAAAGTGAAAAATAATCAAGTGGCCGGGCATGGTGGCTCACGCCTGTAATCCCAGCACTTTGGGAGCGCGAAGCGGGTGGATCACTTGAGGTCAGGAGTTGGAGACCAACCTGGCCAACATGGTGAAACCCCGTCTCTACTAAAAATACAAAAATTAGCCCGGCGTGGTGGCTTACGCCTGTAAACCCAGCTACTCCGGAGGCTGAGACAGGAGAATGTCCTGAACCCGGGAGGTGGTGGTTGCAATGAGTCCAGATTGTGCCATTGCACTCCAGCCTGGGAGACAGAGCGAGACTCTGAGAAAAAAAAAAAAAGAAGAAAGAGGAAGAAAGAAAGAAAAGAAAGAAAGAGAGAGAGAGAAAGAAAGAAGGAGAGAAGGGGAGAAAGAGAAGGAAGGAAGGAAGGAAGGAAGAAAGGAAGGAGAGAAAGAAAAAGGAAAGAGAGTAAGAGAGAGGGAGGGAAGGAGGGAGGGAGGGAGAGAGGGAGGAAGGAAGGAAGGAAGGGAAGAAGGAAAAAAAAATCAAGGAACCATATGTTGCGTGGAGACGGGAGGTCAAGAAAAGCTTCCTTGATTTGAAAAGATTCCTTGAGTTGAAGCTGAAGCATTAAACAAATTTAACCAGGTAAAGAGAAGAGGCCGGGCGCGGTGGCTCACTCCTGTAATCCCAGCACTTTGGGAGGCCGAGGGGAACGGATCAGTTGAGTTCAGGAGTTTAAGACCAGAATGATTTTACAGAAAAAACATCATTTAGTATCAAGGGGAAAACACGACCAGGACCTTGACTCTAGAGGCTGCGTTCCTAAAACAGCAAGCGGGGCAGGAGGGAAGTCCCATAGAGCTTTGGAGCCACAGGAGAGGCACTCTCTTATCTCCCCCTTCTGGCAAACTAGGTATGAGAGGGAGAAAGAAGTTTCACTCTGGGGTGCGAGCGCCGCCGGACATTTCCTGACTGCTCAGGTGGGCAGGCTGAGTGCGGGAGCGCCTCAGGGGCTTCTCATAGGTGCCTGGGTCAGGACGAAGCTACATAGTTCTTCGTGACGAGAAACTCACTTCTGGCACCTGTCGGGATGCCAGATTCCATGCCAAGCCCCCAAAGATTCTTACTAGTTTGGCAAAAAATGGGATCCGCCAGGTCCACTTCAAAGCAGCGCCCTCTTCCTTTTGTTGCCAAAGATCTGAGGACCACACTGCTAAACTAAGCAAGAGACATGCGTGGGTTGGAGATAGAAGTGAGAGTAATAAGTTTACAAGCACAGTATTACCAATCCCAAAAAAGAACCACCACGCTGGGAAAAATCTGTATAATGAAAAATCTGTATAATTTGTGTTACCTTTGGCTTGTTTGCCATAAGCAAAATACTGGGGACAGGGAGTGGATAAGGAAGTAAACTGGGTAGGTGTGTAAATAAGGACGGAAGACAGTGCACCATTCTTTAGATGACAAAAATAGACCGTTCCTGAGAAATGAGCAAAGGAAGAACTGTCTAGGCAGCGGCCTCTGGTGGCGTGCCGTGATCGTATAGTGGTTAGTACTCTGCGTTGTGGCCGCAGCAACCTCGGTTCGAATCCGAGTCACGGCAGTATCTTGACGTTGTGTTTGCTCGCTTTTGCAACGTGCTGGAGTAGAGACAGTCTCAGAAAAACGCATGCAAAATTGAATTGACTCATGATCTAATCTGTACACAAAAAGCGCTAATTTTCATCATGGTGCCCCAACCAGTCAGCCAAGCAGAGACTGTCTGTGGTTGTCGCCTTGTCTTTCTTTTTTTCCCTCTCCAAAGTTTCTCTTCCCAACCCTACCCAAGCCCTACAGTTTTGTTGGCATTGGCTGTATGTAAAGAAACTGAGGTAATTTTTTTTTTTTTTAATAGAAAACTTTTACTTTCAAACACTGGTAGGCATGAGGAAAGGACTGTTCAAAAGGGGATCCAGGTTTGTTGTGGAGACCTTTCTTAAAACACAAAAGACAAATTATTAATCACGCGTTTCTAAGTATCCTAGCTGGGCCAATGCTGAGAAACTGTAACCTTTGATCGTCTGGAGAAAATTAAAGAAATTTGAGGAGGGGAAATAATGGCCCAGAAGAATAGCCCCCATTTCTAGCCCGTTCAGTTTCTAGAATGAGTTCTAAAGGGCAAGTACACTGTCGGGTGGGAATGGAGGAGAGTTGATCTGAGATAGGGAGGTGGCTGAAAGAAGTATTTGGTGCTACCTGGGACCAATAGGAGATGGCTAGAGGCAGGCAGATCCCCAGAGGAGCTTCCATGAGCCCAGTTCTAGTTAGTAGCACAGCACTCTGAGAACACATTAATGGCACTTCGTCCTTCCTGGCCCTGGTGGATGGCTAGTATTCAAACAGGTGTGGTGGCTCATGCCTATAATCCCAGCACTGTGGGAGGCTGAGGCAGGCAGATCACCTGAGGTCAGGAGTTCAAGACCAGCCTGGCCAACATGGTGAAACCCCGTCTCTACTAAAAACACAAAAATTAGCTGGGCCTAGTGGCATAGGCCTGTAGTCCCAGCTACTCAGAAGGCTGAGGCATGAGAATTGCCTGAACTCAGGCGACAGAGGTTGCAGTAAGCCAAGATCATACCACTGCACTCCAGCCTGAGTGACAGGGTGAGACTCTGTCAAAAAAAAAAAAAAAAAAAAAGAAAGAAAAAAGCATTGTCATACTTTTAGCAACTTACCAAAAATTTAAGAGATTTGTTCTTTCCTTCTTGGGGCTAAAATAGCCCCCGTTTATTCTCCAACTGTCCACTGACATGGATTCTGAAACTCAGAGATATTGTAATTAAGCTGAGCTGCCTTATAATGTCAGATATCATCTCTCCAACAGGTCAGGTTCTAGGCCTCTTCTCAGTAATTTAATAGCATTTACAGTGGTTATTCATGTTCACTTGTATCACACTCTACTTCAATTTTCTTTTTAGTCTATTTTATCTTGACTCAGTCTTATAAGAGTGAAGACAGGGACCAAGCATGTATTGACCCCAAAGGATCAGTTCTTGTCAATTACTTGCCACAAGTGAATGATAAAACTGCTAAAGCAATAAACATCTTGATGTGCAATTCTCCAGAACACATTTCCTCAGATCTTACTGGCCTGAGTAGCAGAAATCTATGGACTCTGACTCAGAGGCTACCTCTTAGTGAGAGAGCTAGGGTCCTAGATCTATCACAGAATAAAATTGTAGTGACAGGTGAGTAATAGGGATCAATAAAACCCATGCTGTATGATTTGCTCAGAAAGTAGAGAGCTTGCTTGGCGTGTACCATATGATACTCAGTGCAAAGCACATGTTTATCTTAGAGGTGTAAAGTTCTCTGGTTCACAATATTGTTTTCCAGTTTTGAGTGAGCGTTACTAGAAATCTGGTATTAAGTAAACGGGAATTGTGAGATTAAAAGCTTGCATTTTATGAATGCACTAATATTGGTATGGAAGTATCTTACACAATCTGCCAACCACATTTTCAGAAAGAAAACTGTCTTACTTTACCTATGGCATCCATGGTCTTGAAATTACTTTTTAACATTTCTATGTCTTATCATTCTCTTTTCTCAATGGAAGTTAATGAAAGTTACCACCTTCTAAAATTGTTCTAAAGATTTAAGGGTGTTAAATGCATGATAGCACTTTCTCAGTAAGGTACAAACAAACAAACAAAAAAATGATAAAATAAGCCATTTTTGGAGTTAAATAAATAAATATCATTGCTACTTAAGTAGTGGAAGGCCTTCATACAGTAGTAATATTGCAAAGACTTTTACCAGACTCAGCATCTATTTAACTTGACCACAATCCTCTGCTTCTTTGATGCCAATAAGGTAGTTCTAACAATAACAAGAAGAGTTTTGTCTGTCCTCAGGATTGAGGCTTATTTGAAGATTTGAGCAAGGCTTTTTATAAGGCAGATGTTGGCCAAAATGTTTGCTATGATAGGCCATAAGTTTAGGGAAGACACAGATGTTGTGGGAAAAGGTAGGTTCTAGAAAGGATAGCCCCAAAAGTTAGGGAATCAGGAAAAGAACTTTCCATCTAATGTCAGCAGAAATCCAGATGAAACACTTTAAACAGAGCTTTGGTAGTGCTAATTTCTCTCAAGGGTGCAGCAATCTATCTGTAGCCACACCACTCCAGCACCTACTTTATGTTGAAATGTCTGCTCATATCTTGGAAAGATTTCCAAAAGGAGAAACAAAGCGTTTTTCTTTTAGGGCTTTACACCATAGCAAGATTTATGAAACACGTGTCAGTGAGAAACAGAAGTCAGGGAATAAATAACTAAACTTAACAAAAAGCCTCAGCCACGAAAGCCAAAAATTTGTATATCCTGGCCTTGTGATTAGCTAGGTAGTGAGTAGAAGCTCATGACCCACAGTAAATAAATCAGAAGCAACACCAGGCTTGGTTAAAAAATAAAAACTCAACCTCAACCTAAGTTATTTCTCATCTTTTCAGGGTCTTGCATTTTGTGGATGCTTAATGAATGCATATGCAAAGCACCAGGCAGTTATTTAAATATTTCAGGATATTGGTTTCATCTGCTTTTCCCCATGCTAAGCTGCATTCAGCTAAACATTCCATGACTCCTTCTACATTCATCAAACCGACATAGAACCTGAGATAAAAGGTCACGCAACTCTGTGAGGCCCAAGTTAGAGGTTCCCACAGCATCCTGTGAGGGCTATCACATCGTACTCTACTTTGTTCTCTAATTCTCTGTATCATCCACGCAGTTTTACAATCTATGTGGGTCTAGAAATTGAGTCTGTTTTAACCCAGCAGGCAAATGAGCAGAACAAGACTATGACAGAAGCAAAGATATCTATCCAGCAGAACTCCCTGTTTACATCTAACTTATTGTTTCTAACAGCAGATCTCCTATCGAGACCAAAGCTCTCTTTGAAACAGAGGGTCTCAAAGTGCCTAGTTTGGATGAGTGGGAATCAGCGTGACCACAGATCTCCACGGCATCACTGTGTCCTCGTCTAGGCTCACTTTCTTGTGCCAGATTAGATAAAATAGAAGGAAGCATAATGGTTTTTCTCAATTGCAGTGAATTAGCTCAGAAGGTAGTGTGGTGGGTGCTATAACCCAGCAATAAAGAGATTGGTTTTCATATCCCTTGTATTTTTGTTTGTTGTTGGATTTTTTTAGTTGGTTTGTTTGTTTTGGGGTGTTTTTTGTTGTTGCTTTCGGCCAATTTTTAAAATTTTGCTTTTTTATCTCCCTGTAGAACATAAATTCAATAATGGAAGAAAATTTTGCTGTTTCATTCACTGTTTCCAGTGAATAAAATCTCCAATACCTGGAAAACTACCTGAAATGCAATACTCAACATTTGTGGACAAAATGAATGCACAGAGAAATAAATTTAAAATATGTTGTGATATCCAATATTTCCTGTAGGGGGAGATAGTCACCACGAAATAGAAATTTCACTCATTTCAATTTGAAATAAATTCTAAAACCCTGCATTGAATAAAAGTGTTTTTTTAAGTGTTGGAATTTCTGCTTTGTTGCTGGTTCAGAAACACAGATGTGCTTTCTTTGTCACAAAATTAAGTACACTTTTGGCACACTGATAATTTGACAAAAATGTTATAAATATGATATATCTGAACATATGCCCAAGAGGGGCCCTGTGGCTTAGCTGGTCAAAGCGCCTGTCTAGTAAACAGGAGATCCTGGGTTCGAATCCCAGCGGGGCCTTAGTTGTTCAATTTTATATTTTCAATAGTATGTTGCAAATACGTAAGTTGAAAATGCATTAAGGAATTTATAGGTTGTGAAATCTGTATTGAGCGATTAGCACAATTATGAAGAGTCCTTTGCCAGGTAACTGCATCACAATATGAAAGGGTTGGGATGAAGGAAAAAATGAATAAAGTTTCTGTTGGTAAAAAGCAATGGGTTTGCTGATGACAGGTAAGACTGGGGATGTATAAGTTGTACAAAAAAAAGTCTTGTGATACATAGTAGAGAGCAATATTTCAAATTCTGTCATAGACATTCAGTCTCCAGCCTCTTAACCTTGATAGCCATCATTTTCAGCACATGATAGATTTTGATTATCAGTGTCAGGCAAATAATTAATAAGCCATGGCATTTTGCTTGGAGTCTGATTCACTTTGATTTTTGAAAATAAGAGAGTAATGGTGAAATTTATTTTCTCACCATTTCGGTTTTGTATGACTCTAAGAATTGTCTTATTTGTACATCTAGGATCTAGGGACTCAATTATATATTGAGGAAATAAATCACAAATGAATGACTTTCCTGAATCTTAAGTGGCATTGCAGTTCATAAACTAAAGTGTACCCTCTGTAGCACTGGCTGACTCATTTGGTTTCTCAGTTTTATCTAAAGAGATTTCAAAGGTTATTATCAGAGTTCCACCAGAGTCATTGTCTTTTCACTGCTGTAAAAGTAGTCCTGCACTGTGCCTGAAATCGTTTATACTTCAGAGTAAATCTGATTCTGCTTTCTCATTTTATTCATAGCAGTTCTCTCCCACCTACTTTCAAAGGAATGTGAGCAAAAAAGATTGTCACAAGCCTCTGCTTCACTTCTCAGAAGACTGATATTTAAAGGATCCTGCAAATTGGATTGCTGCTATTGAAAAATTTGTAAACAATTGATTAAGCTATGTCTTCAAAGTTTAAGTATCTAAAAATACAAACTTGAATACTACAGTATTCTCTCCTTCTTGCAAACTAAATTCAATGAAGGCTGAAAATATCTGAAGATTTATATATTACATGTTATAGTGTTATTCTTGCTCTATGCTTACTAAAAGCGCAGAGAGGAACAAATATGTTCTCAGGTACATTTCAGTTAAGTGGCCCTAAACAACCTCTGTCTGAAATATTAAGTGGAACACACAAATCAGCTATCAAACTCTCACTACCTTACACCTGTCAGTTACTCCAGATTCAACCTACACATTAAAAGGAAGCCTCAGGTCAGGTGCGGTGGCTCACACCTGTAATCTCAGCACTTTGGGAGGCCGAGGCAGGTGGATCACGAGGTCAGGAGTTCGAGACCAGCCTGACCAACATGGTGAAATCCTGTCTCTACTAAAAATACAAAAATTAGCCAGGCATGGTGGCACACACCTGTAATCCCAGCTCCTCAGGAGGCTGAGACAGGAGAATCGCTTGAACCCAGGGGGCAGAGGTTACAGTGAGCCGAGATCACACCACTGCACACCAGTCTGGGCAACAGAGCCAGACTCCATCACAAAAAAAAAGAGAGAGAGAGAGAGAGAGAGAGAGAAAAGAAAAGAAAAAGAAAAAGAAAAAAGAAAGGAAGCTTCCTCCATTATTAACATATTTGCAGACTGTCTCACAGCCTGGTTTTGAAAGATGAGGAAGTAGAATTCTCCCTTCCCCCATTATATTTAGGAAAGAAGGGAGAAGTAAATTAAGAGGAATGACAGAAGATGACACAGAATATATGGTGTCAATCTTATTTAAAGCTTTGCAAAATAACAGAGATTTGGAGAAGAATTTTTAGAGAGGAGTGACATGAAATATTCTTAGACAATGATTAAAACGAATTCAAGGAAGCAAGATAGACAAACCAAAATAAATAAACAAAAGACTTGCCGGGCATGGTGGCTTACTATATTGAATCATGAGGGCAAATCCTTCATAAATGACTTGGTGCACTCTCCACAGTAATGAGTTCATGTGAGAGATCTGGTTGTTAAACCTGAGCGTTCTCACAAGGAATCTCAGATTGGACTTTAAAAAGAGACTAGGACTTTTCTTCTCTCTCTCTCTTGTTCCCTCTCTCACCATGAGGCGCCTGCTCCTGCTTCACCTTCCCCAAGAGTTAAAGCTCTTTTCGGCCTCACCAGAAACCGAGCAGATGCTAGTGCCATGCTTATACAGCCTGCAGAACCATGAGCCAAATAAACTTCTCTTCTTTATAAATTATCCAGCCTCAGATATTCCTTGATAGCAACGCAAAATGGACTAACAACTTTCCTCCTGCAGTGGAAAAACTAGTTTTCTCTCCATTACCAATCTAATTCTTCTATTCCATATAAATTTGTGTTTTTTGACTTTCCCTTTAAACTGGTTACAACATCTGTCTGATTCCATCACTGAATCAGCAAAATAAGATATTTAATCTGTATTCATTAATTTTATTGAGAAAAAATTTACATAATATAAAATTAATCATTGTAAATTATACAATTCAGTGGCATTTAGTATGGTTACAATGATGTGCAATCATCATGTCTATCCACTTCCAAACATTTTAATCACCTCAAAAACAAACTGTGTACTCATTAAGCAGTCACTCCCCATTGTTCTTTTCCCCAGATCCCGGCAATCATTAATGTAAGTTCTGTGTGTATGAATTTACCTATTCTGGATATTTCATTAAATGGAATCATGCACTGTCAGCCTTCTATTGCTTAGTATAATGTTTGAGGTTCATCCGTGTTGTGTATATATGAGTACTTCATTACTTTTTATGCTGAACAATATTCCATTGTATAGATGTACCATATTTTCCTTGTGCCTTTGTCAGTTGATGGATATTTGTGTTGCTTCTACCTTTTGGCTATTGTGACAGCAATACTATAAATATTCATGTACAAGTATTTGTTTGAAAACCTACTTTTAAATCTATTGATTATATGCATAAGGGTGGAATTGTGAGTTCATATGGTAATTCTGTGTTTAACTTTTTAAGGAAATACTAAACTTTTCCACAATGGCTGCACCATTTTACATTCCCGTTAGCGATGTATGAGGATTCCAGTTGCTCCATATCCTCACCACCACTTTGCTATTACCTGATTTTTTAATTCTAGTCATCCAAGTAGGTAAGGAGTGGTATCTCACTAATTTGTATTTCCCTAATAATTAATAATGTTGATCATCTTTTCATGTGCTTGTTGGTCATTTGTATATCTTCTTTGAAGGAATTCCTAGTCAAGTCTTTTGCCCAATTTTTAATTGGTTTGTTTTCTTTTTGTTGTTGAGTTGTAAGAGTTTTTAAAAATATACTCTGGACACTAGACTCTTACCAAATATGTGATTTATAAATATTTTCTGTCATTCTTTTTTTTTTTTTTTTTGAGACAGAGTCCCACACTGTCACCCAGGCTGGAGTACAGTGGCATGATCTCCTCTAACTGCAACCTCCACCTTCCAGGTTCAAGCGATTCTCCTGCCTCCCAGCTAATTTTTTGTATTTTTAGTAGTGATGGGGTTTCACTACGTTGGCCAGGCTGGTCTTGAACTCCTGACCTTGTGATCTGCCCACCTCATCCTCCCAAAGTGCTGGGATTATAGGTGTGAGCCACCACACCTGGCCTTTCTATTATTCTTCAGGTTGCCTTTTCACTCTTCTGATATGTCCTCTGATCCACAAAAGTTTCTAATTTCAAGAAGTCCAATGTGTCCATTTTTCTTTTTGTTGCAGGCACTTTTAGTGTCATATCTATGAAGCCATTGTCACATTGAAGGTCATGAAGATTTATTCCTATTTTTTCTTCTAGGAATTTTGTAGTTCTAGCTCTTGAATTTTAGTCTTTGATCCATTTTGATTTAGATTTTCTATATGGTATAAGGTAGGGATCCATTTTCAAAGTTTTTCATGTGAATTTTCAGTTATCCCAACCCCATTTGTTGAAGAGATTATTCTTTCTCTCATTGAACTGTCTTGCTGGCCCTTGTCAAAAATTAATTGGTCATAGGTATATGGCTTTATTCCTGAACTCTCATTGATCTATATGTCTATCTTTATGCTAGCACTGCACCATTTTTATTATTGTAGTTTTGTGGTATCTTTAGAAATCAGAAAGTACAAGTTCTCCAACTTTGTTTTTCTTTTCTTTTCTTTTTTTTTTTTTTTTGAGATGGAGTCTCGCTTGGTCGCCCAGGCTGGAGTACAGTGGCATGGTCTTGGCTCACTGCAACCTCCACCTCCCGGGTTCAAGTGATTCTCCTGCTTCAACCTCCCAAGTAGCTGGGACTACAGGTACACATCACCATGCCTGGCTAATTTTTGTTTTTTTAGTAAAGACAGGGTTTCACCACGTTGGCCAGGTTGATCTTGAACTCCTGACCTCAAGTGATCTGCCCACCTCGGCCTCCCAAAATGCTAGGATTACAGACGTGAGCCACCACGCCCAGCCTGTTTTTCTTTTGACTGCAAAAACATATGAATTTTAGAATCAGCCTTCCCATTTCTGCAAAAAAAAAGAAAGAAAAAGTTGTTAGGATATTAATAGGGATTGCATTAAACCTTCAGATAGCTTTGGGGCAGAATTGCCATTTTAATAATACTAAGTCTTCCAATCTTTGAACATGGGATATTGTGATGGTTAATTTTATGTGTTAACTTGGCTAGACCACAGTACCCAAATATTTAGTTAAATACTATTCTAGATATTCCTGTAGCGGTATTTTTTGGGTGGGATAAGCATTTATATCTGTAGACTTTGAGTCAAACAGATTGCTCTCCATAATGTGAATGGGCCTCATTCAATCAGCTGAAGAGAAAAAAAAAACTGATGTTTCCTAAGGAAAAAAGAATTCTGTCAGCAGAATGCCTTCAGACTCCAGCTGTATCATCAATCCTTCCCTGGGTCCCCAGCCTGCTGCCCTACCAAGAAGATTTTAAACTTATTTCCACAGTTGCAGAAATCAATTTCTGAAAATAAATCCCCCCTCCTATATGCATACATAGATACACACACACTCACACATACACACACACACACACACATCCTATTGGCTCTGTTCCTGGGGAGAACCTTCACTAATACACATGCCTTTTCTTTTATTTACATCTTCTTTAATTTCCTATTTAAAAAAAGTAAAAGCTTCTTCCTAATTCTAATTAGGAATGTTCTTACCTTGGAAAAGTGAAAGAACTCTAGTTAGGTCTTACAGAGGTACTAAACCAACACACCTTTTAACCCAACCGCGACCCTGGAAAGATAAAGCAAAGTGAAACAAAATGCACAGCAAAATAGACATAATCCTGAAGATTTTTAAAGAATATTTTTTAAAAATTAAACATTATGCAAATACATGCCACACTTGCTTTGTCCATGCATAGTCGCTACACACAATTTTGAAAAATACTGTGTTGTCCTCTTGTTTTAAAAGTCATATACAGGCCGGGCATGATGGCTCACGCCTGTAAATCCCAGCACTTTGGGAGGCCGAGGCGGCGGATCATCTAAGGTCAGGAGATTGAGACCAGCCTGACCAACATGGTGAAACCTTGTCTCTACTAAAAATACAAAAATTAGCAGGGTGTGGTGGCATGTGCCTGTAATTCCAGCTACTCAGGAGGCTGAGGCAGGAGAATCGCTTGAACGTGGGAGGCAGAGGTTGCAGTGAGTTGAGATCACACCACTGCACTCCATCCTGGGCAACAGAGTGAGACTCCATCTAAAAAAAAAAAAAAAAAAGTCATATACAAAATTTTGTTTTGTTTTGTTTTTGTTTCTTGCTGCCTAGCCCCTTTGCCATCCCAAGATTTTCTTTACAAGGACCTAAGCATAATTCACTCATTACCTTGGGGTATTAGGGCAAGATTCCATCTGTGTGGTGGGGATGTGTTTGTTTGTGTAGGGGAGGAGGGAAAGAGGCCTTTTATCAAATTACAACAAAATGTCTGGTTTGGACATGAAAAGCAGTGTCAAGGAGCTGTTTGAAATTTAAACTGTTCTACACTCAGGAAAAAGAAAAAAGGAGTCAGCTTTGAGAATGAAGCTATGTTACGAGTTAAAGTTGGAAGGCTTTTAGTGTGTCTGTTACAGCTTCCTTTTCTTTTTCTTTTTCTTTTTTTTTTCTTTTTTTTTTAAGGCAGGGTCTCATATCTGTCACCCGGGCTGGAGTGTAGTGGCGCAATCTCGGCTCACTGCAGCTTCTGCTTCCTGGCTTCAAGAGATTCTCATGCCTCAGCCTTCTGAGTAGCTGTACGGGAACACACCAGTATGCTTGGCTTTTTTTTGTTTGTTTGTTTGTATTTTTAGTAGAGATGGGTTTTGGCCATGCTGTCCATGGCTGGTCTCAAACTCCTGACCTCAAGTGATCCACCCACCTCAGCCTCCCAAAGTGCTGGGAATACAGACCTGAGCCACCGTGCCCAGATTTCTGTCATAGTTTTGTCGGTGGCCTAGAATACTGTTGTACAATGTTTTATCTACCTTTTCATTAAAATATAATTAACTTACACTTTGCATCAATAAGACTTCTGGCACTACAGACCAGCAGTGTCAGAGTAGACTTAGTGCCTCCTTGTTGGTGTTTGTTTTAATTGCACGAGCACTCTAACATCTTCTTTAATTTCTTTCAGCAATGTTTTGTATTTTCCAGAGTACAATTCTTGCATCTCCTTGGTTAAATTTATTCTGAAGCATTTTATTCTTTTTGATCATATGCCTATTTTTATATCTGTATGAGAGCCACAGATTTAGCTTTTTCTGAAAGCCATCTTTTAACAAATTAATATGTAATTTCCTTTGATCAACAGAGTGTTATGGATCCCCTACTTGAAGACTCTTTGGAATATCACATGACTTCATACAGAGTTTTATTTGTATTATTAAAGTATAGGTGTAATCTTCTCTCTCTCTCCAATCCTGCTTGTATACTTCCTATCCTCAGTGGTGGAATGCACTTAAAGAGTCTAGATTCAGCCAGGCTCAGTGGCTCACACCTGTAATCCCAGCACTTTGGGAGGCTGAGGTTGGGGGGTATCTATCGGGGGAACCCACCCCCAATAATTCTATGTGAGTCATTTTCTATTTTCCCTAAGTGTCGGCTGATCTGAGAAATAAAGGGAAAAAGTACAAAAGAGAGAAATTTTAAAGCTGGGTGTCCGGGAAAGACATCACATCAGCAGGTTTCATGATGCCCCGCAAGCCGCAAAACCAGCAAGTTTTTATTAGCAATTTTCAAAAGGGGCGGAGTGTACGAATAGGGTGTGGGTCACAGAGATCACATGCTTCAAGGGCAACAAAAGATCACAAGGCAGGAGGTCAGGGCGAGATCATAAGGACAGGATGAAACTAGAATCACTAATGAACTTCCATTTCCCGCTGTGTACACATTGTCATTAACAAACATTTTAACAGGGTTCAAGAGGAGAGAATTGGTCTGACTAGAATTTGCCAGGCTGGAATTTCCTAATCCTAGCAAGCCTGGGTGCACTGCAGGAGACTAGGTGTGTTTCATCCCTATCTACATCTGCATAAAGGCAGACACTCCTAGGGTGGCCATTTCAGAGGCCTCCCCTGGGAATGCATTCTTTTCCCAGGGCTGTTAATTGTTAATATTCCTTACTGGGGAAGGAATTCAGCGATATTTCTCTTACCCATTTTTGGTAATAAGAGAAATATGGCTCTGTCCTGCCCGGCCCAGAGGCAGCCAGACTTTAAGGTTATCTCCCTTGTTCCCTGCAAATCGCTGTTATCCTGTTCTTAAGGTGCCCAGATTTCGTATTGTTCAAACACACATGCTCTACAAACAATTTGTGCAGTTAACGCAATCATCACAGGGTCCTGAGGTGACATTCATCCTCAGCTTACAAAGATGATAGGATTAAGAGATTAAAGTAAAGACAGGCATAGGAAATCACAAGAGTATTGATTGGGGAAGTGATAAATGTCCATGAAATCTTCACAATTTATGTTCAGGGATTGCAGTAAAGACAGGAGTAAGAAATCATAAAAGTATTAATTTAAGGAACTAATAAATGTCCATGAAATCTTCACAATTTATGTTCTTCTGCCATGACTTCGGCTGGTCCCTCCGTTTGGGGTTCCTGACTTCCCACAACAGATATCACCCGAAGTCAGGAGCTCGAGACTAGCCTGGCCAACATGGCAAAACCCCGTGTCTACTAAAAATACAAAAATTAGTAGGCCATGGTGGCGGACACCTGTAATTCCAGCTATTCGGAAGGCTGAGGCAGGAGAATCACTTGAGCCAGAAGGTAGAAGATGCAATGAGCCGAGATCACACCACTGTACTCCAGACTGGGTGACAAGATGGAAACACTGTCTCAAAAAAACAAAAAAGAAAAAGAAAAAAGAAGTTTTATTTCTGTACAGTATATAATGCTGTTTGAAAGCATTACAAGTGTTGCTAAATTAGACATCTCCAAGGCATATCAAGTGAAAAAAGCACAATGTAAAATAGTATGTATAATGTTACATTTTACATAACTAAAAAGGAAAAGTAAAATGTATTATGTATATTTGCACCTATTGCATGAAGAACACTGAGGAGAATACATAGGAAACTAAGAAGAATTGTCATCATATATGGGAGGTAGTACTGAGAATGCCAAGAACTGGGCAGATATGGGCTATGAGGAAGAAGAAAATCTTCACTTTTAGTTACTGTTTATGTGAATGTATTAACTTATCATATATATGTATATATATATCCTTAATTTTTAAGATCAAAAGAAGCTCTTTTTTCCTTTTCATTCTTACTGTGTTGATGTTGAAAATTATTGTCCTTCATTTTAAAACCATATTTCATCTTACATTGCACTGAAGAGAGGAAGATAACCCAGGATAGACAGTAGGAAGTGTGGGTGGGTTAACAATTTCTTGTTTTGTTAGTTTTTCTATTACTTCTTTAACAAACTACCACAAATTCAATAGCTTAAAACAACATCCATTCATTATCACACAGTTCTGTGCATTATAAGTCTGGCAGGGTGTCATCAAACTAATACCAAAATGTCAGCAGGCCCCGTCATGTCCCTTATGGAGGCTCTAGGGGAGAATTCATTTTCAAACTCACTCAGGTCGTCAGCAGCATTCAGTTCCCTGCAGCTGTAGGACTGAGATATCGGCTTAAAGGTTGCTCACAGTTTCTAGCAGATGCCTGAGTTCTCTGGCTGGTGGCTCCCTTCGTTTTCAAAGTCAGCAACTGCCCGTGGAATCCTTCTTATACTTAAATCTGTGTATATCATCTAATATACAATGGACTAAGTAGTAGGTACTCTTTATTAATTCATTCTAAAGAAATCTTTTTCAGTCGCTGACTTTGAGCTACTTACTATTCTTGACGTGAAAAATGCAGCACTGAGCAAAACAGAGGGAGCCCCTTCCCTTTGTGGTTCACCCACTATGTCCTTGGCGCTCTTTTTGAGCCATTATTTATCTTATTATTTATCAATATTGTTAATGTCATTTTCATAGCAACTCATATTTTAAAATAAGAGAAGGGTGAAGATATGTTGGGAGGATGAGGAGTGAAGGAAGAAATGTAAATGAGACATGTGCCAGGCACACGGGGATCCAGTGACAAGACTCCAAGAAAAGCACAGGACAGGAAGAGCGAGGTGTTAAGCCTTAGAGTGGCCCCAGAGGCTCTGGCCCTCCTATCTCCCATCACGTACTCCATTTTCATCAAATTTCAAGCCTATCGCTTTTATGATATATGTTCAAAAATTGTTTAATGAATTGTCAATGACTTGGTAAGGGCCTCATCATAAATGGCTTGGTATGGGCCACATCGAGAACGGCTGTCAAACATAAGCCAAAGGCTAACCACGGATCCATTTTAACGCTGAGCAGTTGTGGTTGCAAGCCTGGAGCTTGGCAGAAAGCAACGTCACAAGTCTGGCTTTTTCCCACATAGACTGAACCCTTGCCCTCAAAGCTACAAACACAACAATTTAACCAACTGAGCGATCAATTAGGGGAAAAATCAATATGATCTCTTTCAAAAGCTCAAAATATGTCAAAATAGTATCATCTCAGAAAGTTTTTTTCGCAAAATAATACAAGATATTATCGAATTCTTATTTTTCCCATTCCTAAAATCACCCACGCACCTCACTGAATTTCCTTTAAAAACTCTCCATCCTGGCCTGGCGTGGTGGCTCACGCCTGTAATCTCAGTACTTTGGGAGGCCAAGGCAGGAGGATCACCTGAGGTCAGGAGTTCAAGACCAGCCTGGTCAACATGACGAAATCCCGTCTCTACTAAAAATACAAAAATTAACCGGGCGTGGTGGCACACTCCTGTAATCCCAGGTACTTGGGAGGCTGAGGCAGGAGAATTGCTTGAACCTGGGAGGTGGAGGTTGCAGTGAGCCAAGATCATGCCACTGCACTCCAGTCTGGGCGTCAGAGCAAGAATCTCTCAAAAACAAACAAACAAACAAAAAAACCTCTTCATCCTAACTGGTATATTATTTCTTCAAAAGAGCAGAAAACGTACAAATCTAATGCTTGTCTAGCTATTACAACCACATTTACAAATGGATAAGCAGAACTCTGGAGTTGGATATAAGACCATAGTATACAAGCTAGGTGGGGTCGATTTAAAAAAAAAAAAAAATGGTGAAGTAAAGAAAAAAATTCCTGTCTAGCTAGTGCAACTACATTTATAAACGGAGAGGCGAGGCTCTGGAGTTTGATGTAAAAGCCAACTTTACAAGCGAGGTGTGGTCAGTTTAAAGTAAAAACGAAAAAGGAAGGGAGGGGGGAAAAAAAAAAACAACGAAGTGGCCCGTACGGGGGTCGAACCCGCGACCTTGGCGTTATTAGCACCACGCTCTAACCAACTGAGCTAACCGGCCACCTTGGTGGGAAGGCTTTTTCTTATATTTATTTAAATTATATCCGATCCATGTCCTCTGATGTTCTTCTTTGTAACAGAAATGTTACTTTCCCTTTCATTAATAAAATATATTTTTTTAAGAAAAGGAGAACTCCTCCCTGTAGGCACAGGTAAACCATGCTTATTCAGGGAAAAACCACTGATTTTGACTGGAGAAAACTCAGATTCAACGACCCCAAGCAGGGCTTCCTTCCCCTCACCAGGTGAAGGACTCAGAACAAACCAAAAAGCAACTCCAAGCTTGCGATCGCTGCCAGTTCCTCACGGAACCGACCGCTGAGCCGCCGCAGGTTCGGAGGACTCGGAGGGTGCTGATTCCTCTCTGCTCCTTGAGAGACCATTCCAGCCAGGTAGGCTCTTCGGCCTCGGAACCTAGGAAAGTGCACTCTCGCCTCCTGGCCTCGCTATGGTTCCGCAGTCACCATATTCCCGAAATTCACAGCTATGCGTCCTAAGCTTGAAGCTCCACAAACCATCAAATCAGACTTGGCCCTGCAGTCCCAGGCGCCGGGCACTTGGTGAGTGCCAGGCTGGGATCGGCGTAAATGAAAGGACCAGCGAGACGGCTCTTTTCAAGAGTCTCTGACTCCTTACGTCCTGGGAAGACCAAGGCCCCCAATTCTAAGACAAGGGAAGTCATCATTATCTACACCAATGATAAACGCCGGTATCTGGGAGGAACTGAGCCCAGGACTGGGTCAGGCAACTCAGCGTGTTGGCACAACTAAGTTCCTTTTCAATGACTCAACTTTCTGGTCATAAATTGTAAAAGTTGTACAGCAGTCCTACCCCCTCCCTCCCCCCCCCCACACACCTTTTTTTTCGCAAATCCAGCTTTTACCCTATTTGCAAAAGTTTAAGTCTTAGCCAGTTGGGATCAGCTTAGATTGTGTGGTCCAACCCCAGCCAACAGGGGAAGGACACAGAAACGGGAACTGCGTTAGGATTAAAAACTCCTTCCCTCCTTTGTTTGGTGTGCTCTTGCAATTGTAACAGGCAAGGAGCACCCTTCTGTAGAAGTAAAGGTGCCTTGCTGAGGAATCTTCCGCCTAAGTGCGGGTTTCTTTTGGCTACACCGAGCACTTGTTTCCAGCAGATCTTAGGGACTCGTCCGGGATCCCATTCTCCTTCAAGAGGGGCTAGCGATTATCTTTCATGAGAAGACGTGTCCCACTGACTCGTTGTGGTGGCCCCAGGAGCGGAGGATCGAGTCCCGCCCGAAGTGACGAATAAATCCAGACTCTTAGCAACGCGGTCAGTAGGGAGGATCCTTAAGAATTCTGTGAGACCAGTCTGGCCAATACGGTGAGACCCTATCTTTACTGAAAATACAAAAATTAGCCAGGCGTGGTGGTGCGCGACCGTAGTCCCAGCTACTTGGGAGGCTGAGGCAGGAAAATCACTTGAACCCGGGAGGTAGAGGTTGCAGTGAGCCGAGATCATGTCACTGCACTCCAATCTAGGCGACAGAGCGAGACTCCGTCTCAAAAAATAAATAAATAAAAAAAATAAAATCAAAAGGATTCCATGGCAATCACAGGTAACACTGTGCACAGACCAAGGTAAGAAAAGTCGCTATTGGGGCGGCAAAGTATTCCTTGGTGGTCGGGGTCTCTGGAGGTTGAAAGTGTGTGAGTGAGACGCACCACTGGGCGCGAGGCGAGTGCGGAGTCCAGATTTGGTTCCGTGGTCACCTCATACGGATTAGAGCGGTTTTCCAATCAGGGGATTCTACCTACCCGCCAAGAGGGGCCTAAAATTCCCACAAGGGAAGCAGCCAATAAGGACGAAGTGAGTGCTGAGGAGAGAAACCTCCAGTGGGAAACGGGGAGGTTGCGCCTCTAAGGCACTGGAGTGCAAGAGATCTCTACTCTAATATTATGGATTAAGCCTCACCAACCTCCAGGATGGGAAATATCCCAAGTAAGACAGAGACTCTAAAAGGCCAAGCAGACAATAAAATTCCCCTGACAGTCCCCTAGGCATTATGTTAAAATACTGGAAGGATAATGAAAGGACCAAACCCGAGAAAAGACAGCAAATGATAAAGTATTGCTGTTTTATTTGGACTAAGGAACCCATCCTCAGACCTTCAGTCTTTTGGCCAAAGTTTGGGTCGGAGGAGGACTGGACATGCCAACTCCTGATCCAGTATGTCAATGATAAAAGCCCAGTTTCTCAAGAGGAGATAGATTATGCTCTATGTTGGAGACAGGACCTGTCCTTCTCTACCCTCTAAAGGACGAAAAAGCAAAGCCAAACTCAAAACCCCCCAAAGACGACCTAGCTAAGTCATATTCTATATCCAAAGATACATGGGATCCTCTGGGCCACCTTGCCCCACCTACCCCTCCCCCCAAAACTGAACATCAGCCCTTCCCCCACCTACCCCTCTGCCCCAAGCTGAAAACTCGGTCCCTACCCCATATAACCCTGCCCCATGGGCCTTGACACCCCACACCCCTGCTGGACAGCCACTTGAACATGCCCCTCCCTTAGGAAAGCTCTGACGGGAAATAGAACAATACCAAAGGGATATTCAAAACTTTCCTTTTCTCTCTTCTTCAAAGAAGTCTGCTCCAACCTTTTTTCTCTTAAGGGAAGTACCACTAGGAGGAGTGGATATTGGCTTCATAAATGCCCCCTTATCTGGTTCAGAGGTTAGAAATCTAAAAAGGGAATTCAAACCACTGTTAGATGACCCTTTTGGAGTCTCAGATCAAATTTACCAATTTCTGGGGCCACAACTGTATATCTGGGCTGAATTAATGTCTATTCTAGGTATTCTCTTCTCAGAAGAGGAAAGAACCATGATCTGCAAGGCCGCTATGATAGTCTGGGAGTGCAAGCACCCCCTGGTCAGAATGTCCTTGCAGCAGAGCATAAATTCCTGGCCCAGAACCTTCAATGGGATAACAACAGTGCAGCTCACAGGGAAAACATGAGAGATGTCAGGGATATGATAATTAAGGGATTCAGGAATCAGTTCTTCAAACCCAAAATATTTCCCGACCATTTAATGTACAGCAAGAGAAAGATGAAGGGCCCATGGAATTCTTAAACAGACTTAAGGAACAGATAAGAAAATACGCAGGTTTGGACATAGAGGACCCACTAGGACAAAGGATGTTAAAGCTCCACTTTGTCACCAATAGTTGGCCGGACACTATAAAGAAATGACAAAAGACAGAAAATTGGAAAGACTGTCCCATAGAGGAACTTTTAAGAGAGATCCAAAAGGTATAGGTACAGAGGGGTGAGGAAAGGCAGAAGCAAAAGACAAAAATTATACTGTCCACCCTACAACAGGGAACTTTTCAACAGGCATCCCAGGGAAATAGAACTTGTAAACCTTCTGAGCACCAGGCTGCCAGACCCTATAAAGGAAGCAAAGGGATGAAACTTGAGAATCAGGGAACCGGGAGGGAGAGAAGGAAAAACAGATGTTTCAGGTGTGGAAAGCCGGGACATTTTAAGAGGGAATGTCCTGAATGGGAGAGGGAAAAGAAAGTCCTTTCACTCATGACATTTGAAGAACAGTGGGCTCAGGGGCTCTACATCCTCCATCTTGAGTCCCACCAAGAGCCCTTGATAAATTTAACAGTGGGACTCAAATTGGAAATAGTCAGTTTTCTAGTCAATTAGGGAGCAGCTGGCTCCTGCCTATGTTTTCTCCCATCAGGTTTATCCTGTTCAGCAGAATACCTTACTGTCTCAGGAGTTAAAGGGGAAGGATTCAGAGCAAAACTTCTAGAGGAAACCAAAGTCAAATATAAGAATAAGTCGGTTGCTACCAAGTTCTTGTTAATTCCTGAAGCAGGAACTAATTTATTAGGAAGGGACTTAATGTTAAGGTTAGGCATAGGCCTATATGTTAATCAAGGAAAACTCCTTACTTCCTTAAACCTACTCACCACTTCAGAAGAAAGCTGCATCCATCCCAACATATGGTCGAAGGAAGGGAATCAAGGAAAGCTATGGGTTCCTCCAATTCAGGTCAAATTAAAAACTCCTGGGGAAGTAGTGAAAAGAAAATGATACCCTATTCCCTTGGAAGCCAGAATAGGTTTAAAACCTGTAATTGAAAGCCTTGTCCACTATGGGCTCCTTGAACCCTGTATGCCCCCTTATAACACTCCAATATTGCCTGTAAGGAAGTGAGACGGGTCATACCAGCTAGTGCAAGACCTCTGGGCTATTTACCAAATAGTTCAGACCACCCACCCTGTTGTTCCCAATCCTTACACCATTTTCAGTAGAATCCCACACAACCACCAATGGTTCACGGTGATAGATTTAAAAGATGCCTTTTGGGCTTGCCCTTTAGCAGAGGACAGCTGGGACATATTTGCCTCTGAGTGGGAGGACCCTCACTCTGGTGGAAAACAGCAGTACCGATGGACAGTCTTGCCCCAAGGGTTTACAGAGTCCCCAAATCTATTTGGTCAAATTTTAGAGCAAGTCCTAGAAAACTTCTCCCTGCCTTCATCCATATGCCTACTCAAATACGTAGATGTCCTGCTCATTTCAGGAGATAACAAGGATAAAGTAACAGCAATTTCAGTTAACTTCCTAAATTTCCTAAGGGGACAAGGATTATGGGTCTCAAAGAACAAACTCCAATTCATAGAACCTGAGGCAAAATATCTAGGACACCTAATCAGTAAAGGTGAACGAAAGATAGGACCCGAATGAATTGAAGGTATCGTATCTTTGCCTTTACCTGAAACAAAGCAGGAACTTAGGAAATTCTTAGGATTGGTTGGATATTGTCATCTGTGGATTGACTCTTATGCCTTAAAAGCAAAGCCCCTATATCAAAAACTCACTCAAGAAGGACCAAACCCCCTCCTTTGGACCCCATCAGAGATCCAACAAGTAAAAGAATTAAAACACCTACTTGTAACTGCCCCTGTTCTAACCTTGCCCTCTTTAGAACAGCCATTCCACCTTTTCGTTAATATAAGCAAAGGAGTGGCCTTAGGGGTACTCACCCAAAAACACGGAGGCCACTGGCAGCCCGCAGTCTTTCTGTCAAAAATCCTTGACCTAGTAACCCGGGGATGGCCCGAATGTGTCTAATTCATAGCAGCAACTGCCTTGCTAACAGAAGAAAGCAGGAAAATAACCTTTGGGAGAAACCTCATCGTAAGTGTCCCTCATCAAGTCAGAACCATTCTTAATCAGAAGTCAGGGAGATGGCTCACTGATTCAAGGATTTTGAAATATGAAGCTATCTTATTAGAGGGAGATAACCTAACACTAACCACTGACAATTCACTCAATCCCACTGCTTTCCTAACAGGAAATCCAAACCAGGAGGAACATGAGCATAACTGCTTAGATCTAATCAGTTTTCAAACTACAGTCAGACCACATCCAGGTGCAAAACCCCCTTCCAAACAGGGTGTCACCTCTTTATAGACCTCCCGGGTCATTGAAGGAAAAAGGCACAATGGGTACTCCGTAGTTGATAGGGAAACCCTCACAGTGGTAGAGTCAGAAAGACTGCCAAATAAGTGGTCTGCCCAAACGTGTGAACTCTTTGCATTAAACCAAGCCTTAAAATCCCTGCAGAATCAGGAAGGAACTATTTACACATACTCCAAGTATTCCTTAGGAGTAGTCCATACCTTTAGAAAAGATCTGGACTGAACGAGGCCTCATCAATAGCAAGGGCCAAGGTTTGGTCCACAAGGAATTAATTATGCAAGTACTAGAAAATCTTCAGCTGCTGGAAGAGATTGCAGTTGTCCATGTCCCAGGACACCAAAATAACCCATCTTTTGAAAGCCGGGGAAATAACCTTGCAGATTAAGTAGCTAAGCAAGCTGCCTCTTCCCGAGAGGCACCCATTTTCCATCTAACCCCTTGTCTTCCCCCTCCAGTTGTGATCTCCATCTTCTCCCCCACAGACCAAGAAAAACTTAAGAAAATAGGAGCTAAGGAAACCCCAAAGGGGAAGTGGGTATGAAAAGATGGAAGGGAAATGCTGTCTAAACCCCTCACGAGGGAAGTATTGTCACAGCTTCACCAAGGAACTCAGTGGGATCCTCAAGCTATGTGCAATGCAGTTCTTAGAGTCTATGGATGTGTATGGACATATACCCTCACTAGGCAAGTGGTGAACGGTTGCAAGTGGTGGATGGTGCAGAAAACTAATAAGCAAACCCTAAAGAGGCAACCTCCTGGGGGAAGAAACCCAGGAATGAGGCTGTTCCAAAGCATCCAAGCTGACTACACGGAAATGCTCCCAATAGGCTATCTTAAGTATTTACTAGTAATAGTTGACTATCTCACCCACTGTTCCCAAGCACAACAACCAGTAATGCAGTCAAAGCCCTGTTGGAACATATCATACCCAGGTTTGGACTAATAAAGAACACTGATCTGGACAATGGGACCCACTTCACTGCACACATCATTAAGGGACTAACCCAAGCTCTAGGAATAAAATGGGAATATCATACTCCCTGGCACCCGCCCTCATCAGGGAGGGTTGAAAGAAAGAATCAAACTCTAAAAAATCACCTAACCAAATTAATCTTCGAAACCCAGTTACCATGGACAAAATGCCTTTCCATTGCCTTACTAAGAATCTGAACTGCCCCTCGAAAAGATGTTGGCCTGTCCCCTTATGAAATGGTCTATGGGCTGCCTTATCTAAATTCCACTACTGACTACATTTGAAACAAAAGATCAGTTTCTCAAAAACTATATATTTGGTCTGTCTTCCACCCTTTCCTCCCTCAGGACTCAAGGCCTCCTAGCATAAACTCCACCCCTCGAATTCCCAGTTCACCAACACCAACCTTATCAAAAGTTGGAAAGAGGGAAAGCTTGAACCAACCTGGGAGGGACCTTATCTAGTACTCCTAATGACTGAAACAGCAATCTGAATGGCCGAAAAAGGATGGACCCACCACACTCCAGGAAAAAAGACCCCACCCCTTGCAAAGTCATGGACTGTCGGTCGACAGCCCCCAAACTAACATTCAAAAGAGTTTAATCTGTCTTTTTCTTCTTCCTTTAGCTACCCAAGGATGTCTTACCATCAATATAACCCAATTACCCTCCCCCGAAACGATTACATTTGATGCCTGTCTTGTCATGCCTGGCAGGGATCTCCAAAGTAAAAGACAGCTAGCCTCTTCAGAAAAGTACCTTTATCCCTCCAGGATAGACTGTACTGCCTACAAAACTGGCGCTTGCATGAACGGGCATGAACCTGGCATTAGTGGTTTTGCTATACTTGGGGAGATGTTATATGGACTACCAAGTGTCAGGGCTGGACCTCCTCAGAGGGTTGCACCACCCTAAAACCCTACCTCCACTTCACCAAAAGAACCACACCCTCTAATTGCCAATTTCACCATTGCAACCCAGTACTTATCTCGATTAAGACCTCTACTTTCACCAACCCTACACCCACTTTAGAGCGCTTTTACGGCCTAGGAGCAGATGTCATTGGAAAGGACCCTATAGGCTTCTTTGAAATGTGCGTTGCTCCTCCTTCTCCATCTTCCACCATTACCCCTCCCACACAATCGAACCATTTCTCGCTTCATGCCTAACAACAAAACCAAAGTAGCTATAGTAGACATCAAGGACTTGAAGCAAACCCTAGCCATAGAAACCAGGTATCAAGATATAAATGCCTGGCTGGAATGGATTAAATATTCCATTTGCATTCTAAATAAAAGTGATTGTTACGCTTGTGTAACAGGCAGGTCATGAAACCCAAATTGTTCCCTTCCCACTCGGATGGGCCAACCAACCAGGAATGGATTGTATGGTAGGTCTCTTCCAGCACCCCACAGCCTGAGGAAACAAGTCATGCACCATCTTTCACTACTTTTCCCAAAGGTAAAGAGCCCTATGGAACAGCCCCCAAGGGCCCTTCAATCTCCAGCTCTCAATGCCAATTTTACCTTGTGTCTCTCATGGCAAGGGAAACATTTGACATTCCTTGGAAACCTGACAGGATGCAGTGGGCCTAAACTTTTTCAAGAACTAACCACTCAGTCAGCCCCGGTCTATCCCTGAGCAGATGTGTGGGACCTAGTTTATCCCCGAGCAGTATTGTGGGGGACCAACATTGGCTACACTGCCAAGCAACTGGAGCAGCACTTGCGCTCTGATCCAATTAGCCATCCCTTTCACCTTGGCATTTCATCAACCAGACAGGAAGCAAGTAACCCGAAGAAAAAGAGAAGCCCCTTTTTCTTCTTTGACCTGCACGTTACATAGACAGTATCGGGGTCCCACAGGGGGTACCAAATGAATTCAAAGCTTAAAACCAAATAGCCACCGGGTTTGAGTCTATCTTATTCTGGTGGTCCACTATTAACAAAAATGTATACTGGATAAATTATATATACTACAATCAACAGCAATTTGTCAATTATACCAGAGATGCCACAAAAGGAATAGCTGAACAGTTAGGCCCTACCAGCCAGATGGCCTGGGAAACCAGAATAGCCCTTGACATGATGTTAGCTGAAAAGGGCAGAGTCTGTGTCATGATCGGGGTCCAGTGTTGTACTTTTATTCCTAATAATACAGCCCCCGACGGGACAATCACAAAAACCTTACAAGGCCTTACCACCCTAGCAAGTGAATTAGCAGAAAACTCTGGAATAGATGACCCCTTTATGGGCCTGATGGAAAGGTGGTTTGGAAAATGGAAGGGACTCATGACCTCAATCTTTACCTTCCTCGCAATTGTTACACACGTACTCATCCTTGTGGACTGCTGTATCATACCTTGTATTCATGGGTCAACCCAAAGGCTCATAGAAGCAACTCTCACAAAAACCTCCCCCACCTCTCCCTCTCTGTACTCAGATAAGCTCTTGCTCCTAGATAATCAAGAAGAACAAAAAAACCAAATCCTGCTGAAGAAATTTGAAGAGGAAGAACTGTAAAACAGAAGAGGGGAAATGGTTGGGACAAACAAGTTCCTCTTCAAAGACTCAACTTTCTGGTCATAAGTTGTAAAAGTTGTAAATCAATCCTACCCGCCCCCGCTTCTTCGTCTTTTCGCAAATTGTGCATTTACCATATTTGGAAAAGTTTAAGTTTTAGCCAATCAGGATCAGCTTTGATTGTGCAGTCCAACCCCAGCCAATAGGGGAAGGACACAGAAACAGAAACTGGATTAGCATTACAAACTCCTTCCCTCCCTTGTTCAGTGTGCTCTTGTGATTGTGACAGGCACAAGCAGCACCCTTCTACAGAAGTAAAGGTGCCTTGCTAAGGAATTTTCTGTCTAAGCGTGGGTTTCTTTGGGCTACAATAAGCACTTGTTTCCAACGATAGGGAGGAGGTGGTAAATATCTGACCTTGCAAGGGTTTTCTTCAGGCCAGGGCCTGATCCACTCGCCCACAGTGGTAAACCCAGAGAGGGGCCAGTAGAGCCCCTGAGTCACCCCGTGCCTGCTGTCTTGTGGACCCTACAACTCTCCCATTTCTTTTCTACTTTTCTACTCCCTTGATTCATCTGAAGTTATTGACTCATTTACTCTCCCTCTCTCTCTCTCTGTCTATATACACATATGTATCTCAGACTTGAAGGATATTTTTTCCCCTTTTTTGTTTTGTTTTTGAGACAGGAGAGCTATATCTTTTGATGAGCCAGGTCAACTATTTACTTATTTTTGTTATGTAACTTGTAAATGCTGTTTTTAATTTAAGGATAGGCACAAGATTGGGCGCAGTGGCTCACGCCTGTAATCCCAGCACTTTGGGAGCCTGCAGCAGGCAGATCACGAGGTCAGGAGATTGAGACCATCTTGGCCAACACGGTGAAACCCTGTCTCTATTAAAATACAAAAAAAAATTAGCCAAGCGTGGTGGCGCGCACCCATAGTCCCAGGTACTCAGGAGGCTGAGGCAGGAGAACAGTGTGAACCTGAGAAGCCAAGGTTGCAGTGAACTGAGATGGCACCACTGCATTCCAGCCTGGGCAACAGAGCAAGACTCCATCTCAAACAAACAAACAAAAACAAAAACAGAAAGACAGTCACAAGATCATGTTTCTTATCTTTAGCACACTTCATTAACTTTGTTTCTGCATCTAATATGTGAAATAGTAGTTGTCTTTATTTGCTTTGTTGACTAGTAGAAATTTGATGGAAGGTGAGTGGTAAAACCAAAATTATTATTTTTTTACTACAGTACTTCTCAGTAGTACCTTCTCTTTTCTTTGTGCTTTACTGACCCTCCTCCAGCTTTCTAAACCCTGAGAGATCGAGCTCTGCTTACCCACCAGAGTGTCAGCTGTTTGGGTTGCTGGACAATCTCTTGGAGGTCTGCTGGGAAAAAACTTATGGGGTACCTGCATAAACTGGCAATAAAAATATGGGACAATAAGTTGTGGAAAGTCACAAGAGGCCTCTGAAGAGGAAAGCCTTCCTATCACCATTAAGTTCCCATGCTCTGAGCGCAACCTGCTCTCTTATCTATAAACACTGTGTTGAAGGAGAAAGACACTCCTTTGAAGCACTGGAATGTAGACAGACGTGTAGGCTCCTAGTTAAGCCTGCTCCCACTAGCTACTCTCTGATAAGTTAAAGATATGCTGTTTGAGCACAAAGGAGATTCATTTAAACCACTATTGCTATAGGTTACTCCTATAACACACTGCCTCCCTTTCACCATTTCACCCTAAATGTCTGCTTTTTAGATCTAAGTGATTGTACTCAATAAATAAGTGTGGAGACCAGAGCCTGGTGCCTTTTGCGGCCTCCATTTTGCAATTGGTCCCCTGGCCCCCACTCTTTACCTGTCTCTTCTCATTCCTTTCTCGCCACCAGACTTTAGGTACCCTACGGGTGGTATTGAGGCAGGTCCCCAACATTCTGGTGCCCAACATGGGGCTCGAAAGCGTCTGGTGAAGGAATGCTCGAGTACGTGAAACGGAGGGCTGATGGACAAAGGACTCCCGAGGACAAAAAAGTTTTTAAGCTCTGCAGATAAGCAGGGCACTTGGAGAAAGCCAGGGACACAATGGGGAAAACTGAAAGTAAGTACACCACGTATATGAGCTTGCTAAGGCGGCTCTTGAAGCATGGTGGGGTAAAAGTTGGTACAAAAAATCTTATGAATTTATTTCATGTTGTGGAACAATTTTGCCCTTGGTTCCCTGAACAGGGAACTTTGAAATTAAAAGATTGGGAAAGAGTTAGAAAGGACTTTTAAAACGCACATAGGGAAGGAAAGGAAATTCCTTTGCCTGTTTGGTCAGTTTTGTCATTGGTGCATGCAGCACTGGAGCCTTTTCAGAAAAATGATGAGGCTGAGTCAGAGGAAGAGAGAGAGGAGTTTGATTATCAGGATTCTGAAACGCCTCTACCAAGTACTAGCCAAAAGGAGTGTCCAGAAGTAATTTATGCCAATCCCCACAGTCTTCCTAAACCTATTCAGCAATTCATTTAGCCCACGGTTCCTCTAGAGGAATGTCCGGAATGGCCACCTTCTCCTCAGCTGAGTGAGTACTGGGAGAGGGAGCCCGAGACTCGGCTTACCGAGACTCGGCTCGCCATGCCCATTATTGCCTGACCCACAGTTCATTATGGAGAGGGGGCAATTCAGGTTCGCCCTGTAGTTCATTACAGTGAAGGAGCAATTTCTCTTAAAATGGATGACCCAGCACCCTGTCTGGGTCGAACAGTGACCTCTCCCTAAGGAAAAATTGGGGGTGCTTTATGAAATAGTTAAAGAACTACCAGAAAAAGGATATATTTCACCCACTTTCTCTCCTTAGAATTCCCCAGTATTTGTAATTAAGAAAAAGTCTGGTAGATGGCACATGCTGACCGACTTGTGAGTGGTCAATGCTGTAATTCAACTGATGAGAGCCTTACATCCCCCACTATGGGCTCCCATCCCCCACTATGCTCCCTAAAGACTCACTGCTCATTATTACAGATTTAAAAGACTGCTTTTTTACAATACCTTTAGCAGAGGCAGATTTCAAAAAATTTGCCTTTACCATCCCTGCCATTAATAACAAAGAACCTGCAGCCAGATATCATTAGAAGGTTCTAATCCAGGGTATGTTAAATAGTCCCACAATTTGTCAAACTTTTGTAGGCAGAACTATCCAGTTCTGGAATTGAGAGATCAATTTCCAGATGTGTGCAGCAAAAAAAATACAAACCAACTTATTCATGTTATTCATCTTTACAAAAGGCAATTACAAACACTGAATTGCTTATAGCACCTGACAAAATTCAAACAACCACTCCTTTTCAGTATTTGGGGATGCAAGTAAAGGATAGAATCATTAAGCCTCAAAAGGTTCAAATTTAAAAAGATTATTTAAAAACCTTAAATGATTTTCAAAAATTGTTAGGAGATATTAATTGTATTCGGCCCACCTTAGGAATTCCTACTTATGCTATGTCTAATCTCTTCTCAATATTCAGGGGAGATTCCAACTTACACAGTAAAAGAGAACTAACACCCGAGGCCATGAAAGAGTTAAAAGTAATTGAAGAAAAAAATTCAACAAGCCCAGGTCAGTAGGATTGACTCAGACTTGCCTTTACAATTCATTGTGTTCCCTACTTCACATTCCCCAGTGGGGGTTATTGTTCAAAATAATGATTTAGTTAAATGGTCTTTTTTACCACATAATACTATAAAAACACTTAGAGTATATTTAGATCAAATGGTAATTCTAATTGGAGAAGCTTGTATACACATTGTTAAACTTTGTGGCACTGAGCCCAATAAGATTATAGTTCTATTAAATAAAAATCAGGTTAAACAGGCATTTATTAACTCAGTTACATGGCAAGTTAATTTAACAGAATTTGTTGGACATATTGATAATCATTATCCTAAAAATAAAATTTTCCAGTTCTTAAAATTAATTGCATGGGTTCTTCCAAAAATTACTTGTGATGCTCCCTTGGAAGGAGCCATGACTGTTTTTACTGTTGGGTCTAGTAAACACAAAAAAGGGACAGTCTGGTGGAGACCACATAATCCAATCACTAGATCTGAACTTACTAACATTCAAAAAGCTAAGGTTATTCTGTTTATTTATTAAAGAACTTTTACAGCCTTAAGTTCGCTCTGGAGCCCACTGTGTGTGCTCTTTTTCTTCAACTTCAGCAATTGCTAGACCAAGGTATACATCCTATTTTCATTACACACATTCGAGCCCACAGCTCTCTGCCTGGCCCATTGGCTTATGGCAATAATCAAGCAGACTTTCAGGTTATGACATCACTGCTTGACCAAGTCACCCAATCACATCAATTTTTCCACCAAACTGAAAAACATATCTAAATAATTTCAACTTACACAGAGGCTGGCTAAGCAAATTATCCTACAATGCCCAGAGTACCAGCTCACAGGCACATCCCCTCCTTCAACAGGTGTTAACCCTAGAGGATTAGAACCTAATCTATTGTGGCAAACAGATGTTAAACACATCCCTAAATTTTGGAAACTAAAATATGTACATATGGCCATTGTTACCAACACTCATCTAATTATTACACATTAAAAAAAAGAAAAAAGTAAAGAAAAAAGACTAAAAGAGACAAAGATCAAAACAAGATGCAAAAAAAAAGACTATTAAAAAAATTAAGTAGAAAAAAGAAAAAAATAATTGGCTGGGTGCGGTGGCTCATGCCTGTAATCACAGCACTTTGGGAGGCTGAGGGGGGCAGATCGTGAGGTCAGAAAATCGAGACCATCCTGGCTAACATGGTGAAACCCCATCTCTACCAAAAACACAAAAAATTAGCCAGGCACGGTGGTGGACGCCTGTAGTCCCAGCAACTCAGGAGGCTGAGGCAGGAGAATGGTGTGAACCCAGGAGGCAGAGGTTACAGTGAGCCAGTATCGTGCCACTGCACTCCAGACTGGGTGACAGAGTGAGACTCCATCTCAAAAAATAAATAAATAAATAAATAAGGAAGTTATAAAAATGTACCTTTAGTTAAAAAAAAAAAAGTTATAAAACACAAAATTTAAGATGTTAAAAGTTGTCTGTGAAAATCGTGAAAAATGTTGTTAAAAAATTTATACAAAAAAGGTTGTATGATTTTTGTTTCATAGGTCAGGCGCAGTGGCTCATGCCTGCAATCCCAACACTTTGGGAGGCCGAGGCGGGCAGATCACGAGGTCAGGAGATCGAGACCATCCTGGCTAACATGGTGAAACCCCATCTCTACTAAAAATTAAAAAATAAATATTAGCCAGGTGTGGTGGCGGTCACCTGTAGTCCCAGCTACTCGGGAGGCTGAGGCAGGGGAATGGCATGAACCCGGGAGGCGCAGCTTGCAGTGAGCCAAGATCGCGCCACTGCACCTCCAACCTGGGTGACAGAGCAAGATTCCATCTCAAAAAAAAATAATAAAAAAATAAAAATAAAGGTCTAAGCAAGTTTTAAACTGATAATTGTAAAAAATTCTGTGTGTAAACACATTTGCTAAAGTTAAAAAGGTATCATCCAGTTTTTCTATAAACTAAACATTAAAATAAAACACAAGTCTTTCTTTTTTTTTTTTTTTGAGGCGGAGTCATGCTCCCTTGCCCAGGCTGGAGTGCAGTGGCGCGGTCTTGGCTCACCGTGAGCTCCGCCTCCCGGGTTCACGCCATTCTCCTGCCTCAGTCTCCCGAGTAGCTGGGACTACAGCTGCCTGCCATGCCCGGCTAATTTTTTTTTGTATTTTTAGTAGAGACGGGGTTTCACCATATTAGCCAGGATGGTCTCAATTTCCTGACCTCGTGATCCGCCCACCTCGGCCTCCCAAAGTGCTGGGATTACAGGCAAAAGCCACTGCGCCTGGCCCACAAGTTTTTCTTAAAACACTAACCTACTCTTTAAAGATTGTAAAAAGTCTGTTAGCACAAGCACCAGCCCTAAAACTTCCAGTACCAGCCTAAAAACTATGTCCTCATCAAAGGATGAAAAGAGGAAAAAAAATTCGAGCCAGCCTAAAAAAGACCCTACAGAAATTACGGCCTCAACAATGTGGCTTCTGCAAACAACACAAGCCCCAGGCATTATGCTGAAAAAACGGAAGACTAAGCCAAATAATTTATTCATTTTTAATTTTCTCATTTTGCCTACTACCTATACCTGCTACACTCTATTAAGCTCATACCTTAAATCTGCCTTTCTTCTGCCCTGTTACTTTAACAAATACCCCCTTCTCAGACTCTAATAACATAACTGCTTGGCTAAAATAAATTAACATACCCCCAATGGGGTTCCTCATTAATAACATATAGTAAACTAAGATGCCAAGTAACTCTACAGGTCACTTTTTGACTGGAAAAAAATGTTGCTAATTATGCTCATGTTTGTCTTCTGTTATTTACTAACTCTAGGACGCAAAGCTGAAATAAGAGCAGTGACCTCCTCACCTGATAAACTTGTGGCTACCACAGACCAAAATTATACCTATTGGGCATATGTCGCATTTCTGCCTTTAATTAGGCCTATCACTCAGTTGGAACCCCTATTTGAGATTTATGTTAATGATAGTGTTTGGATGTCTAAGCCTACAGATACTCATAGGCCCTCTCACACAAAAGAGAAAAAAAATGTTAATAAATGTGTCCATAGGTTATCAATTCCCCCTTCTTTGCATAGGGCTGGCTATCGGTTGCCTAAAAGGCTACCGACAACATTGGCTAGTTAAAATTCCACGTCATAATCAAAGACCAGTATCCTATTATTTATTTTCTGGCTAGAGCCTGGATCATTCACAGAGTTTGGTTCAACTGAAACAGTTTAAGCCCAAAAAAAAGAGGTGTCAACAACTTCAACAATGGTCAAAAGATTTAGAAATATTAATTTATTTTATTTTATTATTATTATTTTTTGAGACGGAGTTTCGCTCTATCGCCCAGGCTGGAGTGCAGTGGCACGATCTCGGCTCACTGCAAGCTCCGCCTCCCGGGTTTACGCCATTCTCCTGCCTCAGCCTCCCGAGTAGCTGGGACTACAGGTGCCTGCTACCTCGCCTGGCTAGGGTTTTTTTTTTTGTATTTTTTTTTTTATATAATTTTTTTTTTTTTTTTGAGACGGAGTCTCGCTCTGTTGCCCAAACTGGAGTGCAGTGGCTGGATCTCAGCTCACTGCAAGCTCCACCTTTCGGGTTCATGCCATTCTCCTGCCTCAGCCTCCCGAGTAGCTGGGACTACAGGCACCCGCCACCTCGCCCGGCTAGTTTTTTTGTATTTTTTAGTAGACACGAGGTTTCACCGGGTTAGCCAGGATGGTCTCGATCTCCTGACCTTGTGATCCGCCCGTCTCGGCCTCCCAAAGTGCTGGGATTACAGGCTTGAGCCACCATGTCCGGCCAGAAATATTAATTTTAAAGAATTTGCATCACTAATGACACTGAGGTACTGCAAAATAATTCCTATGGAATTGTTATTAATTGGTCCCCTAAGGGGACATTTACAGTTAATTGTACCAGTCAAATTAATAGATGCAAAACAAAACTAAAACAAATTCTATACTATCAAAGAAATGACACTACTTACACTAAAAATCGTGCTCATTTTCCCATAATTTGGACCAATTTTAGTATGGCTGGCCCTTATCCAAAAATGATTAATCCAATAATAGGCCCCAAACATCCCAAATTATAAAAGTTAATAATGGCCCAATCTCATATTCTGGTTTAAAAAGAAAAATATTATCTTGATAGAGAAGGTGAGAGACTTCAATTTGTGTATAAGTTTTCTTCCAACCAAAAGGTGCCCATTCAGAGTTGTGTCAAGCCTCCTTTTATGTTGATAATCAAAAATATTAATATTCAACCTAATTCTCTAACTATTACTTGTCAAAACTGTTGCATTTCACCTGTATTGATTCCACATTTGGTGTGAAGACATCTGTGTTGCTGATGAGGGCTAGAGAAGAAGTTTGGATACAGATCTGTGTCAATAGATGTTAGGAAGCCTCTCCTTCCATTCACATCGTCACAAAAATGTTAAGAGGAGTGTTTACCAAAACAAAAAGATTTATTTTTACCCTTATAGCAGTAATTATGGGCCTTATTGCAGTCACAGCTACTGCTGTGGCTGCTGAAATTGCTTTACACTCCTCTGTTCAAATTACAAAATATGTAAATAATTGACAAAAAAATTCCTCAAAATTGTGGAATTCTCAGACCCGGATAGACCAACAAGTGACAAATCACATAAATGATCTTAGACAGACTGTTATTTAGATGGAAGGTCATATAATGAGCTTAGAGCATTGATTACAAATACAATGTGATTAAAATACTTCTAATTTCTACATAACTCCCTGTCCATATAATACTACTAAACATCATTTTAAAAAATGTTAGACGTCATCTAGAAAAAAAGAAATAAAAATTTAACATGAGATTGTAGGATCCAGCCCTACAGGGCCTGTGGGTGTTTTCTTCGTGTGCGGAGATGAGAGATCATAGAAAAATAGACATGAGACAAAGAGATAGAAGAAAAGATAGCTGGGCCCAGGGGACCACTACCACCAGTGTGTGGAGTCCAGTAGTGGCCCTGAACACAGTGAAAGAGAAATTCTCATTGGGTGCCAGATGTAGGGTCCAGCCCTACGGGGCCTGTGGGTTTTCTCTTCGTGTGTGGAGAATGAGAGATCGTAGAAATAAAGACACAAGACACAGAGACAGGATGAAAGACAGCTGGGCCCAGGGGACCACTACCACCAGTGTGTGGAGTCCAGTAGTGGCCCTGAACACAGTGAAAGAGAAATTCTCATTGGGTGCCAGATGTAGGGTCCACCCCTACCGGGCCTGTGGGTTTTGTCTTCGTGTGTGGAGACGAGAGATAGTAGAAAAATGAAGACACAAGACAAAGAGATAGAAGAAATGACAGCTGGGCCTAGGGGACCACCTACCACCAATGCACGGAGTCCGTTAGTGGCCCCGAATGCCTGGACGAACTGCTATTTATTGTATACAAGGCAAGGGGGCAGGGTAAGGGGTGTGAGTCATCTCAAATGATTGATAAGGTCAAGCAAGTCACGTGTCCACGTGACAGGGAGCCTTTCCCTTTGTGGTAGCCAAAGCAGAGAGGGAGGACAGTATATGCCAGCATTTCTTCTTTGCACTTATCAGAGAGATCAAAGACTTTAATACTTTCACTAATTCTGCTACTGCTGTCTTCTAAGAACTTAAAAGGAGGAACCAGGTGTACAGGCAGAACATAAAAGTGGACAAGGAGTGTGACCTTTGAAGCACAGCACCCCAAGGAGACGTTTAAGCCTCCAGATGACTGCAGGCAGGCCTGGCTAATGTCAGGCCTCCAACAAGAGCTGGTGGAGCAGAGTGTTCTCTAACTACCCCAGGGAAAGAGAGACTCCCTTTCCTGGTCTGCTAAGTAATGGATGCCTTCCCAGGCACTGGCACTACCGCTAGACCAAGGAGCCCCCAAGTGGCCCTTATCTGGGCGTGATAGAGGGCTCACACTCTTGTCTTCCGGTCACTTCTCACAATGTCCCTTCAGCTCCTAACTCTGTATGACCTGGTTTTTCTTTGGTAATAATAATAATACAAAGATTAATACTAAAAACTAATGATTGATAATATCTGTATATAATCATCTCTGTATTCTATTTCTAATGTAACTTTGTCTTGTCTTATCCTATTTTCTTTATTATATTGGAACAGGTTGTGCCTTCAATCTCTTGCCTCAGCACCTGGGTGGCTTTCTGCCCACATTAGATACAGGCAAATTAAAAGAACAGGTTTTTAAAGCATCTCAGGCTCATTTAACTCTCCTGCCTGGGACTGACATTCTCACTGAAGCTACTGATGGACTTTCAAACATAAACCCTCTCAAATGGATTAAGAACATTAGAGGGTTGGCCGGGCGCGGTGGCTCAAGCCTGTAATCCCAGCACTTTGGGAGGCCGAGACGGGCTGATCACGAGGTCAGGAGCTCGAGACCATCCTGGCTAACACGGTGAAACCCCGTCTCTACTAAAAAATACAAAAAGCTAGCCGGGCGAGATGGCTGGCGCCTGTAGTCCTAGCTACTCGGGAGGCTGAGGCAGGAGAATGGCGTAAACCCGGCAGGCGGAGCTTGCAGTGAGCTGAGATCCAGCCACTGCACTCCAGCCCGGGCGACAGAGCGAGACTCCGTCTCAAAAAAAAAAAAGAACATTAGAGGATCAACTATTGCAAATTTGCTTTAATGTGTATCTGTTTATACTGTTTACTTTTAGTCTGAAAATACAGAAGACGCCTCTGGAGAGAGACCAGACACCATTAACAAGCCTTAATAACAATAGCGGTTTAAAAAAAAAGTGGGGCATGTTGGGAAAGGGCTTGTGGAGCGCCTGCATAAACTGGCCACAAAAATATGGGACAATAAGTTGTGGAAAGCCACAGGAGAACTCTGAAGAGGAAAGCTTTCCTATCACCATTATGTTCCCATGCTCTGAGCACAACCTGCTCTCTTACCTATAAACACTGTGTTGAAGGAGAAAGACACTCCTTTGAAGCACTGGAATGTAGACAGACATACAGGCTCCTAATTAAGCCTGCTCCCACTAGCTCCTCTCCGATAAGTTAAAGATATGCTGTTTGAGCACAAAGGAGATTCATTTAAATTGCTATTGGTATAGATTATGCCTATAACACAGTGCCTCCCTTTCACCATTTCACCCTAAACGCCTGCTTCTTAGATCTAAGTGATTGTACTCAATAAATAGTGTGGAGACCAGAGCTTGGTGCCTTTTGCAGCCTCCATTTTGCAATTGGGCCCCTGGACCCCACTCTTTTTACACTCTTAACCTGTCTCTTCTCATTCCTTCCTCGCCACCAGACTTCAAGTACCCTACGGGTGGTGATGAGGCTGGTCCCCGACAAAGATCCCTCTCCACTTAGAAAGCTTTAGAGGGGTTTCTCTCAGCTCTCCAGTCCTGGCGCTTGGCAGCAGAAATATAAAGTGCCCTAGATTGATTTCTGTTAGTTTTGTGGTCATGCTCCCCAACTTCAAAAGACTTTGCACTTGGGGATGCCTCCGTGGATATTCCTTTCCACTTTCCAGCCTGCCCCTTCACCTTCTTTTGGGCTACTCTCTAGCAGAGACAACTGGCAATGGTTTTTTGGCTACTTGGAATTCTGTGCTTGGGTCAAGTAGGCCCACAGGCAAATCTTAAACATCTTTTTGAGTTTCGATGGCTTTTTCCTCATTTAGTATTCAAGGGTTTCTCTTCCTCTGCTTGTCTGCCCATCTGCCAGGAACAAGGGCAGCTAGAAACCTCTTTTCTCATATGAAGACCTCTTTCTAGGTGGAATTTGATTAGATTCCCTTGTACCAATTCCTTGGTGGGTTCATAAAATCTACTATTTTGGGCCAGGCGCGGTGGCTCAAGCCTGTAATCCCAGCACTTTGGGAGGCCGAGACGGGCGGATC
>NW_012115566.1:2873727-2877180 GCF_000951035.1 Colobus angolensis palliatus | reverse complement strand
TTCCTTCCTTCCTTCCTTCTTTCTTTCTTTCTTTCTTTCTTTCTTTCTTTCTTTCTTTCTTTCTTTCTCTTTCTTTCTTTCTTTTCTTTCTTTCCTTTCTTTCTTGAAACGGAGTCTCTCTCACTCAGGCTGGAGTGCAGTGGCGCGATCTCTGCTCACTGCAAGCTCCGCCTTCAGGGTTAACGCCATTCTCCTGCCTCAGCCTTCCCGAGTAGCTGGGACTACAAGGGCCCGCCGCCACGCCCGGCTAATTTCTTTGTGTTTTTAGTAAGATGGAGATCTCCTTACCTCGTGATCCTCCCGCCTCGGCCTCCCAAAGTGCTGGGATTACAGGCGTGAGCCACCGCGCCTGGCCTATTTTTATTTTTTTGAGACGGAGTTTCGCTCGTGTTGCCCAGGTTGGAGTGCAATGGAAAGATCTCAGCTCACTGCAACCTCCACTTCCTGGGTTCAAGCGATTCTCCTGCCTCAGCCTCCCGAGTAGCTGGGATTAAAGGCGTCTGCCACCATGCCCAGCTAATTTTTGTGTATTTACCAGAGACGGGGTTTCTCCATGTTGGCCAGGCTGGTGTCGAACTCCTGACCTCAGGTTATCTGCCCGCCTCGCCCTCCCAAAGGGCTGGCATTACAGGCGGGAGCCACCTAGCCTGGCCTTAAACAAATTCTTATAAAAAGAGAGAAGAAAACTCTCAGGATTCATACTCTTGGGATGTGAATGTCTCCAGAGTGAAAGATAAGCAATCTCCATGTTTATAAGCCTGAAAATGTCTCCATGGTTCTAGGAGAGAGAAATTTTATTATCCTTCAAATGAGATAACACTTTTGGAATGTGAGAAGCAAATTGGTCTAGGGAAACCAAGACATTCACTAATGTGTAAATTTCCCTTGCCCAGAAAGCCAAACCGTGCAGAACATGAAAATAGTCACTTCCTGACAACACCTTTTAAAAAGAGAGATTTAAGGTAGTCTGATATTGTCTCATTCTGTTTTCACTAATTCTTTTTAAATATGATGACTTTTTCTTTTTTCTTTCTTTTTTTTTTTTCCCCCAGTCTTATTCTGTCACCCAGGCTGGAGGGCAGTGGAGTGATCTCGGCTCACTGCAACCTCCAACTCCCAGGTTTAAGTGATCTTTCCCCCTCAGCCTCCCAAGTAGCTGGGACTACAGGGGCACGCCACCACACCCAGCTAATTTTTTGTAGAGATAGGGTTTCGCCATGTTGCTCAGGCTGGTGTTAAACTCCTGAGCTCAAACGATCTGCCAGCGTCGACTTCCAAAGTGCTGGGATTATAGGTGTAAACCATCATGCCCAGCCTTGAAGACATATTTTCAAATGTATTTTACATTTTACATTTGCCCAGTTTTCTAATTTTTAGGCAAAACATTTATCACACAAAAGAAGACATCTTAAGCAGTTTTTTCTTTCTTATTTTGTTGGTCCGTAATGCTGATTACTCCTTTTGTGAGTCATTTCTGAAGACAGTTATTTGTCAGAAGACTGTGGGGATTTTTCTCTTATACTTATCCATTTATACAATCCGGAAATTAGCAGGATCAAAACTAGTGGAAACACATAGACACTTACAGCTTTTTATTTTAAGGTCAAAGTACTTACATTTTAATTTTAATTTTTATTTTTTGAGATGGAGTCTCGCTCTGTCACCTAGGCTGGAGTGCAGTGTCATAATCTCATCTCACTGCAACCTCCACCTCCCAGGTTCAAGTGATTCTTTAGCCTCAGCCTCCTGAGTAGCTGGGATTACAGGCATCTACCACCACATCCAGCTAATTTTTGTATTTTAATTAGGGACAAGGTTTCATCATGCTGGCCAGCCAGGCTGGTCTTGAACTCCTGACCTCAGGTGATCTGCCCGCCTCGGTCTCCCAAAGTGCTGAGATTGCAGGCGTGAGCCACCGTGCCTGGCCTTAAAACATTTTTAATAAGCCCACAGAGTCGTTTAGCACAGGAAGCCCACTCTTCCTTCACCCTGCAAAGTTAGTATACAGCTGCCAGAAAGAAAGACGGCTAAACTTCATCCTCTGCAAGCTATCGGGTTTTAAAATATTATCCTTATGGCCTATGCAGGGGAGAAAAACAACATCTTTTCTCACCAAGTTCATGGCGGAGGCCTCTATAACAAAATACAGATTAAACAAGAGGAAAGCATACAAGTGTATTTAACATAAGTTTTGTGTGATATGAGAGACTAGAAATGAAGACCGAAAGAAACAGGGAAACATTTGTAGTTTTATGATAGGTTGACAAAAAGAAGATAGTTATGCAGAAGTGTAATTATACAAAGAGGGTATGATGTAATGATAATAACCTGGGGGAACTTGGCAAGGCTTACTTGTTCAGGTTCTTCTGTGTGTCCCTGCGTCTTCAGAGAAAAACATGTTCCTTTCCTTCAGTTATAGGAAGGACACCTTTGGAATGAAGATTTCATGACCTGCTTTAGGGGAGAAGGGCTAGGGCAAGATGAGAGTGAACTACTTGCTTCTGTGGTTTTGTCAAATGTCAAGATGTCATATCTTGGGGTAGCACATTCTGAATCCCATCATCTGAGTTATCTTATTTAGTTATTTACTTGGTGATTGCAAGAAAGCTTCCCAAAACAGGAACTCTGTTTTATTCATAACTATAGATCCAGAGCTTTTCACCACAAATTCCTATGTAGTGTTTGCATTTCTGACCGTTTGCTTGAATTACCTCTACTATTGTTTATTCCAAAACCACTCCTTTGGCTTCTGTGACATCAGTTGTCCTGACTTTCTTTCTATTCCTCTGATACTTGTCATAGTCTTCTTCACAGGACACTCTTCTCAAAAAACTGCAGGTTCAAAACTCTTCTTTTTTTTTTTTCTTTTTGAGACAGCATCTTGCTCTGTCATCTAGGCTAAAGAGTGTAGTGGCTCGATCTCGGCTCATTGCAACCTCTGTCCCTCAGGTTCAAGCGATTCTCCTGCCTCAGCGTTCCTGTGTAGGTAGGATTACAGGCACGCGCTACGACGCTCGGCTGATTTTTTGTATTTTTAGTAGAGACAGGGTTTCACCATGTTGGTCAGGCTGGTCTCGAACTCCTGGCCTCAGGTGATCCACCCATCTGGGCCTCCCAACGTGCTGGGATTACAGGCATGAGCCACCGCGCCCGGCCGCTTATCTCTTCTTATAAAGACACCAGTAATGTTGTATTAGAGCTTACCCATATTCCCTCATTTTACTTTAATAACTTCTTTAAAGATATCTTACCTCTACATATATTCACATTCTAAGGAACTGGGAGTTAGGACTTCAGAATATAAATTTTGGGAGAACACAGTTCAGCCAATAACAGTCATAGTATAGTGTATAATTCTTTTTATGTATTACTGTATTCTATTTGATAATATTGTGTTAAGGATTGTTGTATCTATGTAGATGAGGTGTATTGGTCTGCAGTTTTCTTTTTCGT
>NW_012115566.1:2862982-2872142 GCF_000951035.1 Colobus angolensis palliatus | reverse complement strand
CAGAGCGCGACTCCGTCTCAAAAAAAAAAAAAGAAAAAGAAAAAAGAAAATATTTATCTAGCAAGAGATAAATTGCCGGATGGCGGGCTAGTCACCGCCCGAGTAAGTAACAACCATTGCCCGTGACCCCGCTCCTTTCTGTGACACTCTTCCAATGACCCCTTTTAGACCAAGAGGAAGCCCCGCAGAAGTGATAGGGAGAGGGGGAAAGCTGTTTTACAGAGGCGAAACCACTCGGCCGTAAGGACATTTCCTGTTTTCAACGTGAACATATTTTTTGGAGTAGAAAATCTTTGCGACCTGTTACAGTCCGCCCGGTTTCGAATCAGTGACTTTTCGCGTGTGAAGCGAACGTGATAACCACTACACTACGGAAACAACCTCTACGAGGGTTCTAAGAGGGCTTTGCTGCAGGGCCTGGACTGTTCCTTATATGTGTGTCTAGAAAATGATCGTCGTGGTGCAGTTCTCTCCTTTTACTGTTTTCGAAAACAAAAGCAATTCATAACCAAGCTTCCCCAGGACTCCAATTCCTGCACAAATTTCAAACATGGAAAGCTAGAACAGAATGCTGGAGAATTTTATTTCAAGACCTCCCTATGCTGTCTATGCACGTTACTTTATCTGCACAACCCACCCGGATAGTCATATCTTGGTGACTTTTGGGAAAACCATGAACGACCTGAGTGAGACCAGGAGATGATTGGAGGCCATCAGCACTTTCTGCCACAGCTGCTCTCATCATTTTGTTTGCAGTCAATTAACTAGAAGTAGTCATGGCTTCTGGAAAATATTGGGAAGTAGATGAAACATGTAGAGAACACCACCAACTCTGCTCCACTAGAACGCTTCCACTTCCCGCCCAGCAGTTGGAATCCCAGGTTCCACAAAGGAAGAGGAGGGGTCAGGCTCCTCCCAGCTGCACACATCATGAACTTTCTGAGGCTCCACCTCAGTGGGCAGGCTGGTTGGAATCCAAGAACTCCCTCCCACCACTGTCTCACTATCTCAGGGGTATATTGAGTGTCTAATCCCATGTCACCAACTAGTCCACAGGGACCTTTATCACCTTACTGTTCTATAGAACACCATACTGGTCTCTTACATTAATTATATTTTTAGTGACAAAAAGGTAGCAACTACTCTATAACATCGGTAAGACATTTGTATGCCAGACAGTGGGAAATAAACCTCACAAAAAATCAGAGCCTTACTACCTCAGTGAAATTTCTAGGGGTCCAGTTGTCTGAAGCATTATGAGTTGCTGCATCTGATACCTTTCCTTATTAAGAAAGTGGTGGCGGGGCGCAGTGGCTCACGCCTGTAATCCCAACACTTTGGGAGGCCGAGGCGGGCGGATCACGAGGTCAGGAGATAGAGACCATCCTGGCTAACAGAGTGAAATCCTGTCTCTACTAAAAAGAAAATACAAAAAAATTAGCCAGACGTGGTGGCAGGCGCCTGTAGTCCCAGCTACTTGGGAGGCTGAGGCAGGAGAATGGCATGAACCCGGGAGGCGGAGCTTGCAGTGAACCTGGGCGACAGAGTGAGACTCCGTCTCAAAAAAAATTAAAATTAGAATTAAAAAATAAAAAAAAGAAAGTGGTACAATACTGAGTAGAACTCTTTGGATTTGGGAGGCAACATTTGGACACGCTACACCAAACGATTTATCAAGTAACCTGAAAATATCCCAGTTTTGAGTTATCCCAGTTTTGAGTGGGGGCCCTAGAACGTTCTGCTACAGGACCACGTTGCAGCTCATGCGACTCTGCCACTGCGACCATAAGAACCAGAAGAGTTGATCTTGCTTAGTGTCGAAGAAGAGGGATGTTATCTGGAGGCTGTGGCAAATTTCTACAGGTGAATCACAGCACAGAACTTCAGAATTTCAGAGCAAAGTTATGCCATCCTCTGTGGTTAACTACTCTTCTTTCGACAAATAGCTTTTTGTTTGCTACCAGGTTCTTAGTACAGTTTGAATGCTTGGCCACATGCCACCACATTACCATATGGCCTCAGATCAGGTGCAGATCTTGAACTGGATAGTATGTGTTACCAAGACATAAATTTAGACATGCACAGCAGCATTTCATTATCAAATGGAAATGGGATGTATTCGATAAAGCTTGAGCAGGTCCTAAAGGCGCAAACAGGTTGCATGAGGAAGTGGCACAGATGTTCATGGCATCTATTCTTGCTACATTGCCTTTTCTGTGTGTGTGTGTGTGTGTGTGTGTGTGTGTGTGCACGCGTGCATCTACATCTATGGCCTCATAAGAGTTCTAAATGACCAGTTGACTGAAGAAGAAAAAAGAAGAAAATACTCAAGAATGGTATATAGATGTTCTGCACAATAAGCAGGCATCACTTGAAAGTAAACAGTTGCAGCCCCACAGCCCCACATACAAATAAACAAGACAGGCTAGCAGCGAGAATTACAGCGCGCAGGGTCCTACACATTTGTGTTTTTGATGCAGAAATAGTTTCCTAGAGGGCTGTGATGGCCGAATGGTTAAGGTGTTGGACTCGAAATCCAATGGGGTCTTCCCCACGCAGGTTCAAATCCTGCTCACAGCGCTTCTACTTTTTTTCTGAATCACAAACTGCTGTGACTCTCAGTCTTTCTGGTGTCGCCATGGGCCGCCGTCCCGCCGGTTGTTACCAGTATTGTAAAAACAAGCTGTACCCAAAGTCTTGCTTTTGCTGAGGAGCCCCTCAGGCCAAGATTCGCATCTTTGACCCGGGGCGGAAGCAAGCAAAAGTGGGATGAGTTTCCGCTCTGTGGCCACATGGTGTCAGATGAATATGAGCAGCTCTCCTCTGAAGCCCTGGTGGCTGCCCAAATTTGTGTCAGTAAGTACATGGCAAAAAGTTGTGGCAAAAATGACTTTCATATCCGAGGGCGGCTGCACCCCTTCCACGTCATCTGCATCAACAAGATGTTGTCCTGTGCTGGGACTGACAGGCTCCAAACAGGTATGGGAGGTGCCTTTGGAAAGCCCGCAGGGAACTGTGGCCAGGATTCGCATTGGCCAAGTTATCATGTCCATCCGCACCAAGCTGCAGAACAAGGAGCATGTGATTGAGGCCCTAAGCAGGGCCAAGTTCAAGTTCCCTGGCCGCCAGAAGGTCCACATTTCAAAGAAGGAGGGGTTTCACCAAGTTCAATGCGAATGAATTTGAAGACATGGTGGCTGAGAAGCGGCTCATCCCAGATGGTTGTGGGGTCGGTTACATCCGGATCTTGGCCCTCTGGACAAGGGTGCGCCTCGCACTCATGAGGGCTTCCACTGTGCTGCCTTCTCTTAATACTCACCATAAATCCTACTTTCTGTCCAAAAACAAACAAACAAACAAACAAACAAAAAAAGCAGTGAGTAGAAATGAGGAAATTGAGACAAAAGGAGGATACACAACTTGGCCAAGGCTACAAGGAAAGAGTCGAGATAAAGGCGCTGTGCACTGTGGCTGCAATGGGGCCCAAAACTGCTGAGCTTCTCACTTTCAGAGGAGAGGACCACCCACCCCCGTTTATAAATACTTTTGCATTTTCACGTGCCTATTTCGCCTACATTGAGTCCTTAAATAATATTTAGCCAATTTAATGATGACTGTTATAATTTAACTTCATAATTATATTAACTCCAAGTTTCTAGGTTGTTAAATGAATTTTGTTCTTAAAATGTTTACCTTTTTTTTTTTTTTCCTTTTGAGACTGGCAGGGCGGGGGGGCAGCACCGTGTCTCGCTATGTTGCCCAGGCTGTTCTCGAAGTCCTGGGCTTAAGCGATCCTCCCGCCTAGGCCTCCCAAAGTGCTGGGATTACAGGCGTGAGCCACTGTGCCCAGTCAAAATGTTTACCTTTATTGAATTGCTACATCAATTTTACCTAATTTGGGGAAGGGGGATGTTTCTTTTCTTTCTTTTTTCTTTTCTTTCTTTCTTTTTTTTTTTTTTTTTTTGAGATGGAATATCACTGTTGTTGCCCAGGCTGGAGAGCAATGGCGCTATCTAGGCTCACTGCAAACTCCGCCTCCCGGGTTCAAGCGATTCTCCTGCGTCAGCCTCCCGAGCTGGATTACAGGCATGTGCCACCACGCCCGGCTAATTTTTTGTGTGTTTTTAGTAGAGACGTGGCTTCACCATGTTGGCCAGGCTGGTGTTGAACTCCTGACCTCAGATGATCCGCCCGCCTCGGCCTCCCACAGTGCTGGGATTACAGGCGTGAGCCACTGCGCCCAGCCTGGGAGATGTTTCTTAAAATCTTTTCTGTTGCATAGAGTCTGAAATTATTTCCTCTGTAATGGTTTTGTGGTTATGGTTCTTTTGTTATGATTCTTTGGAGAATGAGGTGGAAAACATATGATGTATACCCCAAGAATGTATTTTATTCCATTTTCTTTTACATTATCTCAAAATTTAAAAGTATTTGGGTCTCTGACTACTGTTCCACACGAAGCATCAGTATCCAACACAAGTATATTAAAAAAGGAAATTATTTAATGAATGAATAGATGAACTGACTGCATAAATTAATGAAACTTTCACAAGTGCAATAGACACAATGGGGCGGTGGCTCACGCTTATTATCCCAGCACTTTGGGAGGCCAACGCAGGCGGATCACCTGAGGCCAGAAGTTCGAAACCAGCCTGGCCAACATGGTGAAACCCCGTTTCTACTAAAAATACAAAAATTAGCCGGGAATGGTGGCCCGTGCCTGTAATCCCAGCTACTCGGGAGGCTGAGATGGAAGAATCACTTGAACCCGGGAGGTGGAGGTTGCAGTGAGCTGAGATGGCGCCACTGCACTCCAGCGTGGGAGACAGTGCCAGAGTGCGTCTCAAGAAAAAAAAAAAAGCAATTTCCGAAGAGACTTAAGGTCTCTCAACTTTCAGTTTGATGCTTAACGTTAAACCAGACTTAAAGTTCAGGATTGTGCTGTGCAGCAGTACGGCGCAAGGTGAAGAGCCAAATCAGATCAATTTTCTTCCAAAGGACATTAAGCACCTGTTTCTGTCTTTTTTGCAGACGGAGTCTTGCTCTGTCGCCCAGGCTGGAGTGCAGTGGCGTGATCTCGGCTCACTACAAACTCAGCCTCCCGGGTTCACGCCATTCTCCTGCCTCAGTCTCCCAAGTAGCTGGGACTACAGGCGCCCGCCACCACGCTGGGCTAATTTTTTGTATTTGCGGTAGAGATGGGGTTTCACCGTGTTAGCCAGGATGGTCTCCATCTCCTAATCTCGTGATACACCTGCCTCGGCCTCCCAAAATGCTGGGATTACAGGCATGAGCCACCACGTCCGGCCCTGTTTCTGTCTTTAATTAGAAAACACACAGAAAGGCCAGGCGCGGTGACTCACGCCTGTAATCCCAGCGCTTTGAGAGGCTGAAGTGGGCGGATCACCTGAGGTCGGGAGTTCGAATCCGGCCTGACCAACATGGAGAAACCCTATTTCTACTAAAAATACAAAATTAGACAGGCGTGGGTGGCGCATGCCTGTAATCCCAGCTACTCGGGAGGCTGAGTCGGGAGAATCGCTTGACCCCAGGAGACGGAGGTTGCCGTGAGCCGAGATCGCCCCATTGCACTCCAGCCTGGTCATCAAGAGCAAAACTCCATTTCAAAAAAAAAAGAAAAAAAAGGAAAACACACAGGAATATATTTTTCTTTAAAAAAACAAAAACAAAAACAAAAACAAAAAAATGCCGGGCGCGTTGGCTCACGCCTGTAATCCCAGCACTTGGGAAGCCGAGGCAGGCAGATCACCTGAGGTCAGGAAGTCGAGACCAGCCTGGCCAAAATGGTGAAACCCCGTCTCTACTTAAAATACAAAAATTATCCGAGCGTGGTGGAAGGCGCCTGTAATCCCAGCTACTCGGGAGGCTGAGGCAAGAGAATTGCTTGAACCCCGGAGGCGGAAGTTGCAGTGAGCCGAAATTGCGTCATTGCACTACACAGCCTGGGAGACAGAGCGAGACTTCGTCTGGCGGGGGGAAAAAGTAGTTTCCGAGCCAGCCAGGAGTCGAACCTAGAATCTTCTGATCCGTAGTCAGACGCGTTATCCATTGCGCCACTGGCCCGTCGACAAAAGAACATCGATTATCTGTTCTTCGTTAGGATACCTAAGAAAATAGTAGATTTGCAATGCAACCAGGCACACATTGAACAAGACTGCGGATTCTGGCAAAGCGCGATTTTCTTTGTGGTCAATTTAAACAAGTTTCACTCCCTTCAGATATTTATATTTATAAAGAAATTTTCTGCTTTGGAACATCATGGACGTAATAGAGTTACTGTCGCTCACATTTTTTTCATTGATGTGCCCGCTTCTTTCTTTTTTTCTTTTCTTTTTTTTTTTTTATCTTTATGAGACGGAGTTTCCTTCTGTCACTTAGGCTGGAGTGCAGTGGCACGATCTCGGCTCACTGCAATCTCCGCCTCCCCGGTTCAAGCGATTCTTCTGCCTCAGCCTCTCGAGGAGCTGGGATCACAGGCGCGCGCCACCACGCCAGGTTAATTTTTTGTGTTTTTAGTAGAGACAGGGTTTCACCATGTTGGCCAGGCTGGTGTCGAACTCCTGACCTCAAGTCATCAACCTGCCTCTGCCTCCCAAAGCGTTGGGATTACAGGTGTAAACCACGGCACGCGGCCTGGGAGATGTGTCTTAATGTCTTTTCTGTTGCATAAAGTATGAAATTACTTCCTCTGTAATGATTGGTTGCGTTTCTTTTGTTATGGTTCTTTGGAGAATGAAATGGAAAACATACGATGTATAACTCAGTAAAGTATTCCATTTTCTTTTTCATTATCTCAAAATGTAAAAGTATTTGCATCTCTGACTACTGTTCCACACGAAGCATCGGTATCCAACACAAGTATGTTTTTTAAAAATGAAATTATTTAATGCATGAGCAGATGAACCGAATGCATAAATTAATGAAGCTTTCACAAGTACAATAGACACAAGGGGGCGGTGGCTCACGTTTGTAATTCCCTCACTTTGGGAGGCCGAGGCGGGCGGATCACCCGAGGTCCGGAGCTGGAGACCAGCCTGGCCGACATGATGAAACCCCATCTCTACTAAAAATACAAAAATTAGCCGGGAGTGGTCGCGCGCGCCTGTAATCCCAACTACTCAATAGACTGAGGCAGGAGAATCCCTTGAACCCGGGAGGCGGGGGTTGCAGCGAGCCAAGATCGTGCCACTGCACCCCAGCCTGGGCGAGAGAGCGAGTCTCCGTCAGAAGAAGAAGAAGGAGAAGGGGAAGGGGAAGGGGAAGGGGAAGGGGGAGAAGGGGACGGAGCAAGAACAGCGGACACATCAGCTATAATCAACAGACACAGACTGAGGGGCCAGTAATTGCAGACATAACCGTGGGCCAGTGGCGCAATGGATAACGCGTCTGACTACGGATCAGAAGACTCTAGGTTCGACTCCTGGCTGGCTCGAGGGGTAGTTTTGGCTTTTTTTTTTTTTTTTTTTTGAGACGGAGTATCGCTCTGTCGCCCAGGCTGCAGCGCAGTGGCTGCATCTCGGCACTCTGCAACCTCGGCCTCCCGGGTTCAAGCAATTATCCTGCCTCAGCCTCCCATATAGCTGGTACTACAGGCGGACGCCGCCAGGCTCAGCTAATTTTTTGTATTTTAGTAGAGACGGGGGTTTCACCGTGTTGCCCAGGCTGGTCGCAAACTCCCGGGCTCAGGCAATTCGCCCTTGGCCTCTCAAAGCGCTGGGTCTACAAGCTTGAGCCACCGCGTCCGGCCTGGAAATTGCATTTTTTAAAATCTCTCCCTTTTTTCCCCCCAGCTGATACTGAGAAATGGGTTGGCTCAAAGAGATCCCTGGAAAGACAACTCAAAAAATTCAAACATTCGACGACAAAAAGAAAGAAAGTTCTAGGTCAGGCGTGGTGGCTCACGTCTGTAATCCCAGCACTTTGAGAGGCCAAGGCAGGCGGATCACCTGAGGTCAGGAGCTCGAGACCAGACTGGCCAACACGGCTCTACTAAACATGGCTCTACTAAAAATACTAAAAGTAGCCATCTGCAATCCCAGCTACTCCTAAGGTTGAGGCAGGAGAATCGCTTGAACCTGGCAGGCAGAGGTTGTAGTTAGCTGAGATGGCGCCACTGCACTCCAGCCTGGGCTGTAGAGCAAGACACTGTCTCAAAATAAATAAAATAAAATAAAATAAAGTTACAATACGTGCTACAAAGTGAATGAACCTTGAACATATTATGCTAAGGAAGCCAAACACGAAAAGCTACATATTGTATGATTCCATTTATAGAAAATGTCCAGAATAGACAAATATGTAAAGAGAGAAATTGTTAATATTTGCCAGGGGCTGGAGAAAGAGGGGAATGAGTACAAAGTTTGTTTGGGGTGATGAGAATGCTTTGAAATTAGATAATGGTGATAGTTGATAGTTGCACACGTCTGTGAATACACTAAAAAGCAGTGAATTGTACACTTTCAAAAGTTGGATTTTATGTTATGTTAATTATATCTTAATTTTTAAAATCCTAATTAAAAAAAAGTATTGACCGACCGAGTTTTCTTCTTTTCTTTTGAGTCTGGATCTCCCTTTGTCGCCTAGGCTGGAGTGCAGTGGCGCCATCTCGGCTCACCGCAACGTCCGCCTCCAAGTTTAAGTCATTCTTGTGTCTCAGCCTCCGGAATAGCTGGGACTGCTGGTGCCCGCCGCCAGCCCTGGCTAATTTTTGTGTTTTTAGGAGGGGCGCGGTGGCTCACGCCTATAATCCCAGCACTCTGGGAGGCCGAGGCGGGCGGATCACTTGAGGTCAGGAGTTTGAGACCGACCTGGCCAACATGGTGAAACTCCGTCTCTATTAAAAATACAAAAATTAGCCGAGCGTAGTGGTGGGCGCCAGTAATTCCAGCTACTCGGGAGGCTGAGGCAGCAGAATCGCTTGAACCCGGGAGGCAGAGGTTGCAGGGAGCCAAGATCGCACCACTGCACTCCAGCTCGACCCCCAAGAGCGAAACCCGCCAAAACAAAACCCAAAAAAAGGAAGGAAGGAAGGAGGGAAGGAAGGAAGGAAGGAAGGAAGGAAGGAAGGAAGGAAGGAAGGAAGGAAGGAAAAGAATTTTTAGTAGAGACGGGGTTTCGCCATGTTGGCCAGGTGAGTCTT
>NW_012115566.1:2859091-2862697 GCF_000951035.1 Colobus angolensis palliatus | reverse complement strand
TTTTTTGGTTGGGGGGATATATTTAGTAGAGATGGGGTTTCGCCATTTTGGCCACACTGGTCTCGAACTCCTGACCTCAGGTGATCCGTCCGCCTTGGCCTCCCAAAGTGCTGGGATTACAGGCGTGAGCCGCCGCGCCCGACCACTTTTTTTTACTATTTTAAATCAAATATCTTTTCGTTTGTTTGTTTGTTTATTCTGTGCCTATGCTTACCCAGACAATTTCTTCATTGATTTTCCCCCGCCTTGGGCAGGCTTCCACTCTTCAGACCCTTTCCTGCACAACTTTGTCCCTGAGCATAGGTCCTGGACGAAAAAGAAGGGACATCGCCTGGAGAAATATTGCATCAAGAAAGGTGCGGCTGTGAAGAATAGGTATCAGTGTCTCCCTTAGGCCCTCAGTTCGGCAATCTTGGTAATGCCCTGTCCCATGCCTGCGAACGCGATTCAGCCTCAATCTCCCCGTCCCGCCCCATGATCGCACCAAGAAGAGCGTGCGAGCCTCCCTGCTACAGACTGACACTAAGAAACCAGATTTGAAAGGGATCCCAGACAAACGTTAAACATGCAACAAGAGGGAGAGGGTGTAAGGAAGAGACATTCTTGGGGCGGTGTCTGATAAAACAGATGTCTCTCCTTTCCAGGTGTTTCTCAATTTGATCCCCGACGCCTGGGGCATTGTGGAGGAACTTGCAAAGAAAATCGAGGTGTCGCAGGAAAGAGAATACACACAAGCAAAAGACACCTTAATTTGTGGTATTCTCAATATTTATCTTACAGAAGTGTATCGACGATGGACAATGTGCGATGTGATGGGTGCTGGGAACTCAACGAACTCTTCACGCGCCTAGACCTCATTGGATCCACTTTCTCTTGGCTGTGAACCGGTAAAAAAGCGGTGGGTGTGGGGGACGGTCCAAAGGATTCGGAGCTCCCTAAAATGCTACTCAAACTTTAGCGTGCTGGAGAATCCCTGAGAAGGAGTGTTATACCCAGTTTTCTGGGACTTACCTCCAGTGATTTTAGGTCGATTCTTTGATGAGGCCCATTAATTTTTGGCTGGGTGATGCCAAGCAGACTGTAAGCAGCACTGTATTCGTGCATTTTCTTTTATCGTCCACTTTTTGCAACTAACACTAACAGAGAACTTCCACGGTAGAAGGCAAAAAATTGAGCGTCTACCAGGGGTGAGACTCACAGTCTTATATCACTGGGCTTTAACCAACCGAGGTAATTCCCTTCTACTTTCAAGATTTTTATTTTTGTTTTCGTTTTTAATAATTTGTAGTTTCGTCGCATTGTTTTGTTCTATTCTGTGGTGGCTTTATCATAGAAAGACAACACCAACATGGGCGTGGTGGTGTGACCCTGTAACTATACCCAGCTACTCAGGAGGCTGAGGCGGAAGGATCGCTTAAGGCCGGGAACAGAAGGCCAGCTTGGACAACAGAGTGAGACCCTTGTCTCTAATCAAATAAATAAATTTTTTGAAAAAGACATCTCCCCTTAAACAAAATGTTCTCTTCTGAAATTGCATTCTCTTAATCTCCTGTCTTTTACTGACACTGAGAAAGAGGTTGGCTGAAAGAGATCTCTGGAAAGACAACTAAAAAAAAAATCAAATAGAGAGTATTATTCGACCCGGTGCGATGGCTCACGCCTGTAATACGAGCACTTTGGGAGGCCGAGGCAGGTGGATCGCCTGAGGTCAGGAGTTCCAGACCAACCTGACCAACATGGTGAAACCCTGTCTCTACTAACAATACAAAAATTAGCCTGGTGTAGTGGTGGCCACCTGTAATCCCAGCTACTCGGGAGGCTGAGGCAGGAGAATCATTTGAACCTGGGAGGCGGAGGTTGCAGTGAGCCGAGATGGCCCCATTGCATTCCAGCCTGGGCGATAAGAGTGAAACTCCATCTCAAAAAAAAAAGTATTACTCGACTATAAAAAGAAATGAAATTCTAATACAGGCTACAATATGAATGAACATTGAAAATATTATACTAAGGAAAAGAAGCCTTTGACCTTCGATATGATAAGCACATTGGGCCCCCATCCCACTCCACTGAAAAACTACAGAGATTGTATTTGAAGTTAAAATACTTTATTTTCCCCTGAGTATTCTAGAGCAGCACTGTCCGCAACAGCTGCTCACACATATTTCAAAAACGTAGCACAAAAACAGAAAGAGAAAAGAAATCTCATATTTTCTTGATAACATGTTTAAATGATAATATTAGGAGTTAAAATATATTAGAAGTACCTGGGTGCAGTGGTATGCTCTTGTAATCCCAGCTATTCCAGAGGCTGTGGAAAGGGGGATTTCCTGAACCTAGGAGTTTGAGACCATCACAGGCAATACAGCGAGCCCCCTTCTCTTAAAAAAAAAAAAAAAAATGAAATTAATTTCACTGGCTTAACTCTGCTTTCTTATATTACTAGAAAACTTAAAATTACCCACTATATGATATTGTATGTTAATTCTCACATCTTCTTGTGGTTATTGATGTGGTAACATCAGTAAAGTGCTATCAATTTACCAGGGGCACAGTCCCTTTGAGCAGACTCCAGACTCTATAATGCTGTTGTATTGCATTTGTTTTTCATCAATAAATACATATTTTCTTCCTTTAAACCAATTTCTTTTTTTCTTTGTGTGTGTATGTGTGTGTGTGTGTGTGTGAGAGAGAGAGAGAGAGAGAGGAGAGAGAGAGAGAGAGAAAGAAAGAGAGAGAGAGAGTCAGAGACAGAGTCTTGCTCTGTTGCCCAGGCACTCCATGGTGAAATCTTAGCTCACTGCCACCTCTGCCTCCCAGGTTCAAGAAGTTCTCCTGCCTCAGCCTCCTGAGTAGCTGGGATTACAGGCGCCTGCCACCATGCCCAGTTAATTTTTGTGTTTTTTAGTAGAGATGGGGTTTCACCATGTTGATAAGGCTGGTCTGGAACTCCTGGCCTCATGTGATCCACTCTCCTCAGCTTCCCAAAGTGCTGGGATTACAGAAGTGAGCCACTGCATCTGGCCTCTCTTACACCAATTTCTAGTGTGTAAAAATGGTAAACTCCTCATACTAAATTTCTTTTCCTGCTTTTCTTTTTTCATTCAAGAGAGCTGTATGGGTTGGCTAGTTAAAGAGCTTGCTTAGTAAACTGAAGATCCTGGATTTCAATTTGGTAGGGCTTTCTATAGGCTTTGTAATTTTTACAAGTGTAGCTCTATCTTTGTAGAATGCAGTTTAAGGAATTTATTATTGATGACATCTGTGTTATTCATTTGTTATATGGTGTGGAAAACTAAAAAGCCTGAGTCTAGTTCATCAATTTAGTTTTTGAGGGTGGCAAGAAGTCTTCAAGGAAAAAAGGAGAAAGACTGGATGGAATATGCTACATGATGGAAGCCATGTGAACAATCACTCCCTACGTGGTGTGACTAAAGCACTGTCAATTATTTATTAGGAACAAAAAAACTTTAGAATTTTCAGGTCTGGTGTGGTGGCTCATGCCTGGAACCCCAGCACTTGGGGAGGCCGAGGCGGGTGGATCACTTGAGGTCAGGAGTTCGTGACTAGCCTGGCCAAAATGGTGAAACCCTGTCTCTACTAAAAATA
>NW_012115566.1:2856953-2857711 GCF_000951035.1 Colobus angolensis palliatus | reverse complement strand
TGTTCAGGCTGGTCTCAAACTCCTGACCTCAGGTGATCCGCCTGCCTCAGCCTCCCAAAGTGCTGGGATTACAGGCGTGAGCCACTGCGCCCATGCTTTTTTTTGGTTTTATGAAAGTTTTTCTTCATTGGATCCTAGTCCTTGTTATTAGATACAGTATTGTTTCTCTCCCTTCTGAAGATATTAGTGAGATATGATATAATATGATATATGGTATAAAGTTTTTGCTGCAGTCTGTGTCCTTAAATTGTATTTTAAAAATCTCTTTTTGTATTCTTCCTCCCTCCCTCCATCTCTCTCTTTCTCTCCCCCACCTCTCTCTATATATATCTTTGGTGATCCTTGCACTATACACGTTGTATTAGTTTGTTATCACTGCCGTAACAAAGTACCACAGATCATGTGATTTAAACAACAGACATTTATTTTCTTACATTTCTGGAGGCTAGAGGTCAGAGATTATGGTGTCAACAAGATTTGTTTGTTTGTTTATTTTATGCTTCTCTCCCTGGTTTGCAGATAGCCATCTCCTCCATGTCCTAATATCGTCTTCCTTCTGGGTGTGTCTGTGTCCTAATCTTTTCTTGCAAAGACATGTCATACTGGATTATGGCCAATTCTAAATACCTCATTCAAAGGCCCCATCTCCAAAGATAGCCACATTCTCAATTAGTAAGTGTTAGGACTTCAACATATGAATTTAGTAGAGAGGGGAGGACATAAATTAATCTTTGACACATATATTTAAGAATAGGAGA
>NW_012115566.1:2851706-2854353 GCF_000951035.1 Colobus angolensis palliatus | reverse complement strand
AACAAACTATGACTTCGAAAAATGGAGAGAAGGCAAACTGGTGGGAGACCTTTCAACCAGAGGAAAGAGACGGTGGTAAATTTTCTGATTTTTTTTTGTTTTTAATTTCATGTATCCTGGACTGAGTGCAGAGAAGCCAACAACCTGTTAATACAGACAAAAAAGCCACAAGAAAGCCAGCTTTCTCTAACCAAATGACAAGGAAAAGAGCAGCCTAGCAATACAGAAAACTTGTAGACAATAATTCTCTATTCCAACAGAACACTGCAGAAAACGCTGAACTCCAATACCCCTACTCCCTCATTCCCCACCTGAACGGCCCAGTCAGGAGCCCAAACTTTTACCTTTGACCAGCAGCTGAGGTGGTTTCAGAGAAGGCCAAGTGTGGAACTGAGATGTTTATCCTCATTTGGTAGTATCACTGTCCACCTTCACACCTGCTAACCCCGGCCTGATCAGAAGCTCAGAGCACTTGAGTGTGGTTCTTAAAGGGAAAAATAACTTTTGATTTACGTGACTGGGACACTGTGGTTGGGAGAAACCTCCACTGTCAGGAAATCAGTAAGGATCAGTAAGAGGGCTGAGTAGATTTCCAGAAATCAACTTCCAGTCAAGCAGGAGATCATAGTCCTGAAAATGAATTGGAGACAAAATAAGGTAAAGTTCCATTACTTTGTAGGATGTTGTACACCTTTCAAATTTGTTGGTCTCCTCCAGGCTAGTGAGCGTCCATGTTACTCACTTAATAGAATCGTCTTCTAAATATTCTGCTAGAAATTTCCTCCATATTCTGAAACTGAGCAAGCGGTTATATAACTCTAAATTTCCTCAAAATGGCATTAAAACGAGATCTATTTTCAATCTCCTGTTCACTACATGTACACAAACACCACCAATTCCTGAAATTTTGGGGGTTGGCTTTCACAAGGTAAGTTATATTCTTCTTTGGCTTTTCCCAATTCTGGCTTAAAGTGAAACTTTCCTTGTGTATCACACTAGCCCTTCTGCTATTTAGTTTTCAGAATTTTGCTACTGCTTTCTCCTTTCCCATTATTGTCCTTCTGTACTTATGAACGGCTCTCTCTCCTTTTTTTCTTTCTTTCTTTTCTTCTTTCCTTCTCTTTCTTCTCTCTCTGTCTCTGAATTTTTGGCTAGAAAAACATCAGATGCCTGTCTTCAATATGCCATTATTGTAAACAGGTCTATTTCTAACTTACTATGATTTTTCATAATGCTTGATGTTCAGAGGATTAGCAAAATAATACAGTAGACAATGAAGAGGATGCTATCCTTTATGCTCAGATTAAAGTCCTAAAGGGACTCCAGCCTCTACCTAGAATGTAGAAAGTTGGAAAAAATACTGCTCCTAATCTAACAATGAAAAAGTCCGGATAGACCAGGCATGGTGGCTCACACCTGTAATCCAGCACTTTGGGAGGCTGAAGTGGGCGGATCACCTATCACCTGAGGTCAAGAGTTCGAGACCAGCTTGGCTAACATGGTGAAACCCTGTCTCTACTAAAGATACAAAAAAACTAGCCAGGCATGGTGGTGCATGCCTGTAATCCCAGCTAGTCAGGAGGCTGAGGCAGGAGAATTGCTTGAACTCGGGAGGTGGAAGTTGCAATGAGCCGAGATCGAGCCATTACACTCCAGCTTGGGCAATGAGAGTGAAACTCCGTTTCAAAAAAAAAAAAATAACAGGAAAAAAAAGAAAAGAAAAAAGAAAGAAAAAGTCCAGATAGTCTAGAAAAGCATAATTTTCCTTGAACCCACGAAAGAGTTGAGGTCTCAGAGCAACCACGTAGCCTGAAATCTATGGAAAAATAGGTGCTCCCAAGTAGAAATGGGAAATGAATACTGGCTCATCTATAGCAATAGGATGATGATGAGGCCTCCATGCAAGAGGTTAAGAAAAATTCAGCAAAAATTCAGTATTTTATGACTTGCTAAATTTAGTCTAAGTGTCTATGTCTGAGAAGGAAATTCTAGAACCCCTAGGATCAAGTACTCAAGAAGAGTTTTCACACTTTTGCAGGCTTCTCTTCACAATTCTCAAAGAACTACTGCCCTCCATGTTCCAGGAGAATTGGTTCCAGGACCCCCAAGAATACCAAAATCCACTGATGCTCAAGTCCCTTATATAAAATAACCTATGTACATCTTCCTGTATACTTTAAATCATCTCTAGATTATTTATAATACCAAATATAATGTAAATCCTATGTAAATACTTACTATACTTTTTTTTTTTTTAACTGTTGCATTGTTGTTTTTATTTTTTTCAAATATTTTTGATTCTTGATTGGTTGAGTCTACAGATGTAGAACCCGTGCTCATAACAAATGACGGAGCAGGGCTAGGGATCAGAGAAAGCCCCTTTCAGTGGAACAGGGCTGACAGAGAGAATAGCCTGTCTCTAAAGAAAGCAAGCTTAAACACTTAGGGAGTAGCAGCAAACATGGTTACATCCAGAGAGCAGAAAATTCATAGGAGCTGAAGAAAGTAAAAAAGAATGAAAATTTCTACTTTAAAGGAGTATTAGGTATAGAATATTAGAGAATGTCAACTTCTGGGAGCAGGCAGAATGACTAAGAAAGTCCAACCTCAAGGCCGGGCGCGGTGGCTCAAGCCTGTAATCCCAGCA
>NW_012115566.1:2848930-2851001 GCF_000951035.1 Colobus angolensis palliatus | reverse complement strand
CAGTGGCCTGATCTCAGCTCACTGCAAACTCCGCCTCCCGGGTTCACGCCAGTCTCCTGCCTCGGGTAGCTGGGACCACAGGCGCCCGCCACAACGCCCGGCTAATTTTTTGGTATTTTTAGTAGATACGGGGTTTCACTGTGTTAGCCAGGCTGGTCTCGATCTGCTGACCTCGTGATCCACCCTTTTCGGCCTCCAAAGTGCTGCGATTACAGGCATGAGCCACCGCGCCCGGCCTCTTACCACTCTTATTCAACATTGTTCTAGAAGTCCTGTTTAACGTAATTACACAAGACAAATAAATAAAAACACACAGTTTAGATTGTAAAGGAATAAATAAAACTCTAGTCATAGGCAACATGATTGTCTATACAGAAAATGCAAAAGAATCTAAAATAAAAAATAAATATAACCCAAAATAAATATAAATAAATATAACCTAAAAATAATAAAATAACTAAAATAGAATAATAAAAGAATATAGTAAGACTGTGAGATAAAAAGCAAATAAATAAAAATCTATTGTATTTCTATGTACAGAAGTACCTCCACTTATGATGGGGTTACATTCCAACGAACCTATTTCAAGTTAAGCATATAAGTCAAGGCCGGGCGCAGTGGCTCACGCCTGTAATCCTAGCACTTTGGGAGGCCGAGGCGGGTGGATCACGAGGTCAGCAGATCGAGGCCTTCTGGCTAACACGGTGAAACCCCGCCTCTACTAAAAATACAAAAGAATTAGCCGGGCATAGGCGCGGGCGCCTATGGTCCTAGCTACTCTGGAGGCTGAGACAGGAGAATGGCTTGAACCTGGGAGGCGGAGCTTGCAGTGAGCCAAGATCACGCCACTGCACTGAAGCCTGGGCATAAAGCCAGCTTTATAATGGGATACCTCAGGGCTTGGTCCTTGGACTTCTTTCCTATATACACTCACTCATCTATTTTCATGGCATACATAATGTTTATATGACTACCACTCATAAATTTGAATCTGCAATCTAGACCACTCCATTAAACTCCAGATTTGTGTATTCAAGTGATTCCTCAGCATTACACTTAAATGTTTTATGCTATACCAGTTAACATGTCTAAAACAGGACTCTCATTTTTTTCTCGTAATAATCCTGCTGCACCCAGTCTTCTCTTTTTCAGTTAATGGCAACTACATCCTTTCATTTTTTTAAACCAAAAAAAAAAAAAAAAAAAAAAACCTTCAGAGTTATCACCAATTCTATTACTCCACTCTTCACGTCCATGTTCTCTGAAATTCCTCTTGGCTCTATATTTAAAAAATAACCAGACTCTGACTACTTCCCACCACCTCTACTGCCACCATACTGTTCAGGTCACAGTCATCTCTGATGAAAGGAACTTAACAGATCTCCTTAAATCCATTCTTTTCTCTCTACAAAATATTCTCCACTAAACTGTCGAAAGAGCTTTTAAAAACTTAAGTTACTGCACTAACTCTCCCTGCCCTCAACAGAAGAGTACTGCATCTCTTCCTATAGAAGGCCAATGCCAGCCGGGCGCAGTATCTCTTTTTTATTTTTATCTTTATTTTTATTTTTTTTGAGACAGAGTCTCCCTCAGTCACCCAGTCTGGAGTGCAGTGGGATCTACTCACTGCAACCTCCATCTCTCAGGTTCAAGTGATTCTGCTGCTTCAGTGCCACCAAGCCCAGCTAATTTTTGTATTTTTAGTAGAGATGGGATTTCACCATGTTGGCCGAGCTGGTCTCGAACATCTGCCTACAGATGATTAACCCGCCTAGGCCTACCCAAGTGCTGGGATTAGGTGCGTGAGCCACCACGCCCGGCCAAGGCATAGTATCTTTAATGGAACAGGTACTACGTGAACTCGAGTATCTGTTGAGGGCTGGGTGAGAGGGCTGGGTGAGAAAGTCAGTCTTAGCTCTGCTCTTGTTATATTACTATTATTTTAATTGAAAGTTCTGACTGACAGGGCGCGGTGGCTCACGCCGTAATCCCAGCACTTTGGGAGGCCGAGGCGGGCGGATCACCTGAGGTAGGGAGTTCAAGACCAGCCTGACCAACATGGAGAAACCCC
>NW_012115566.1:2846070-2848645 GCF_000951035.1 Colobus angolensis palliatus | reverse complement strand
TAATATATACATGTTTATATATGTATAAAATGTATGTGTATACACAGATCCACACATATAAGTAAACAGATTCAGAATTTTACAGAACAACTATGGGCCGGGCGCGCTGGCTCACACCTGTAATCCCAGCACTTTGGGAGGCCGAGGCGGGTGGATCACCAGGTCAGGAGTTCGAGACCATCCTGGCCAACATGGTGAAACTCCGTCTCTACTAAAAATACAAAAATGAGTTGGGCGTTGTGGCGCGTACCTCTAATCCCAGCTACTAGGTAGGCTGAGGCAGGAGAATCGCTTGAACCAGGGAGTCGGAAGTTGCTGTGCGCCGAGATAGCGCCGTTGCACTCCAGCCTGACGACAGTGAGACTGTCTCAAGAACAAAACTAAACGCTGTTCCCGCCCGGTTTCGAACCGGGGACCCTTCGCGTGTTAGGCGAATGTGATAACCACTACACCACGGAAACTTCCTTGATGCAAGTGTATTTCACTTTCAATTAATTACAATTAACTTTAAATTTATCCGTTCCTTCAGGGCATATCTTTGGCAGAGGGATAATATTTTCCCCTATACGTTCTAATTCTTAGAATCCATAGTTTAAAATCCGACAACTCGCAATCAAGCAAATGCTTCTCCCGAAGCTTCAATTCCTTCAGCAGCACAGGGCAGGGAAATAGGCAGTCTCTTGGGAAATTTTATTTCAATTCGTTTTTTTTGGTATGTTCTATGCTCTCTGCTCTCATAAGACGCTCTAAAGTTCATCTCCCCGATGACTGAAAATTAGGCAGGACATTAGTGCCGTTGAGTATTTTTTTCTTCATGCTAGCAGCCTGTCAGATTCATTCAAAGTCCCGCTTACTCCTAAATGAGACTCTTTCTTGAGATTTGAAACAAAAGGCAGAGACAGTGTTCATGAAAAGGCATATAACAAGAAATAAATAGCTTGGGTATGTATGGTGAAGTTTAAAATCAAGACAGAACAACTGTATTCATTAGAACCAGTTACCAATGAGCAAATATCTATGTATTATACATGGTAATTGGTTATATATATATATATTTACACATATGTATATATGCTTCTCACACTATGTATTTTTGCTGTTTTATATATATATATATATATATATGAACATGAGGATAAGCTTCCTCATCCATAATTATCTCATCCTTAGCATAGTGAAAAGTATCTAGGAGGCCAGATTTTATAAATCCTAAAGAAGTGATAAAGAGTTCTGCTAACTATGGTAAAAATTTTCATCAAAAGATAACATATTTGATCATCCACTGCTATTTGATAGGAACTAAAACATAAATTTCATGATGAAAAGGATATTTTGTTTGTTGTGTTCACTGCTTTATTCACAGCTACTTAATAGTCTCTGGCTTAGGACTTTTAGTAGAGAATTAATTAACATTCCTTTCATGAATGAATGAATGAATAAATGAGAACAAGTAACAATCAATAGTTCCGTTTTGGATATCTAAACTTACCTTTTCTCAGTATATTCTAATTGATGGGTCTTTCAGACTTGTGCCAGTTGAGATGCATATAGAATTGTTTAGCACTTAAAACACTCTCTTCACTTTATCTTGTAGTGAGACTATCCCTGGATTTTACTGTAGCCAATTTTTTTCTAGCATTTGTACCTGTCATCAGCTAGGACATTTTGTGTTAGTGTAGTGATTATCACTATGTGTTATATGCATAAGATCATGGTTTTGCTCTGCAGGAGATCCAGAATAAACCAAGGACTGATCCCTTTATCCTGCTTTTTCCATTTCTTAATAGAGAGACCAAGGAATTGTTTTACAATTGTTACCATCTGGTTGCCTGTTCCAGCAGACTACAGGGTTCTGGGGGCTGGCTAACATTGCCTCATTTTTTTCCCGCCTCCATAAAGAGCCCTCTAAAAGCATTTTCTACAAAGCCCAAGTGCTTACAATTGTCAGACATTCAGAATACAGAATTAATAGCTGATTTCTGAGACTATCGTGGAAGCTGTGAAAATGTAGAAAGATGCCAGCTTCAGCCAACAAAGAGAAGGCCAGGGATTCAGATAGCCTGAGAAGGCCTTGAGTCCAGAACCCCAGGAATAGAAAATACCCAGGATAGAAAGGCATTTGTGTCTTTCTAGGGGAGCTCATGTGGGTCTGGCTTTTAGCTCTATATTCTGAAAAGTTGGAGCAGTAAGGAAGGCAGAATAGTAGTAACTGAGCCAGCATTTTTCAGAACTTAGGAAGAGTGGTCAAAAAAATAGCAAGTAGCTTGCAAATGAGGTTCTGTCCTGGATACGATATTTGTTCTTTCAACTTAACCTCAATAGATTGAAGTGGTGAAATGAGAGAAAGAAAATTTGACATAAAAATTTATTTTCCAGACTCTTTGGTATTTGACCCCAATAAAATGATGGTTCTCTATCTCCATGCACTATTTGACCAATCCTTAGGATTCCATGGTGATTAAAAAAACATACTAAGTCGGCCGGGCGCAGTAGCTCAAGCCTGTAATCCCAGCACTTTGGGAGGCCGAGACGGGCGGATCACGAGGTCAGGAGATCGAGACCATCCTGGCTAACA
>NW_012115566.1:2842652-2846010 GCF_000951035.1 Colobus angolensis palliatus | reverse complement strand
GTGAACCCGGGAGGCAGAGCTTGCAGTGAGCTGAGATCTGGCCACTGCACTCCAGCCCGGGCGACAGAGAGAGACTCCGTCTCAAAAAACAAAACAAAACAAAACAAAACATACTAAGTCACAGATAGACCTAGTTATAATGATGGTAAATTAAGCACAGCTTTTGTTTTCTCTTTATTCCAAACTACATTTATACAAAGCATTAAGGGTGTTTAAAGACATAAATACACAGGGACGAAAAGATGAGAAAATGAAGAGCAGTAGCAAGTAGCAAGATTTTGAATGCCAGAGAGCAGAGTGATTAGCGTTAATATAAGGGAAAATCTTTTGGTGTTAAGTATCTTTTTTAAAAAAATTACTTTTTAAGATTGGTACATGCAGCCAGGCACTGTGGCTCATGCCTGTAATCCCAGCACTTTGGGAGGCCAAAGCAGACAGATCACAAGGTCAGGAGTTCGAGACCACCCTGGCCAACATGGTGAAACCTCATTTCTAAATTAGCTGGGCATGGTGGCGTGTGCCTGTAATCCCAGCTACTCACGAGGCTGAGGCAGTGGAATTGCTTGAACCAGGGAGGTGGAGGTTGCAGTGAGCCAAGATCACACCATTGCATTCCAGCCTGGGCAACAGAGTGAGACTCCATCTAAAAAAAAAAAGAAAAAAGAAAGGTTGTTACATGTACATATACTCTAGCACATCTCATAGTTGCATAATATTTAATATTATGTATTTACCACACTTCACCTATCTACTGTTCAACATTGGCTTCAAGGCTGAATCTGATTCTGGAAGAGGAAAAATAGTGAGGCAATTAACATCCATATATGATACAATCTGTATCTTTGTGACATGAGGGGGAATATATACCTAGGAGCTGAATACCTAGGTCATTGGATGAGACAATCTTAACTTGAGTAAAAAGTATTAGACTGCTTTCCAAAATGGCTGCATTAATATAAACTTCCACTAGCAGGATATGAGGGCTTCCATATCCCCATTTCTGCAATAGTGGACACATTAAGCTTTCTAATTCTTCCAGTCTAATGTAGGTTGAGTAATAACTTATTTTATCTTGCATTTTATAAATTAATAATAATATTAAGTATTTAAAATGTTAATCTTTTCGGGTTCTTCTTATCATGGGTTTGATGAGGACCCTGTCCCTACTCTTTACACATTTCTTTTTCTTTCTTTTTTTGAGACAGAGTGTCACTCTGTCACCCAGACTGGAGTGCAGTAGTGTGATCTCGGCTCACTGCAACCTCTGCCTCTTGGATTCAAGCAATTCTGCTGCCTCAGCCTCCTGAGTAGCTGAGACTACAGGCTTCCGCCACCATGCCCTGCTAATTTCTGTATTTTTAGTAGAGACGGGGTTTCCCCATATTGGCCAGGCTGGTTTCGAATTCCTGACCTTGTGACCCGCCAGCCTCGGTCTCCCAAAGTGCTAGGATTACAGGCGTGAGCCACCGCGCCTAGCTTCTTTACACATTTTCTATTGAGTCTGCTGTTTGATCTTGCTGATTTTAATGGCTTCTTACTATATCATGTAGATTAAGTTGTTTTCATTTGTAAATATTTCAAGTATCTTCTACTTTGGTTGTATTTGTCTATTTACTTTTCCATTGTGATTTTCTTTGATTTGGGTGCAGCAGACTATATCAGTGTTTTGCTTTACTCTGTGTGTGTGTGTGTGTGTTTGTGTGTGTGTGTTTTGAGACGGAGTCTTGCTCTGTTGCTCAGGCTGGAGTGCAGTGGCACGATCTCGGCTCACTGCAATCTCCGCCTCCTAGGTTCAAGCGATTCTCCTGCCTCAGCCTCCCGAGTAGCTGGGGTTATAGGCACATGCCACCACCCCTGGCTAGTTTTCGTATTTTTTTAGTAGAGACAGGGTTTCGCCATGTTGACCAGACTGGTCTCAAACTCTTGACCTCAGGTGATCCCCCCGCCTCGGCCTCCCAAAGTGCTGGAATTACAGGCGTGAGCCACCACGCTCGGCCTATTGTTTATGTTTTTAGTTTTGTTTGTTTGTTTAATGTTCTTCTGTCCCCTAGATAATAATGCTATTTTTCTACATATGTTTCTATTATTTTTTATCAGTCATATGTAAGCATTTAAACTATCTTGATAAGTATATTTTACAAAATCCACAGATGATTATACTGTATAGTGCATGTTTAAAAAAATCACAACGATAGAATAATTAAAAACTCTTCTGTATGTCAATGTATGGGAGACTCTTTTCTCCGACGTGTTCTTTCCTGCACCCAGCAATCGCCTGAACCCGGAAGGCGGAGGTTGCTGAATCTTTAGAATTCAGCTCTGATCCCAGCATTGACAGGCGTGGATTTCCCTCAACATGCCTCATTTTAGTGGAAGTCCAAGGAATCAGGGATGGTTCGTCTTTCCCCTAACACTTATTATAGTGCCTGTCACAAATTAGTGATTAAGCATACTTTTGGAAATATATATTTTCATTTGTTTATTTCCAAGCAATATTAGAAAGATTTATTAACTTTGTACACTCTTTTAAACATGGTCCAAATTTTCACGGATATAAAATTATTCATAATCTTCCAGAAACTACAAATTCTAGCCTAGTAAACATTGACGAGTAAACTGCATCTTGTCACCGGGGTGGCCGAGTGGTTAAGGCGTTGGACTTAAGATCCAATGGACATGTGTCCGCGTGGGTTCGAGCCCCACTCCCGGTAGGTGTTGGTGCATGTTTTGACGTTTGCGATTTCTGGCGCAAAGTTGGAAGCTAGGTATGTTTACACAAAGAACTAGTATGACAGCCTTCTCACCTTGAGTGTAAATGCTTCAAAACATAACGAGGGTTATTAAACAATATTCTCCCCAACACAACATTTTTTTTTATCTTCAAAGAAATTGCTTCCTGAGCAGTATTAAGTAGGAGGCGCCTCTTTCCACAATTCCTATAGCCTAACAGCACAGTGTATTCAAGTCCTGAATACATTCCTATCACTGTGGAATGTATTCCAAGTACATTGACACGCCTGTAATCCTAGCACTTTGGGAGGCTGAGGCGAGCGGATCACTTGAGGTCAGGAGTTCAAGACCAGCCTGGCCAACATAGCGAAATCCTGTCTCTACTAATAATACAAAAATTAGCCGAGGGTAGTGGCGGGCGCCTGTAATCCCAGCTACTCGGGAGGCTGAGGCAGGAGAATCGCTTAAACCCGGGAAGTGAAGGTTGCAGTGAGCCAAGATCGCACCATTGAGCTCCAGCCCAAGCGACAAGAGCGAAACTCCGTCTCAGAAAAAAAAAAAAAAAGAGAGAGAATAAAGAAAAGAGAGAGAAAGAAAGAAAGAAAAGAAAGAAAGAGGAAGGAAGGAA
>NW_012115566.1:2827972-2842432 GCF_000951035.1 Colobus angolensis palliatus | reverse complement strand
AGGAAGGAAGGAAGGAAGGAAGATCAGCGGAGTGTGGTGGTGCGCTCCTGCAAGCCCAGCTACTCCGGAGGCTGAGACATGAGAATCGCCGGAACCGGGGAGGAGGCGGAGGTTGCAGTGACTGAGATGGCGGCACTGCACTCCAGCCTCGGCAACAGAGTGAGACTCTGTCTCAAACAAACAAACAAAAAAAAGGAATTGTGGGAAGAGGAGAGCCTAAGTGGATGTTCTGCCTAAAGAGACCTGAATTCTGCAGGCGATTCAGTTCCAAAAGAAAGGAAATTGTGAAATATTTTGCTTTTAGGTTCTCTTTGTCACTGAGGCAGGCAAAAGTGAATCCTACATGCACTGCTTTTTGTTGCCAGAGAGCGGGACTCAGAGAAGCCCAACTCCACTAAGGTTAAGGCTCTCAATATTCCTTACAAAAATCAGACTCAGGTAGGAGAAATTATCCCAAATGCGAGCAAGATTGTCGAATGTAAATAGTCTTTCAGACTAGAAATGTTCAGCTAAGACATTATAGGAAAACATCAGTAAGTAAATAATGTGCTTTTAAATTTACTTCAACGAGCAAGAGATAATTGGCCAACCTAAATCAATATTGAAAAGAAAATGAAAGGAAATGATCCTCGGTGTGGTTATAGTTTTATAAAAGAAAAATATGTGTAATCCGACTGCTGTATATACTTAGTGAGAGACTATCCTTGCATCCGATGACTGCAACCAATTGTTGTTTGAGTTCTGCTGTTTTTTAAATTCTCTCCTGTCCTTCTTCACAGTGATATTGGACCTTCATGTAGTGTTTATCACTTTTGTATTACAAGTTTCATGAGAAACTGCTGACTTGCTTTCCAAAGCAGTCATACCCTCTTAAATTTCCGGCAACAATTCATACCGTTTTAAATTCCCAGGAACCATATATATTAGAGTTTATGTTCCCCCTCATTCTCACCAATGCTTGTTTTCAATTATCTTTTAATTTTTTAGCCATTCTAGCAAAAATATATTAGTATCTTACTGTGATTTTGATTTGCATTTCCCTAAATATGAAAGTATATTTTCATAAAGTATATGTGTCTATCTGTTGGCCATATATAATCTTTGGCAAAGTGTGTGCTTAAATATTCGTTATTATTTGGTTTTCTTGTTTTTGAGTTCTGAGAGCTCCTTATATTTTCTGAACAAACCACAATAATCAGATATGTGGGTTTTTTGTTTATTTGTTTGTTTGTTTGTTTGTTTTTGAGACAGAGTCTCGCTCTGTCACCCAAGCTGGAGTGCAATGGCGCAATCTCAGCTCACTGCGACCTCTGCCTCCCAGGTTCAAGCGATTCTCCTACCTCAGCCTCCTGAGTAGCTGGGATTACAGGTGCCTGCCACCACGCCTGTCTAATTTTTTTGCATTTTTAGTAGGACGGAGTTTGCCGTGTTGGCCAGGCTGGTCTCAAACTCCTGATCTCAGATGATCCAGCCGGGATTACAGGCGTGAGTCATGGCGCCTGGCCCTAATTGTTCATTTCTAATACAGTAACTGACTTACCATGGTTTGCCTTAAATTTTCTAAACTTTGTGATGGTTTTTTTGGGGGGAGGGTACTAAACACATTTTTGACTTATAGTCTTTTTTTTTTTTCTGGAGTCCTGTGGGATGAGGGGAAACAAAGCCTGTTGAGAAGGAAGAGCCAGTGAGCAAGACAGAAAATCAGGAGAGCAGTGTCTTGGAAATCAAATACAATGTTTTAAGAAGAATAATGGCCTATTGCCCCTGAGAAGTCAAGAAAGATAAGGACTTGGGAGTGATCATTCATTTTAGACATGTAAAGGTCATTCATGATTTTGACCAGAAGTTTCCATGAAGTGCTGATACCAAAAAACCTAAAGGTGGTGGGTTTCCAAAAGAAAGGGAAGAGAGAAACTGCAGATTGTAAATCTGAATAACTGAATATAGGAAATTTTTAAATAAAGTCATCTGAGAAAAGGGGGACTAACTAGAGAAAAATGTTGAGCCAAGAGAAGCTTTTTTTACGATAGAGGTCAAACTCCTGACCTCAGGTAATCCGCCAGTCTTGGCCTTCCAAAGCACTGGGATTACAGGCTTGAGCCACAGCCTGGCCAACGTGGTGAAACTCTGTCTCTACTAAAAATACAAAAATTAGCTGGGCATGGTGGCGCAAGCCTGTAATCCCAGCTACTCGGGAGGCTGAGGCAGAGAATCGCTAACCTGGGAGGCAGAGGTTGCAGTGAGCTGAGATCATGCCACTGCACTCCAGCCTGGGTAACAAGAGCAAAACTCTGCCTAAAAAAAAAAAAAAAAAGATAGGGGTCAAATGTCATATTTAAATATTCATAGGAATAATCCAAAAGCTAGGAGAAAATTGCTGAGTTCAATGTAGATAAAATTCTCTTTATGTCATTAGTAATTCACTGATGGGAGTATGGGAAAATTACTTTCCCTTCAGGAGAATAAGGAATTTTTCAAAGCTGTCTAACAGCAACAGGTCACCAGTAAATTTTGATTTCATGCTTCTCTTCTGTTATTTTTTGTTTTCAAGACAAAGATACATGGAGACTCATTCTAGAATAGCTACGCTAAAATTTAAAGTGGTGGAAGGAATCATGAGAAGTCAACTATGGAGCAACAGACTTGGCAATCCACTAGTTTGCCATGTCATTGGTGTCATTTAATGAACACTGCTCCACCTCCAGCCTATCACAAAAGTGATCTATATTCTTCAGAAGTGTCCATATTTTCTAACATGTAATGCTGACTCTCAAGCTCAGGCCATATGTAATTTGCCTTTTGTAAAGGCAGTTAATCCATTGGCTATCAAGTGATCTGTGAGGAGATCTATGAGACCTTCAGTTAAAACAAATAAATAAATAAAAACAAAAGCTCTTCCCAAAAGGGATTCAAGTATTTAGATAGGTACGCCACATGGATTCTTAAAGGGTACATTGAAACTGGAAAAACTAAAGATAATCAGATAGTAGACAGACATAATAGATTCAAAGAGAAGATGACACTGAAAGATTTATTGATTCATATTCATCCCCAATTGATAGAATATAGATCAATGAATTACTGCCCTTCAGTGGGGTTGAGATAATCTAGACTTTCCATAGATCTTAATAAATTAAGAGATACTTTGAGCTGGAATACAGATGACCTTACTGCTAAAACCCAATGTGGGTAACTCCAATCACACCTAGCTTCCAGGTATTAGAAGGAGGGACAGGAGATGGACGGAGAGAGCTTACACCAGGTAGGTCCTGCTATGAACTTTCAGAAAAGGAAAATGGGTTGTTCCAGTTCTAATGACACAACATATCTGAAGTCCCAGACCTAAGGTAATCTTTGCTCCTCTCTCCCAACCTCTCTTCAAGCATTTGTCCTCTTTTCTTTAGACAAAGAAGAATTTGATCACTCATTCATTCACAAGAAGTATTTATTAAATGCATACTATGTGTCACATACTGTACTAAGCACTGGGGTAACACCAATGAACAAAATAGAAAGAAATCTTTCCTTTCTAATGGCAGGGTTAACGTGCTTTTTTAGAAAAGTAAAGCATAGGCCAGGCGTGGTGGTTCACACCTGTAATCCCAACACTTTGGGAGGCTGAGGCGGGTGGATCACGAGGTCAGGAGTTCAAGGCCAGTCTGGCCAAGATGGTGAAACCCCATCTGTACTAAAAATACAAAAATTAGCCGGGTGTGGTGGCAGACGCCTGTAATCCCAGCTACTCAGGAGGCTGAGGCAGGAGAATCGCTTGAACCTGGGCAGCACAGGTTGCAGTGAGCCAAGATCCCGCCAATGCACTCCAGCCTGGGCAACAGTGAGACTCCATCTCAAAAAAAAAAAAAAAAAGACAGTGTATATAAAATACATGATGTGATGACAAATGCTAAAGAGAAAAATTAATCAAGGATGGACATTAGGGTTGAGTTTTTATTTTCAATTTCTAAATGGAGTAAATGTTATATTTGAGCAAAACTATCAAGAAAGAAAATGAATTAGCCATGGGGATATCTAGGTAAAGTCATTCCAAACATAGGAAATCATGCCCACAAAGACCTTGGTGTGCTTCTCTTATGTATTAGAATAGTAGCAAAAAAGCTAACTTTGCTGATGTAGAATGAATGATATTTTAGTGTACATATCAGTTATCTATTGCTACAAATATACTTCTTAATAAACCACCTCAATAGCTTAAAAAAAATTTCAGATCTATTTAGCTCACTAGTTCATAGCTGATAAGTTAGGACTGACCAGACAGTTTGTGTCCCAGCTGGGGCACAATAATCAATCAATCTCCATATTGCATTATATATTTTTCCAAACCCATAGAATGTACAACTCCAAGAGTGAACCCTAATAATAAACTATGGATTTTGGGGGATAATGATGTGTCTATGCAGATTCATATGTACAAATGTGCCACTCCAGTGTGGCTCGTTGATAGTGGGGAGGTTGAGGAGGAGGATTAGGCAGAGTATATATGAAAACTCTCCCTGTACTCTTTCATCCAATTTTGCTGTGAACCTAAAACTGCTCTAAAAAATAAAGTCTATTTAAAAACAAGAAAGAAAAAAAAAAGCAAGCAGAAAGAGCAAAGGGCTTACTCAAGAATCTTCTTTGTCGGGCCATGCACGGTGGCTCACGCCTGTAATCCCAGCACTTTGGGAGGCCGAGGAGGCCGGATCACGGGGTCAGGAGAACAGACTATCCTGGCTAACACGGTGAAACCCCGTCTCTACTAAAAATACAAAAAATTAGCCAGGCGTGGTGGCGGGCCCCTGTAGTCCCAGCTACTCGGGAGGCTGAGGCAGGAGAATGACGTGAACCCAGGAGGCAGAACTTGCAGTGAGCCGAGATAGCGCCACTGTACTCCAGCCTGGCGACAGAGCGAGACTTCGTCTCAAAACAAAATAAAAAATAAAAAAATAAAAACTTCTTTGTCATATTTGCTAACGTCCCAAAGTCATGATGCTCAGCTTAAAGAAAGAGTGGAAGAGCACTACAAGGTCACCTGAAGAACAGCATGGGTAAAAGTGCGGAGACCAGCTTGGTCGGGGAGACCCTAACCCAGGGGCACTAGAGGAATTAAAGACACACACACAGAAATATAGAGGTGTGAAGTGGGAAATCAGGGGTCTCACAGCCTTCAGAGCTGAGAGCCCCGAACAGAGATTTACCCACATATTTATTAACAGCAAACCAGTCATTAGCATTGTTTCTATAGATATGAAATTAACTAAAAGTGTCCCTTATGGGAAACGAAGGGATGGGCCAAAGTAAAGGAATAGGTTGTGCTACTTAACATGCCCTTAAGGCACAGATCGCTCATGCTATTGTTTGTGGTTTAAGAATGCCTTTAAGTGGCTTTCCGCCCTGGGCGGGCCAGGTGTTCCTTGCCCTCATTCCCGTAAACCCACAACCTTCCAGCTTGGGCATTAGGGCCATTATGAACATGTCACAGTGCTGCAGAGATTTTGTTTATGGCTAGTTTTGGGGCCAGTTTATGGCCAGATTTTGGGGGGCTTGCTCCAAACAAAAGGGAAGGGAGCATGGTTGGGGTTTGTTTGTTTGTTTGTTTTGAGACGGAGTTTTACTCTTGTTGCCCAGGTTGGAGTGCAGTGGCGCGATCTCGGCTCACCATAACCTCCGTTTCCTGGGTTCAAGCGTTCTCCTCCCTCAGCCTCTGGAGTAGCTGGGATTACAGGCATGCGCCACCATGCCCAGCTAATTTTGGATTTTTAGTTGAGATGGGGTTTCTCCATGTTGGTCAGGCTGGTCTTCAACTCCTGACCTCAGGTGATCTGCCTGCCTCAGCCTCCCAAAGTGCTGGGATTACAGCTGTGAGCCACGGCGCCTCGCCCAGAACTGGTTTTCAATCAGTTCAATCTGTCAGTAACAATCACTTCTGTGAGCACACTTTTGAAAACTAATCAGTGTCTGCTCCTGGCTTCTGAAAGTTAGCTGATCAGGGATGGACTCACTCCAATAAACATACCTCTGAGTGCCGACCAAACAATGGCAGTCTCTGACAAGTAACCATGCTCCCATAGATTATAACAACCTAACGAAAAAAAGATCAGCAATCTGTTCTGTTTTCAGGGACTGTGGTTTACAGTATACCTCTCCCTTGAATGAGCTTTGATTTTGTCTTTTTAAGGTATTGAGCGGTGGTTTCATCATCCTTTGAAAATGCCCCTTTGTCAAATCCGAAATGTCTAAGTTTCGTTTCTTGCTGGGATTATTTTTACCATTTATTTTTCACATCTGTAATTCTGTGTATTCTATAAAACGATATGGTCTTTACAACCGCATTGTTTTGCTGTAAATGGAGACCTTGGCAGGCTTTTGCTCCTTTACATATGTTTATCAGTCAGACTGGGCAAACAAAATCCCAATGTTTCAAAACACACTCTAATGGCGAGTCTTCAACTGTCACTCCACAAATATTTACCGAATGCCTACTCTGTCTTCAGATCCATTCTGAGACCTGGTTATCTAGAAGAAAAAAGAAAAAATTCTGTCCTCAAAGACAAAAATTCTGATGAGAACCGACTGAGAATTTAATATGAAAAAAAGGAAAGCAAAACAAGTATGCATGGTTTCCCATTGTGGTTATCTTAATACAAAATATCAATTTCAGCAGTGTTGAAAAGATAGCCTAAGGGGTGAGGAGACTATCAGGTGGAGGAAGCATGTGACAGCCACAAGCAGACGCCATAGGATGGATCCTGAGAAAGGGACCAAAAAAACATGGAGTTCAGATGGACAGCGGGCATCAGACACACATACAAGCCCAGTGCTACCCCCTCTCTAACACCCTCATTTTCTTCACTAAAATGTCTTAAGGTGTCAGGTCTCTTGTTTCATAAGATTTTTTTTCTTTCCCAAGCCCCTTTAGAGGAGGGCAGGAATCAAACGGGTAGGTGTCACTGCTGAAGAAGAAATGACATGAACATTTAATTCGGACTTTAAGTTGAAGAGGCTGTTATTTTCAACGTGTAGCTGGATGTGAAGTGACTGCTGCAAAACTGAAGAGAAAAGGTGACAATCCCTCCGACCTGTACGGGGATCTAACCCGCGACTTTAGCGTTATTAGCACCACGCTCTAACCAACTGAGCTAACCGGCCATCCCAGAAACAATCCTTTTTTTCTTCATTTTACAAGAGCAAAAAGTTGTTCTTGTGTTTCTTTAAAACTAAAGGAAATTCTTTTCCTCTCCTCAAAGAGATGTCTTTTAAAATAATTTTAATTGCGACTATGTAATATTGTTTCTTCAAACTTCTGTTGGTGTTTTACATTTTCCCTTCCCGTACTCCCGCAGGGAAGAAGGAAAACAAAAACGAAAACCAGGACAAGACCAAAAAACTCCACCTCCAGCAGCAATGAACTTCGCCTCTCCCGTGGGAAATGATATTTTCTCAAACTCACCTATTCTGCCCGGAGAAAATACTACAGAGAACCATTCAGGAGAGGAGCTTCCTTCCTTCTGATCCTGGGAAGGGTCCAGAGACCCGGGGAACGATCTAGAAGCAGAAGTTGGTCGTTCTGAGTTTTCCGTCCAAATGGTTTGATTATGAAATTGACTCACCCTGAGGAATGGCTGGTGGATTTGGTTCGCGACATGAGGAATCCGCTCCATACTGGAAGGAAGAAAATCTCCGGCAGATATGCCTCGCGAGTTCTTAAGGACTGGGGAGGTACTCCTTCTCTGTGGCCCCCTCAAAATGCCCGGTGGTTATATCTGTTGCTCCACTACACGTTATTATAATTAACTGCTTGTGTTACTCTTTGTGCTATCTTGTTCTTCATTCTCCTGGTACCTCGGGTGCCCGCACAGAATGGTAGGCTGCTCGATAGTTTAATGAATGGGGAAAAGGTGTGCAGAGGTCATTTCTGCTGATTATCAAGACTTCAGTTCTTCAAAGTGGAGCACGAGGACCCTCTAGGCGTCAGGCAAACGTCTTTAGGAGTCTCAACGTCTTCCCCCCTCCAAAAAATACTTTCAACAGAAATCAATTTACCTCCTCATTGGTGGTGGAATGGGAAGATGGTGGAGAAAGCTGTCCTTTAATAACAGTTCGGAGGTCTTCTCCGACAAAGGACTTTGTGCATACCTTTTCTTTCCCAACTCCCGCAGCTATGGCTGTTGGAAGACTAAGGACTTCACTCAGCTAGGCTTCCGCGCCTCTTCCCGTCTGGGCGCAGCTACTGTTCCTGGTACACATTCGCTGCGCCTCGGGCAGCCTAAGGGTTCTCAGTTCAACAAGCTCAGCACCCAGTTCTTTTCAGACAAGGAACACACTGGCGATGCAAACAGGGTTGAGTTGGTTCAGGTATGCATGTGTTGAAATAGACAAGTCTGCGCCCTAGAGTCCTCGCAAAGATCCTGAACAGGCAGCTCATTTTCCTGGACAATTTCCCAGGAATTAAGAGTGTGGCTCAGCTCTAGTTTGGAGTCCAACTCTAGTTTGGTGGCCAGCAAATAAATTTCGAGTGGAAAGAGGAATTCAGACCATTTCTGGAGTGACAATGGCATCCATGAGCGAGCGCTCTAAATTTTCAGGTCACTTTCAGGTTTCTTGGATTTCTATTTTGAGGACAAAGAGGATAATGTTAGCCTCCATGACCCTGCTGAGTATCTAGGAAAACTTCAAGAATTTGAGGGAGGCCATGTCGTAATATCTGGTCTGAGTGGGCCTCTTTGGATTTGGAGGCTGTTTCCAATAGACACAAGATAAAAACTGAAGATTTAACAGAGCATAGCGGTTAGCCAAGCTGGGCCCTTAGGCTTCAAAATATTGTTACCCACCGTCCTCCACAATTTTTTAAAACTATGTACATCCCCACACACATTTTTGATAAAGTAATATGCATCTTAAGATTAAGCAGATGCTTTTCTTTGTATTATAATTACTGACATTTAAAAAAATTAAAGTGTTGCATAATTCTTGAATACATTGAAAATTATAAATTTTGAATAATGTAATAATGTTATGCTTAAAATTTATTTTAAGTTTTCCATAGCCTACTTACTTGCAACAACAACAAAAATACATATGTACACTACAATCAATTTGGGGGATGGCACAGGCTTTCTTTTTTTTTTTTTTTTTTGGACAGAGTCTGGCTCTGTCACCCAGGCTGGAGTTCAGTGGTGCTATCTCTGCTCACTGCAAGCTCTGCCTCCTGGGTTCAAGTGATTCTCCTGCCTCAGCCTCCCAAGTAGCTGGGATTACAGGCATGTACCACCATGCCCGAATAATTTTTGTATTTTTAATGGAGACGGGGGTTTCACTATGTTGGTCAGGCTGGTCTCGAACTTCTGACCTCGTGATCCAGCCACTTCAGCCTCCCAAAGTGTTGGGATTACAGACATGAGCCACTGTGCCCGGCCGGCTTTCATTTTTATGAGTTCCTCTGAGTTGAATTATCACTAAAATTATTACTTATATACAATCAAGCATAACAATAAAAATATGAATTTGGAAACTAATCAGAAAGTATAAAGGTGAAACTAATTGGATATTTATCTAAATGACACAATTGGGCTTTTATAATTAGTTCATGTGATTATTGATAAATGTACACATTGCCATGATAAGTCATTTCAACATCAGTTTTATGCCCAATTTAAAACTACTGAGAAAATGTATTTTAGTATACAAATAAATGAAAATAGATCAGGTTTTGTTACACAAATGTCTCAGAATTATTTAACACTAAGTTATTTACCAAAAATCACATAGTAACCCACAATAAATAATTACATTTTACACTCTATTCTAGTTGAGAACTTGACTAGATTCTCCCTTAATTTGCTTAAATCAAATATTTGGAAACTTCCTGACTTGCTAAAGGATAGTTACATAGCAATTAGAACAATTCAATTACCAGGGAAGACTCTTCCCACCCAGGTCTTTCCAATGGTCCCTGTGTTGAAGCCCAGAGTGTTTCGCACTTTGAGCTAAAGAACCTTGGTCATATTGAGAAGAGTGAGAGAAACATGGGTTTGTTTGTTTGTTTGTTTTGTTTTTGTTATTTGTTTTTTTTTTTTAATATAAGAAAGGCCATTGAGAAAATGCACACCTTGATATCAGGAGTGTTCTCAGACATACCAATTTTAGAAAAAATCTATATGGTGGTTTATGATAGCACAGTGGTACGATCTTGGCTCATGCAACCTTTGCCTCCCGGGTTCAAGCAATTCTCCTGCCTCAGCTCCTTGAGTAGCTGGGATTACAGGCATGTGCTACCACGCCCAGCTAATTGTGTGTGTGTGTGTGTGTGTGTGTTTCATAGAGACGGGGTTTCACCGTGTTCGTCAGGCTGATCTCGAACTCCTGGCCTTGTGATCCACCTGTCTTGGCCTCCCAAAGTGCTGGGATTACAAGCGTGAGCCACCATGCCCGGCCGGATCTTGCACTTTTTAAAATTAGGTCCTCTTGTGTTCCCAAGGGTAAAATTACCCTAGTGTGATAACTGCTGCAGTAGACCACTGGACCTCATTCTCTGAAAAGAGTAGATCTCCACCATCTATCATGTCCCACTACTTTGTGGTACCCATATTCCTAAAGGATAGGTATTATTGAGTGTTTCAATAATTTCACCATGGCACTTGGTTAATAAGTAGCCAAGGCATATGAAAGTCATTGCTTTATTGCCTTTGGAAGTCAGAATTGAAACATGTTTGAATTTGTGCCTTTGTAATCAGTGGAGAGAGCGGGACAGATGTAACTAAACTCCGAGTAACACTAGGAAATACATTAAGCATGTGCATTAACAGGGTAAAGGAAACTTGCTATATGAACCACATATATGTAGGATTTTGGTCAGGGTGGTGGGAGAAGTTGTAAGAGAAAATTACAGGAAAAACACAAACCTTCTTGGAACGCTGGGAGGTTTTGTAAAAGCTTTAGGAAAGGCTTATGGCTGAAGGCAGCCTGATCCTCTTACCTTGAGCTAACAGTAAAAAGCAAATAACAAGGGGATGTAAAGAAACTGATCTAGAAAAGTTAGTTTACTTAGGCCTCCGACCCTGGCCTTTAGTCACCCGCAGGACTGCTCTCTTTGGGGAGGGTGACCATATTAATTATCCACAGGTGTGTTGACTCAAAGCCTTTACCATTAAATCTGTACTGAATAAATGCCTGCAGGGCCAGCTTGTCAGGGCCGTGGCTGCGTACTCTTTAGAACACCCTCCTTGGTGTGTGCAAGCAGATTGCAACAACTCCTTCTGTGAACGCCTGGTCCCCTAGCCCACTCTTTCACTGGATATCTGTGTCTGAGTGCATGTTTTCATCCAACCTTCAGTCAGGGTCTGCAGGTTGGACCCGGCACATATACAGTGTTCATGTGAAAAGGCTTTTCATAACATCCCAAATTATTTCTAATTTGTGGGAAAAAAAAGTCTTACTTCTGAGCACCTTTGTGAGCATCTGCCCTGCCATGAAGAAAAGTTTCAGTTAGAAGCAAGAAAATGGAGCTCACTTCTAGCTAGACATTTTAGAAGAAAAAGGACAGTAATGCATGTCAGTTAATTTGGGACTATATATATATATAATATTTATATATTTTTTTATATATATAACTTTTTTTTGAGATGGAGTCTCGCTCTGTCGCCAAGCTGGAGTGCAGTGGCATGATCTCGGCTCACTGCAACCTCTGCCTCCTGGGTTCAAGCAATTCTGCCTCAGCCTCCCGAGTAGCTGGGACTACAGGTGCATACCACCATGCCATGCCCAGCTAATTTTTGTATTTTTAGTAGAGACATGTATTTTAGTAGTATTTTAGTAGTTTCACCATGTTGGCCAGAATGGTCTTGATCTCTTAACCTCATGATCTACCCACCTCGGCCTCCCAAAGTGCTGGGATCACAGGCGTGAACCACCATGCCTGGCAAGTCAACTATATTTTTAAATTTTAAAACCAGATTAATCAATAATGAATTTTCAAAATTCATCAAAAAGGAAATTTTCATATATACAGCATAGACCTGAAAAAAAACATATGACTGACCCAGAACAGAAAGGCAATTTAAAGACCTCTTCTATCCTCACTGGGCATTCATTGCATGGCCCCAGTACCCGTCATTACCACCTGCACACCTAGACCTGTCTTGACTCACAGTCTCTCCCAGACAGAAGCTAACATAGCAGAGACATCATGAGAGTTCCAAGGTTCATTCTGGGGAGTCTTGATTCCTTTTCAGGTCACTTGTAGGACCGAGAAAGATGCAGACCAGAAATTGCAAGATAATTAGGAGTTTCCTGAATTCAAATTCCTTCCACTAGTGCCTGAGGTTCTGGAGAAGAAGAAGGCAATGGCTTCAAAGCAAAAGGGAGTAACTAAGAAAGTGTCCCCAAGGAGAGGGCAGGAGATCTCTGAAAAAAGTTAAACTCCCAAAGGAAAAGGCAAGGGTGGAGGGAAGATATGGGAAATACATTTTGGACAGTGTCACTTTAAACAGATGGGTCTCCTTTCTCTGTGTAGGGCCAGGAACTCCAGACGCTTGAGACAGAGTGAAGGACTGAGAGGAAATCAAGATCACATGGAAAGTCGTTCACACAAATCAAAAGATGCCCTTAGTTATCAGGTGGATTTCGAAAACAGTTTATAACGGTTGACTGACGTTCATGAAAGCGTGCTGGATGGGGCGCGGGGGATTGAAATGAGTGAGAGCGCTAGTGTTCTGCCTGCGGATGATGATGAATCTGTTGGGCTGCGAATGGTTTAAAAAGGCAAAGCCATCTAGGGGATGGATTTAAAGCTTCCTAGAGCATCATAATTTATCCCCTGTTTTACTGCTCAAATTGAGATGACTTCTGGTAAGAACAATTCAGAGGAACAAAAACCATAGAGAAGGTACGGGTACTGGAAGCAAACCCACAATTTTGTGGGTGCTAGGACCACACTTGAGCCCAACTAAGCTACCAATCATTCCACTGACTTGTCTTTGCTTTGAAAACATTAACTTCATCAACATTCTTCTTGTAGATAATCTTAGACCGGAAAGAAGTCCCTTCCCACCTTCCACCCCTGCCTCAATAAAAAGAATAATCTATTTTTGATTAAAACAAACAAACTTTGGATTTAAATCCTACTCATGGAGTAGACAAAGGATGCAGACGTTTTCAAACCTGGAACTTCTGACTGGGGAATCTACGGAAATTTCTGACCCTCCTGAAGGACATCATGTCTATGCTCACCAGGGGTCTGACCCGCTGAACTTCAGGCAGCAGGCACCTCTTCCCACAACAAAAAGATTCAGTTTCATGCCTGAAGGGATAATCTGGCAGCCTCTGGTCCTCTCTATTCAATGATTTTTCCTGGCATCTTTCAGTTCTCACTTTTCCAGTGTGTTCATGTTTGAAATTGGGGGCTTTCTACCTGTTTGGTTCATGTTTCTGGAGTCTAAGAAATTACATGAACAAATGGTACAGCCACTTTGGAAAACAGTTCAGTTCAATTTCTTTAAAAATTAAATTATATTTTAATATATGCTCTGGTAATTCCACATCTAGGTATCTACTGAATAGAAATGAAAATGTATCTCAACAAAAAGACTAGTGCACAAATGTTCATAGTGGCATTAGTCACAATAGCAAAAAGAGGAAATAACCCAAATGCCCATTAACTGATTAACAGATAACTCAAATACAGTATATCCATAAAAGAGAATATTATTCAGCCATAAAAGGAAATGAAATGCTGATACCTGCTACAACATGGATGAACCTCAAAAACATTATGCTAAGTGAAAGAAACCAGACATAAAAAAGCATATATCGTAGAATTCCTTTTATATGGAATGTTCAAAAAAGGCAAATAAATACATAGAGAAAATAAATTAACGGTTGTCTGAGGCCAAGGATAGAAATGGGAATTCACTGCAAATAGGCATGAAGAGACTTTTTGGGGGTTACTGAAAATGTTCTAAAACTGGACTCTGCTAATAGTTGCACAAATCTGTAAATCTACTAAAAAACATTAAATTGTACACTTAAAAACAGGTGAGTTTTATGGTATGTAAATTATACCTAACAAAAGTGATTTCTTAAAAAAAAATGAGTTCAAGAGTCTTCTACAGTGGCTGTTTCCTTTTACATTTCCAATGCTTGTATTGCCTATCTGTATCAGAGCCATTTTTTGTCAGTATGAAGAATTATCTCATAGTTTTCATTTGCGTTTTAGTGGCTGGGTGCAGTGGCTCACGCCTGTAATCCCAGTACTTTGGGAGGCTGAGGTGTGTAGATCTCTTGAGTTCAGGAGTTCGAGACCAGCCTGGCCAAATGGTGAAACCCCGTCTCTACTAAAAATGCAAAATAGCCAGGCGTGGTGGTGTGCACCTGTAATTCCAGCTGCTCGGGAGCCTGAGGCAGGAGAATCACTTGAATCTAGGAGGTGGAGGTTGTAGTGAGCCAAGATCACACCACTGCATTTCA
>NW_012115566.1:2806683-2827485 GCF_000951035.1 Colobus angolensis palliatus | reverse complement strand
CTCCCAGGTTCAAGCGATTCTCCTGCCTCAGCCTCCTGAGTAGATGGGATTATAGGCGTCCCCGCCACCATGCCCAGCTAATGTTTGTAATTTTACTAGAGACAGGGTTTCACCATGTCAGCCAGGCTAGTCTCGAACTCATGACCTTGTGATCCGCCTGCCTCAGCCTTCCAAAGTGCTGGGATTACAAGCGTGAGCAACTGCACCTGGCCATATATAAGTCTTTAAATAAAAACCAAAGCCCTTTCTATGGCTTGCCAGCAGGGTTGAATCTCTGATTACTTCTCTCTTCTCATCTAATTCAAATTCCTTCATTGACTTTCCAGCCCACTAACTGTTGATGTTCCTTGGAGGTGCCAAGCAGGCTTGTGACTCAGAGTCTTTGCACCTGCTTTTGCTTGGGCCAGAAACCCTCTGACTCCAGATAACTTCATGCTCCCCACAGCTCCTCATTCTTGCCTCAGATATTTTTTTTCCCTGCCTTCCTTCCTCCCCACTCAGTCCCTTGCCTCAGCTCTTAGGTCACATTCTTAGGGAATTCTTTCCTGAGGGGAAAACTAATTCATTAATTAATCAATTTATCCATATAGCCTTTTGCTCATTGCATATTCGTTGAGAACCTATCAAGTGCCTTGAAGTAGTTTAGATGTTATGAGTACACCAGTGAACAATACAGACAAACTTTCTTCCCACAATAAGCTTACTTCCTGGGGAATGGTTTGGAAGAGAAATGCAATAAAATATCCTCACTATCGGGGAGTGACAACAGAAGGATCAGGGGAAGGGTGTCAGGGGTTGTGCCATTTTATAAGGGTGGTCAGGTAAAACCTATTTGGTAAGATACAATATATGAATGGAGAACTACAGGAAGTGATAAATAAGACTTGCAGATATTTGGAGGAAAAGCATCCAATGAGAGCAAAAATTCTAAGGAAGGAGTGTGTCTCATGAAATATAAAATAGCCCAATGCAGCTGGAGCAGTGAACCCAGGAGGGGTAGGAGATGAAATCATGACAGTATATATAACAGGGGGCCGGGTCATACAGAGTTTTAAAAACTGTTTTCAAAACTTTAGATTTACTTTGAGTAAGATGAGGCACCAGGGAAGTGTTCTGAACCAGGGAGTGAATGATTGTGAATGACTGAGCTAATATTTAATTATGTCTCTCTGTCTGCTGAGTGTAGAATAAATCATGAGGCAGAAACAGGTAGACCAGCTAAAAGGCTTCCGTGATATCCCAAGAGAGAGATGATGGTGGCTCAGCAGAGATAGCACTGAAGGTAGTGAGAAGTCATCAGATTCTGGATATATTTTTTAAATTTATGGGAATAATTTTTTAAATGTACAATATTTCTCATACTGACAAGTCCTTTGAAAAAGAATTAGGGGCCGGGCGCGGTGGCTCATGCCTGTAATCCCAGCACTTAGGGAGGCCAAGACGGGCGGATCACGAGGTCAGCAGATCGAGACCATCCTGGCTAACACGGTGAAACCCCGTCTCTACTAAAAAATACAAAAAACTAGCCGGGCGAGGTGGCGGGCGCCTTTAGTCCCAGCCACTCGGGAGGCTGAGGCAGGAGAATGGCGTGATCCAGCCTGGGCGACAGAGCGAGACTCCGAAAGGAAGGAAGGAAGGAAGGAAAGAAGAAAGAAAGAAAGAAAGAGAAAAAAGAATTAGGAATAAAATTTGAAAAGGAATAGAAGAGGGCCATAGGTTTGGCAATTTTTAAAAAGATGACCATGGAAGACCTTTCTGAATGAATGACCTTTGAATAAAGATCTAATTGAAGAGAGGGAGCAAGTCATGTGGATATATGGGGAAATCACAATCCACAGGGAACAACAAGAATAAGAACCCTAAGGCAGAAGAAAGCCTGGTATGTTCAAAGAACTGTAAGAAATCTATGAACGGTGTGAGATTGTGGGTCAGAGAGGTTCTGGGCAGTGAAGAGGAGCAGAAAGTGAGGGGGCTGGAAAACAGACAAGGTGAGATTGGGGGAGAGAGAGACTGGAGGATGGACAGAAAGACTGAAAAAGAGATGGGGGTGCTGAGGACAAAGAGAGAGAGAGACTGAGTGTGGGAACAACTGAGGGGTACTGAAGATATGCTGAGGGGCGGAAAGAAAAGACTGAGAATAAGTGGGCAACTGGGGTTCCAGAGGTGGTGCTGAGGTGGGAGAGACAGACGTTGAAGGACAGTAAGGCATGAAAAGGAGGAATCTGAGATAAAGAAAGGGTAGACTGAAGGGTGGAGAGAAGGAGACTGAGACAGTGAGGGCTACTGAGAGCTGAGGGAAGAACAGACTGAGAGGCCCAGAGAGAAGGAACTGGGAGTTCCGACGCCACATCAGCAGCCTCTGTGTACAGACTCTAGCGTCCCTGCCCCGCTTTAGCAGTTCCTACAGACGCTTGACCTGCCAGGAAAGGAAAGAAACCTGAGCCTCTGCTGAAAGGTGATGGATTTAAAGCCTGGCTGCTGAGGATAAGATAAAGGTCCTCCTGGGGGAGACCAGAGTCCCGAACACCATGACTGTCTGGCTTGCCCGCTGGCTGGGCCCTCTGCTCTTGGTTTCCCTCTGGGAACTCTCAGCTCCAGGTAAGAGGAGGCTGAGGGTCAAGCAGGGCATCCTAAGGGGCCCAGCCTGATTTCCTCCCCTCCATGTCCCACAGCCTCCCTTCTTAGGCGCCTGGGTGAGCACATTCAGCAGTTTCAGGAGAGCTCTGCCCAGGGCCTGGGCCTGAGCCTGGGGCCAGGTGCTGCGGCCCTCCCAAAAGTGGGGTGGCTGGAGCAACTGCTGGACCCCTTCAACGTGTCCGACAGGCGATCCTTCCTGCAGGTGAGGCCAGGAGAAGGGGAGTCCACTGCCCATCCTGCCCTCTCCTCAGTCTCCCTCATCTCTTCCTCAGTCTGCACTTTTTTCCCTCTCCACATCTCAGTTCTCCCCATCCCTCTGCTTGAATCTATGCCTTCTATCTGTATCCCTTTTCCTTCCCTGTTTTTTAGATTTGGCCTTAGTCTCCCCTCTCCCCGGGGTCCCACTCCTTTTGTCTCTCAGATCTTGCCTTTCACCATTTCTTTCTCTCTGTCATTCACATTCATTCTCTCACTGCTCCTCCCTACCCACTTCTTCCTGTCCAGACTGGACACAAAACCTACAGTAGGTAGCAGAAATTTGAACCAGCTTTGGACTCAGACCTAGCTCACAACAGGCACTCAAAGATATCTACCAAAAGAAGGAACAAATTCACCATTTTTCAGTGCTTCCTCTGTATTTAGTCTCCAAAGATCATTCCACTTGGATCTTATTCCTAAATCCATCTGCATTTATGTCTTATTCTACAATTATTACCTCAAGAAATAGCAAGTTCTTTCAATGTGAGAGCCACTCCCTCAGTTCAGGGGATATAAGAGTGAAAAAGCAGGCCAAAAATTTGCTTTTGTAGATTTTGCGTTCTAGATGAGATGAATGGGAGAAAAGTGAGCAAGTAAATAAACAAGCTCATTTCGGATACTGTTAAGTACATAAGGAAAGATCCATTAGGGAGAGAGACTGGAACAAACGAGGAATCGAGAATAAGTCAGGACTCTCACTCACAATGCCATTTCTTCTTCCCCATCCCACCTCTTAGCGTTACTGGGTGAATGACCAACATTGGGTTGGCGAGGATGGACCCATATTCCTGCATCTGGGGGGTGAGGGCAGCCTTGGGCCTGGCTCAGTGATGAAAGGTAAGAGGCAAGGTTGGGGGAAAGAAGGAGTTGGGATGCTGGTGGGGACCAGGAAGGGGAGCTGCATATTGCAATGCTGTGAGACCTGAGGGGTGCAAGGACTTAAACTCAACTTGCATCTCACACACCCCCACCCATATACTCTTCACAGGCCATCCCGCAGCCCTGGCCCCAGCCTGGGGTGCCTTGGTGATAAGCCTGGAACACAGATTTTATGGCCTGAGTATACCTGCTGGAGGCCTGGAAATGGCCCAGCTCCGCTTCTTGTCCAGCCGCCATGCGTGAGTGGAGAAAGGGAAAGTGTTTATGGTCAAAGGACAGGAATGTCTGTGCTTTGGCATGTCTGCATCTGTGTCTCTCTCCTCCACTGTCTGAAGTCAACTTCTGAGTCTCTGTTTCCCTCTGTTTTCTTCTGTCTTTCATAATGTCTCGTTTTTTCTCTTTCCATTTCTGGGTCTCTGTCTCTCCCTATCTGTCTTTCTCTTATCCTGTATTCTTTCTGTTTCTGTGTCTCTGTCTGAAGTAAGCCACTGTATCACTGTGCAGACCACCAGCATTTCTTACCTGGATTACAGCCACAGCATTCTCACCATTTTCACCATTTTCCCTGCTCTGCCCTTGACTTCCAGGTGGAAATCAGTAATTCTGTTAGAGCATAAACCAGGTCATGATCCTCCCTGGCTTAAGTCCCTCAGACGTCTTCTGCATTGCTCAGAGTAAGGTCAAAGCTTTTGCAGTGGCCATGGGGTCCAATGGGTTTTGGCTTCTAGTTAACTCTGACCTCCACTCTCTCACATTGACTGGGCTCCAGCTACACTGAGGTCCTCACTGTCCTCCAGACTTACAGGCACATTCCTGCCTTGAGCCTTTGAACTCATCCCTCTGCATGGTGTGACCTTCCCCCAGATATTTGTATGGCTCCCACCCCAGCCTCCTTCAGTGCATCTCACTCCTATTAACACCCCCCACCATTTTTCCCCCAACTTTACTTCACCTGCTTTTTGTTTCTTTCATCTGCTTTATTCTTACAGAATTTAGCTTTTTCTTTCCTCATTGGTGTCTCTGTCTGTTTCTGTCTGTAACAGTCTCTTTGCCTGTCTGTCTCATTTTCTCCGTCTCTGTATCTACATATGTGCCTCTTTGTCTCTATCTCTGTCTCTCTCTGCATCTTAATCTTTTCTACAAGCTAAACGGTTTTCTAACTACAGCAGGATGGCACCAACTGCAGGCCATTTCAGAAACGTTAGGGAAGAAAGAAAGCTTTTGGGAGGAGAAAGGATGTTAGACATATCCAAACTTCACTTTCCATTTCTCTTTGTGTCCATTCCCTCTCCCAATACCTTCTAACTCATTAGGTTAGGATCCCTCCTTCTCCTCTGAGTAGCCCTCCTTGAGTGCCCTCAACCCTTCCCTACATTTGTCAGGTTTTCATCTAAACTGACTTGGAAATTTTTCCTCTCTTACCTAAAACGAGAAGGGAAAGAGAGTGGAGGCTTTCTAGAAAGTGGACAAGGACAGGGTCTCCCTTGGCCTAGGTACACACGTTCTGGGAAGTGTATGTGGCTTTGAGGACCCTTGAAAACACATCATGAGAAAACAGCCCTGGCTTCTGGCCAGATTCACCCATTCATGTATCTGGATCCGGGTTTCCCCCAGAATGGGGAAATCTTCAGGGATTCTCAGCGGTGAGGACCGACCGAGTCCCCCCTCTGACCCTAGGCTGGCTGATGTGGTCTCTGCCCGCCTGGCACTTTCCCGCCTCTTTAACGTCTCCTCCTCCAGCCCCTGGATCTGCTTCGGAGGCTCCTATGCCGGCTCCTTGGCCGCCTGGGCCCGGCTGAAGGTCCTGCGACTCCTGCGGGTGGGCTGGGGGGAGGGAACTCGGACTCCAGGGCCCCAGTCCCAGATAATAGAAATACCCTCCCATCACTACCTTCCTCCCGCCCCCCAAGAATTTTGCACAAGCTGTTCTCACAAAAGCCCGAGATCACACAGCGAGGGAGTGACACAGAGGCAGGAAGATATGCGATTCCAGTCCCTCAGCCCGCAGGCTGACGGCGTCTCCTTCCTTAGTTCCCCCATCTCATTTTCGCGTCCGTTGCCTCCTCCGCCCCGGTGCGGGCCGTGCTGGATTTCTCCGAGTATAATGACGTAAGGATGGAGGGCAGCAGGTGCGGAGGGTGGGGGGGGGTCCCAGTGGACGGAGACCCTTGACACTTCCGATACCTTCTTCTGCGGTCCGACCACAGGTGGTATCCAGAAGCCTAATGAGCACGGCGATCGGCGGGTCCCTGGAGGTAAGAGATGGGGCCTAGTCCGAGGGGGACTGGGAGGGAAAAGAGGCCTCGGATGCCAGGGAACAGAAGGCCACAGAAGGGTGAAACCTGAAACGTGGCGAGGTCTAAGGAAGGTCGGAGATCGGGAGAATAGGCAGATTTTGGAAGAAGGCGTGAGCTGACGAAGAGGCGGGGCACCAAGAAAAGAAGCGCTCCCCAGAGAGGGCGGGGTTTGGGCAGGGACGATCCTATCCGGAGGTGCGGCTCAAGGTGGGGCGGGCCACAACGGAGGGCGGGGCCTGCAGGGACCACCCGAGGAGGAGGGCTGCGGGTCCAAGGTCTGGGGGCGGGGGCCTGGGGGCGGGGGCTTGGGGGCCGGGGCCTGGGCCAAGAGCTGGGTCTGCACCCTCTGAGTCTCGTTGCAGGAAAGTGGGGAACCCAAGGAGGACGCAGGTCCTGGGAAGGGAAAGCCGAGGCCCAGCCTAAGTATTGGCGGACATCGCCTCTTGCTTCCCACAGTGCCGGGCGGCGGTGTCCGCCGCCTTCGCGGAAGTGGAGCGGCGGCTGCGCTTGGGTGGAGCGGCTCAAGCAGCGTTGCGGACTGAGCTGAGCGCGTGCGGTACCCTGGGCAGCGCTGAAAACCAGGCGGAGCTGCTGGGGGCGCTGCAGGCACTGGTGGGAGGTGCAGTGCAGTATGATGGGCAGGAGGGAGCGCCGCTAAGCGTGCGACAGCTCTGTGGACTTCTCGGGGGCGGGGGCAACCGCAGCCACTCCACGCCCTACTGCGGTCTTCGTCGGGCGGTGCAGGTGAGCCCAAGGACCCAGGCGTCCACCCACTCTGCACTGACTCCCAGGAGAACTCAGGAACTCATCCTTGTATTTCTGGCTTTTGACCTCTGGGGACATAGGCCTTTGGGCCCTGGCTTGCTGGGAAGAAAGGAGGAATTTATGTCTTATGTATGTACATTGTTCCCTAGATTGTCTTGCACAGCCTGGGCCAGAAGTGTTTAAGCTTTTCCCGAGCAGAGACAGTGGCACAACTGAGGAGCACAGAACCTCAACTGTCCGGTGTGGGTGACCGGCAGTGGTTGTACCAGACATGTACCGAGTTCGGCTTCTGTAAGTGACTGGTCTAACCCTAACTTTGTCCCCTCAAACAACCTTTTTACTGTGCCCAGAGAAGTCATCTTACAGGTGGTCTGGACTCATTTCGACCCGGCTCTCAGGCATTGTGTAACCTGTAGATGCTGGGCTGGAGAAGGTGGAAGCCATGCTAGTGTGCGCATGTGCTTGGCCCTCACATGCCTCCTCACGCACACACCTAGGTCTCCACTTGAGTGATCTTCCCTTCAGCCTGTTCTTTCTCTGTGTCCCCATTTCAGGGATGCCCCCCTTTCCCCAGCCACCAGACTAGAAACTTGAGCCTTGTTTTAGTTGCTTCCTTCCCATTTTCTAGCTAGCCTGTCAATTACTGAGTCCTCCTCACTCTACATGGACAACTCTGTAGTCCATCCCGTCTGCTTTCTACGCCTACCTCTGCTGTCCTGCTAGGAACCTCCATCCTTTCTTGCCTGGATCCCTTCCCAGCCTCCACTCTGGTCTCATGGTTTTCACTTCATCTCTACAATCCAGCTTTCTCATAGCATCCACAGAGATCCTTGTAAATATAACCTTGTCCCTCCTCTACTCAAAACCACAGCTCCTCAAAGACCCCAGGGTAAGGTTGCCAGATACAATACAGGATGCCCAGTTAAATTTGAATTTCAGATATACAACAGATTTTTTTTTAGTATAAGCATCTCCCAAATACTACATATGGTAAAGTTAAATGTTCAAATTCCAGCTCCATTTTCTACTCGTGATCTTGGGCAAACTTGAGCAAGTGACTTACTTCTCTATGCCTGTTTCCACATCTATAAAGTGGGAATACAAACAGTACGTCTTTCATAGGGTTGTTTCAAGAACTAAAAAAGGTAATATTTGTAACGTTCTAAGAATAATGCAGGTCTACAGTAAGTATTCCATAAACCCTTGCTATTGTTATTATTATAAGGCTTTACGTATTTTAACTCTCTTAATACATTAGTCTTCCTAACACCTTAACATCTATGTACATGCTGTTTACTTTGCTTAGATTATTCATCTTCAAGTCTCAACAGGATGCCCTCCCTCAGGAAGCCATGATCCCTCAAGATAAGTCAGCCTTCCCACCTCCGACTTCGATAGCTCTGGGTTCTCTTTAGCATTTTACACAGCCTGTCATCATACATTTTTTATTGCCTGTCTTCCCCCCTGGATTGAGTCCTGTGACAGCAGAACCTGGAGCTGTCTTGATTGCCACCGTGTGTCCAATAGTGTACAACATTTATCTGAGCACATGGTAGGTGGTCAACAAATAGGGAGGGAAGGGATGAATTAATCTGATGTTATGGGTTAACTTTACCCTGAAAGCACAGTGAGCTACGGATTTTAAGCAGGGGAGACAATACAATTTGAGCTCCGAGCATTCCAGACCTTTGCACATGCTATTTCCTCTATTTATTATGCCTTCTCTCTCTATCTTTGTTTGGCTCAGTCCTACTCATTTCTCAAGGTCTTATCCTTTGCAGGATGCTTTCCCTGAGCCCATCATGTTTCCTCTGGGATCCCTGCCGTCTGGCCTTTTTCCATCATAGCCCTGATCACTCTGGGCTGTCACTGTTGGGGGACTGTGTGAGTCTTTCTGCCAGGACTGTGAGCTCCTTGAAGGGAGTATTACAAATGTTCTGGTCATCACTGAGGAAAGCTCTGAAAATGATTATTAAAGGAGAGTGGTGGGCTGGCTGTATACCCACACTTACAGGTATCCCCCTACACAGATGTCACCTGTGAGAATCCCAGATGTCCTTTCTCCCAGCTCCCTGCACTGCCCTCCCAGCTAGACCTATGTGAGAAGGTGTTCGGGCTCTCAGCTTTGTCAGTAGCCCAGGCTGTGGCTCAGACAAACTCCTACTACGGTGGCCAGACCCCTGGGGCTAACCAAGTGCTGTTTGTTAATGGTGAGCATGCTATCAAAACCTGTCTCCTAAGCCTCCACCTAGCCCCAGCTCAACATAGCCCTATCCTCTCCCAGGCCCCATCTACCTAGCCCCATCCTCTCCTTTCTTTCCAGGGGACACAGACCCCTGGCATGTGCTAAGTGTAACGCAGGCTTTAGGATCCTCAGAATCAGCTCTTCTTATCCGCACCGGCTCCCACTGCTTGGACATGGCACCTGAGAGGCCCTCAGACTCCCCCAGCCTTCGCCTAGGGCGCCAGGTGAGACAAAAATGTCTCTGAATAATTTGCATTCTCGTTTGAATAATCACTTGCATGTTCCTTCCTTCTGCTGGTGCTGAAATCTGACTTTCAAAATTCTTCCCACCTCCCCACAGAACATCTTTCAGCAGCTACAGACCTGGCTCAAGCTAGCAAAGGAGAGCCAGGTTAAGGGTGAGGTCTGAATCTCATACCCTTTCCACTCCCTGCATAGTCACCTCAGTCCTGGACACACTTACTCACTGAACAAAAGAAAGCAGCTTGTTTTGAAAGAAGAAACTCCCAGGAATTGGGATTCAGCACCTGTTCCGCATGTAACCGGCATGTGTCTGCAAACATCTTTATTCCCAACTTCAAGTGCTTTATCTCAGAGAGTTATGGAAATATAAGTAGATGATTATTCTCATTGTAAATATTGGTATTTTGAATGTTAAATATCAAACAAATGTGACTCCTCATGCTGGTGTCCTCCCCCTGCTGATCAGGTTCTGGTTCAAATTCTGCCACTCCAGCTCCTGGGTTAGGGGCTTTGCTGTAAGTTTCTCTTTCTGGACTTTAGATCCTGAACCTGTCCTTGCTTCTCAGTTTATCTCACTGTACCCCTTTCCCTCAGTCTCTTCCTCTCTCTTTCTCCTGTCACTATTTGTCTTTCTAATCTCCTGTTTCTCTGAATATCTTCATTTCTATCTCTGTGTTTTTGTCTATTTCTCTGTTTGTCTTTCTGTTCTTCAATCTGTGTTTTTGTCTCTGGCTCTCTGTCAGTGTCTTTGTCTCACCTCTCTCTCTTGCTCTGCCCTGGCTGTTTCCACTTTTCTATTTCTGACTCTCATTTTTGTTCTCTGTGTGTCTCCTAGTCACTTTCTCTCTCACTGTATCTCTGTCTATATTTCCCTCTCTCCTCTGCTGTGTCCTCAATCTGTTTGTCTTCCTGAGGCTCTGTTTCTGTCTCTGATGCTCTTCTTCTGTATCTCTATTTCTTTTCCTGTCACTTAATATTTGTCCTTCTCTATCTCTCTCATTTAGTCTTCCTTCCACACTCTTCACCCTTCACTCACCATCTCTTCCCACAATCAAATATCACTTCCTGGTACTTCCAGCTTCCAACCCTAGGAATTCATCATTCTGGTGGAGACTCCTTCCAGGGCCTGGGAGGATAGGGCTAATCCTAAGGGTGCCTGCTTAGGCTATGTTAGCTGTGACAAGAACCTGCCATAGATTTGCACTGTTCTTTCCTAAAGAACAATTGTTTTCAACAATAAATACTTCTCAGCTTTTTGTACATCTTTGTATGCACAGAGATGGTAGTTTTAGAGTTTTACCCAGTTTCATATTTCCTTGTTGGTAAGAGGCAGCCTCCTCATGCTATCATACCAGAGTCAATCTCCACTACAGATTAGTTCTGCCTGTTCTTGATCTTTATATAAATGGAAACATGCAGTATATACTATATGTTTTTGTGTCTAGAAGTTTGAAATCAAGGTGTCAGCAGAACCATTCTCTTTCTCACAGCTCTAGGGTAGAATCCTTCCTTGCCTTCTAATCCTTCCTTGACCAAAAATGAGAGTCAGAAATAGAGCAGTGGAAATAGCCAGGGCAGAGCAAGAGAGAGAGGGGAGACAAAGACACTGACGGAGAGTCAAAAATAAAATTACAGATTGAAGAACAGAAAGACAAACAGAGAAAGAGACAAAAACACAGAGATAGAAATGAAGATATTCAGAGAAACAGAAGGAGATTAGAAAGACAAATAGAGAATGCTTCTGTGCCTCTTCTGGCTTCTGGTGTTTGCCAGCACTCCTGTGTTCCTTGGCCTGTAGATGCACTACTCCAGTCACATGGCCATTTTCCCTGTGTGCCTTCACATCACCTTCCTTCTGCATGTGCCTATCCATATGTCCAAATTTCCCCTTTTATGAGAATGCCAGCTATCTTGGGCTAGACCCAGCCTATTGATCTGATTTTAAGTTGGTTACCTCTGTGAAGACCCTGATTCCAAATATGGTCACAGACTGAGGTACTAGGGGTGAGGAGTTCATTGTATCTTTTTTGGGGAGAAGGTGGGATACAGTTCAACCCATAACACCACCCAAATGATAACAAGTGAAGGCTATTTATTCAGAACTTGCTGTACCAAGACAATCCACCACCATTATTTGTGTTTGGCAGCAACTCACAACAGGCAGAGGAGTGGGAAAGCACTATAGTGGAAAAAAGAGAAGGTTCTTGGTATACCTTAACTAGAGGCTATGGCATGGGGAAGCTGTGGGCAGGCTAACTAGAAGAGGGGCATCATATGTGATTGGTTGGGAGTACATGTATGGCTTTCCTTCATTGGTCCTAAGTTGAAAGCAAGGGCAAAAATTAGGGAATTGTGAGTTATTATATTTACTAAGTGCTAGCCATTTGGAGCCAATTGGAACAGGGGTATTATTGTTTGTCTTCTCCTACTGTTTGCTACAGATAGTAGCTCGACTTCCTGGACTGGTTACTATAATAGTAGGTTGGCTTTCTGGGCTGGTTACTGCAGGTTGTAGGTCAGAGGTCTATTTTTACTTTTAGTTTGGCCATTATCCATTTGTATATTCAATCTCTCAAACTTTTTATCTTGGATCTCATATGGCTTGGGGATTGCTCTCTAGTTCAGGGAGTTTACAAGTCTACTGTGCATTCAGCCAGAGACAGTATCCTTTCTGGTCTTTTCTGAGCAAGCCCACCCTTGTGCATGTGTACAGTCTTCCAGACCACCAGAGATGAGTGGGTGGTCTGGATGACTGTGCACATGCACAAGGGTAGGGTGCCCTTCGGTCATCCCTAGATGTCATTTTTAAATTTCTGGTAGATTTCTAAATTAAACATATTAACTTGTATGCTTCTGTTAGTATCCTTGAGCTGTCAGTTTTCCCTGATTACCCTTCACTGTGACCTCTATTGTTTTCAACCTTGCCCTTGGGCCGCATTTTTCCATGTTCTACTCCAAATAAAGTCAACCCCTTCAGGCAGGGGCCCTGAGCAGCCAGTCATCAAGGTTTGCCATACCTACTAGGGCAGAACCTCTTTAACACAGAGTTGAAGCTTTAGGGAAGTGGGAATAGGAGCCACCAGTCCTTCCTGTCCTCATGGCCTACTCTGGCCCTGTTGGAGCAGAACTTCCTTGTCAAGGAGTAGGAGTGGGGCTCACAAGAGCAATGGGAGTTACTGGTCCTCACAGACAACCCTTCATGTCTAGAGTGGGACTTCTACAACATGTTGGGAAGGGGAGAGATGAGCACAAACCCTGGCTTAAGTGCCACAGACTTTCATGGTCTCTACCAATACTCAGTAAGTGATTTTCAATACACTGTAGAAATTTGGTCAATTTCCAGAGACTTTAAATGAAAATTCTACCTGTACCTGGGATAAGTGAGGTACTGCACTTGTAGAATGTGGGAAATTACTTTTAAGATAGAGTCTGGTGTATTTTTAAGTAAACAGCACAGTTAAAACAAGAAGATCTCGGCCAGGCATGGTAGCTCATGCCTGTAATCCTAACACTTTGGGAGGCCAAGGTGGGCGGACCACCTGAGGTCAGGAGTTCAAGACCAGCCTGGCCAATATGGTGAAACCCCCTCTCTACTACAAATAGAAAATTAGCCAGGTGTAGTGGCCGGCTCTGTAATCCCAGCTACTTGGGAGGCTGAGGCAGGAGAATTGCTTGAACTCAGGAGGTGGAAGTTGCAGTGAGCCGAGACCACACCACTGCACTCCAGCCTGGGCAACAGGAGTGAAACCCCTTCTCAAAAAAAAAAAAAAAAAAAGCAAAACTAGACTCTTATAGTTTGCAGATGAGAACAATGAAATCTCAATAGATGATCGAGCATCTCACAGAAACAAAGGCAATAAAACTCATATTTAAACCTACTCATCTAAATTTATGTTCAAAGCTTTTATTTCACTACCAGGGCTATAATGTGGCCTGGAACACATGGCATGTATGTGTGTGCATATGTGTGTGTGTTGGACAAAGAGGTTGGAGGAAGTTTTTGATACTGGATCAAGCACTCTCAAAAATTAAAATTCCTAACTAATACTTCTGCCAACCAAATTCAAGACTATCATTTTTCCTAAGGAAAACCTGCCTGGTGGTATATGCCTTTGTTAACATCAAATTCGTTAAAATTAAAATTACACACACAAACACACACACACACACACACACACACATCCTTCCTGAATTAAACAGTTTTCTGCAGTGACTGGGAGTCACCTCCAACCATCCCAGGGGGGCAGTTTTGTTTTTGTTTTTTTGAGATAGAGTCTCACTCTGTCACCTAGGCTGGAGGGCAGTAGTGGATCTCAGGTCACTGCAACCTCTGCCGCCCAGGTTCAAGCAATTCTCCTGCCTCAGCCTCCCGAGTAGCTGGGATTACAGGTGCCTGCCACCACGCCCAGGTAATTTTTGCATTTTTTAGTAGAGATGGGATTTCACCTTGTTGACCAGGCTGGTCTTGAACTCCTGGACCTCGTAATCCACCCGCCTCGGCCTCCCAAAGTGCTGGGATTACAGGCGTGAGCCACTGCGCCTGGCCTGGGGGCAGTTTTAAACATTATCTCCATAGTCAGTGAAAAAGGCCAGGCTGCTCCACACCTGGCAGGGCCAAGGTGTCTCCTGCCTGCCTCCTGTGAATTTACCCAACTTAAGTCTCAATGCCTACAGCTTTTCCCAAATTTTGATGTTTCTCTCAAGGGAAATGCCCCGACTCTGGATGCACCTTGGCCTCGAGTTCTTCATGGCATTGATTTGGGAGTCTAGGTTGTGCCTGGAGAGAACTCAGAGTTCTGGAGACAGGCCGTCCCATACAGTTTTTAAAACTCCACCTGCTGGATTACCTGAGGTCAGGAGTTCAGGACCAACCTGGCCAACATGGTGAAACCCCATCTCTACTAAAAATACAAAAATTAGCCGGTCACGGTGGCGGACACCTGTAATCCCAGCTACTCGGGAGTCTGAGAGGGGAGAATTGCTTGAACTCAGGAGGCAGAGATTGCAGTGAGCCAGATCGCACCGTTGCACTCCAGCCTGGGCGACAAGAACAAAAATCCGTCTCAAAAAATAAACACATAAATAAAATCAAAACCCACCCATGTAGGACCATTCAGGGTCACGGTGACTGGAGAACCACTCGGAGGCCAGGCGTTGAGAGGCTGCAAATTCCCTGGTTCTGAGGCCTCAGGAAAGAGCCCACCTGCCAGGTAAGGGTCTCCAAAAGTGAAAAGGAATCTGCACCCTGCCCGAGGGAGCTGAGTCCTTTGAACCCTGCGGTGGCTTCGTGGTTGCTTCCCGGATCCACTTGCCGCAGTCTCAGGGTTGGAGCAGCTTGGCGTTTGCTCCTGGGCCTTCCCTGGATGGGAGAAGGAAGCCTGCGTGGGAACTTGAAGTTTTTCGGGTCAGAATCAGGTAGTGGTAGTGGTAGTGGTAGTGGTAGTGGTAGTGGTAGTGGTAGTGGTAGTGGTAGTGGTTGGTAGTGGTAGTGGTAGTGGTAGTGGCAGTGGTAGTGGTAGTGGTAGTAGTTGTTTGAGACCAAGTGAGCCACCACACCCAGTCAAGAATCGGCTGTTTAAGAAAGACTACTTTTCCATGTAAGCAGTAGAGTTCTTTGGGCCAAATGTTGAGCTTTTCTCTCTCCTTTTTCCTATCTGCTTGATGAAGAGAATGCAATAGGAAGAATGTGAAGATTTTTAAAAATTGTTTTTGGTTGTTTCACGTTTGGGGATTATTTTTCCCTGCAAGGAAAGAAGAGTTAAAGAGAATAAAGAAAAAACTCGTTTTGTTTTCCTTTGCATATAGCAAAGGGGCCGCAATTCTCATCCTGCTGGCTGGTTAGCTTGGTTGGTTAGTGTTGTGTTAATCATGCTAAAGGTCATGGGTTTGATCCCCTTATGGGCCACATGAGGGGAATTAGTTCTTTACCACTTTTGTTGATCTCATCTCCTGTGAATTCTGCTTACAGTTTCTCTGAAAATAAACTCTATATCACCACTACTGAACTGGGAACACGGTCTTTTAAAAGAATAATGTGACCAAGGGCGGTGGCTGACGCCTGTAATCGCAGCCCTTTGGGAGGCCGAGGTGGGCGGATCACTTCAGTTCAGGAGTTCGAGACCAGCCTAGCTAACATGGTAAAACCCTGTCTCTACTAGAAATACAAAAATTAGCCAGGCATGGTCTCAGGCGCCTGCAATCCCAGCTACTCGGGAAGCTGAGACAGGAGAATCGCTTGAACCCGGGAGGGAGAGGTTGCAGAGAGCCAACATTGCACCATTACGTTCCAGCCTAGCTGATAAGAGTGAAAGTCCTCTCAAAAAAAAAAAAAAAAAGAAGAGGAGAGAAAAAAAGTAACATGTGAGAACTAAGATGGAGGCCTTCATTTCTGTATTTAAGTAAAATTGAGTAAGGTAAGGTGTGTGTGCTAAAGGAAGGGGAAATAGCATTAAACAGTTGCCAGTTTTGTTTTAGACAAAAGTTTTTGAAACATCGTTTCACGATAAACTTGTGAAAGACAAAAAAAGATTCTATTTGTTGTGACTGGTTAGCTCAACTGGTTAGAATTCTGTCATAGATTCCCATTTGTCCCTGGCTAAGCACACTTCGTGATCTTGCAAGTCCTCTCCAAGGTTTAACAACATCCCCAGTAAATCTGTAGAATCCAATGGCTGTTCCCTCACAATTTAAGTCTTTGCTTTTATTTCCATCTTCATACACAGAAAATTGGCCTATGTGAATTGTCTCCATCTGAGAAGAAACTGTAAAGTCATCTGCACTTCCAATCACTTCCACACTTGGGTTTTCACCGGATCACATGAAATAGGATTTTTAAATGACATATGTGAACAATTTTCATTAACATCAACACACTAGGAAAAAAAAAAAAAAACTAAAAGCTTCATTTTAAACTGAAATGACATATAAAAGACATTGTTGTTTAAATGTCTAATTAAAGTTTAATCTTGGGGTAAGAAATATGGTGGGTGCAGTGGCTCATGCCTGTAATCCCAGCACTTTGGGAGGCCGAGGCGAGTGGATCACTTTAGGTCAGGAGTTCAAGACCACCCTGGCTAACATGGCAAAATCCCATCTCTAGTATAGATACAAAAATTAGCTGTGTGGTGGCACACGCCTGTAATCCCAACTACTGTGGAGGCTGGGACTTGAGAATTGCTTGAACCAGGAGGTGGAGGTTGCAGTGAACCGAGATCGCAACACTGCACTCCAGCCTGGGTGACAGAGTGAGATTCTGTCTCAAAAAGTAAAGAAAAGAAATATATTCACATTTCAAAGTTAAAAAGCATAAAAAGATACAGTAAAAAGTCTCTTCTTATAGCTCATCCACCCATAAATCATTTCCAATGTCCATAGGTAAACTCTATGCATAGTTGCTTATGTATCTTTTCCAATATTTATAGAAATTCTGGTTTTCACTCTTGTTTTTTATTTATTTATTTAGACAGAGTCTGGCTCTGTTGCCCAGACTGGTGTGCAGTGGCGCCGTCTTGACTCACTGCAACCTCTGCCTCCTAGGTTCAAGCAATTCTTGTGCCTCAGCCTCCCGAGTAGCTGGGACTACAGGTATCTGCCATCATGCCCAGCTAATTTTTTGCATTTTTAGTAGAGACAGGGTTTTACCATGTTGGCCAAGCTGGTCTTGAACTCCTGGCCTCAAGTGATCCACCCACCTTGGCCTCCAAAATGCTGGGATTACAGGCGTTGAGTCACCATGTCTGACCATCTCTTTTTTATAAAAGAACACATCGTGTTGCAATTTGCCTTCATCACTTCACAATGTAACTTAGAATCACTATTTTATCAGTATTTAAAGATCTAGAAAATAGCTCTTTACAGTTGGCAAAATCAGAGCTCATTTTCAAGAGTTGGCATATTCAGCAGAAGTTGAACCTGAAATGTTCTGTTTGCATCATTGAAGGAGGGAATGTATACAAGAAGGAGACTCTGAGAAACTTGAAAGTCGGAGAGATGATGACAGGTATAATGTTCTGCTACAAAGGAGGACAACACATTTTCTGCCTAACAGCATAAAATAGTACAAGAATATGTATTAATTTAGCAAATATTTACTGATTTCTCCACTCTTTAGAATGCAATAATTAGTTGTTATTCTACGTCTGGTAGTTGCTGATGAGATATTGTTATGTGGAAAAAACAAAATCCAAAACAGTTTTGCAAGATTATGATTTTTTTATTTAAAAAAACTTTATTATGGGATGATTTACGTATGATAAAGTATACAATTTGATGTTTTGGCATATTTATACATATATGTAACAACTACCACAATCAAAGTAGAGCACGTTTCCATGATTCCAAAAAGTTCCCTTGTGGCCTGTGATAGTGAGAATAGTGGTCCCCCAACAATGTCCACATCCTTATCCTTGAAACCTGTGAATATGTTATCTTTCACAGCAAAAGGAACTTTGCAGCTGTGATTAAATTAAGGATTATGAAATGAGGTGATTATCCTCAATTACCTGGATTGGGCGTTATAATCACAAGGATCCTTTTAAGAGGGATCATTGTCAGAGAAGGAGATGTGACAGTGGAAGCAAAAGTTGGAGTGATGAGGCAGGGCACAGTGGCTCACGCCTATAATCCCAGCACTTTGGGAGGCTGAGGTGGCGGATCACCTGAGGTCAGGAGTTTGAAACCAGCCCGGCCAACATGGTGAAACCTCATCTCTACTAAAAATACAAAAATTAGCCGGGCATGGTGGCATGCGCCTGTAATCCTCCCTACTCGGCAGGTTGAGGCAGGAGAATTGCTTGAACCCGGGAGGCAGAGGTCACAGTGAGCAGAGATTGCGCCACTGCACTCCAGCTTGGGGAACAGAGTGAAACTCCACGTTAAAAAAAAAAAAAAAAAAAAACAGTTGGAGTGATGCAGGGCGATGAGCCAAGTAATGCCAGCAGCCTCTTCTAGCTGGTGAAGGTGAGGAAACAGATTCTCTAGAGCTTACAGAAGAAAGACAGCCCTGCTGACTCACTCTAGACCCCTGACATCCAGAGCTGTGAGATAAAAAATTTGTGTTGTTTTAAGCTATTAAGTTTATGGTAATTTTTCACAGCAGTAATAGGAAACTAACACATGCCCTTTCCCAGTCAGTCACACTCCAATCACACAATTTCCAGTCAACTATAGGCCCTTTCCATTATGATGGTTTTGCCTTTTCTGGAATTTAATCTAAATGGAATTATATGCTATGTACTCTAGTTCCTGGTTTTTGCTCAGAACATTTTTGAGATTCATTCATGTTGTTGCACATATCAGTAATTTATTCCATTTATTAGCACTTTATTGGTAAAATGTATTCTATTTATACAGACATGCCACCATTTGTTTTTCCATTCATGTGTGGGTGAACATTTTTGTTATGTTCACATTCTAGCTATTATAAATAGGGCTGCTGTGCACTTTTGTGTAATAAGTCTTTGTGTAGACATATATAAGCCAGAGTTCTTCAGAAACAGACAACCAATAGTATGTGTGTGTGTGTGTGTGTGTGTGTGCGTGTGCGTGCGCGTGTGTGTGTGTATAGACTGATTTTAAGGAATGGACTTACATGATTGTAGAGTCTGGCCAATTCAGATTCTGCACGGTATGCCAGTAGGCTGGAGATCCAGGAAAAGTTACTGTGGCAGCTAAAACTCAAAGGCAGTCGGCTGGCAAAAGTCCCTCTTCCTGGGGAAAGAAGTTAGTCTTTTTTCTCTTAAGTATTTTTCAAATGGTAGGAAGCAATCTGCTTTACTCAAAGTGTACTGATTTAAATGTTAATCTCATCCAGAAGTACCTTCACATCAACGTCTAAACTAGTGTTCAATCAAATATCTGAGTACTATGAGCTAGCCATGTTGACATGAAAAATTAACCATTGCATATGTTTTCACTTCTTTTCCATGCAATACCTAGAAGTGGAATTACTGGTCATTTAGTAAGTGGGTGTTTAACTTTATAAGAAGCTACCAGTGTTATCCAAAGTGGTGGTGCACTTTACATTCCAAAAAGCATTGTATGAGAGTTCCGGTTGTACAACCTCCTCAGTATTTGTTGTCAGACTTAATGTTTGTGAAAGATATCCTGTGACATCTTTGCCTATTTCATAATCATGATTTTCTCCTATATTTCCTTCTCAGAGATTTATAAATTAGTACTTTCCTTTAGACCTATGATCTATTTTCAGTTAATTTTTTTGTGTATTCTAATATAAGGGTCAAAGTTAATTTTTTTTCCATATGACTATCTCCTTGTTTCTGCACCATTTTTAAAAAGAGTATCCTTTGCTTATAAAGCACATAGGCACCTATGTTGAAAGCAAATTTATTATACATGTACATCTATTTTTGTAGTCCCTATTTTATTCCATTAATCTATATGACTCTCATAAGTATACTTTAGAGTAATTTGTGGGCCAATTAGGATGGCTATTATCAAAAAACAGAAAATAAATTTGTAAGGATTTATTGGTAAGGAACCCTTGTGTATTGCTGGTGGAAATGAAAAGCGGTGCAGCCACCGTGGAAAACAGTAAGATTCCTCATTCCTCAAAATTCTCTTCCTTTTTTTTTTTTTTTTTTTAGACAGAATCTTGCTCTGACTGCCAGGCTAGAGTGCAGTGGTATGATCTTGGCTCACTGCAACCTCTGCCTCCTGAGTTGAAGCAATTCTCCTGCCTCAGCCTTCCGAGTAGCTGGGACTACAGGCTCACGCTGCCATGCCTGGCTATTTTTTTTTTTTTTTTGTATTTTAGTAGAGACCAGGTTTCACCATGTTGCCCAGGCTGGTCGCGAACTCCTGAGCTCTGGCAATCCGCCCATCTCAGCCTCCCAAAGTGCTCGGATTACAGGCGTCAGCCACAGCACCCGGCCAATCCTCAGTTAAATGTAGAATTACCATATGATCCAGCAATTCCATTTTTGGGTATATATCCAAAAGAAATGAAAACAGGGGCTCAAACAGATTCATAGCAGTGTTATTCACGATATCCAAATATCCATCAACAGATTTATGGATAAACAAAACGTGGTATACACATACAATGGAATATTCAGCCTTGAAAGGAAATTCTGGCTGGGTGCAGTGGCTCATGGGAAATTACAATGGTGAAACTTTAGGAGTAGGCTGATTGAAATCTTATTATAAAACTTCATCATAATTGTAGTTTGCCAAGTTAACAGTTCACATGTTAAGTATTTCAAACAAATTATTGGACCATTTTGGGTGGAAACTTGATATTAATAACTAGTGTAGGGTTCTTTGCAGTTTGTTGAAAAAATTGTAGGCTAGGCACAGGGTTCGTGTTTAGATTTTAAGCACCTTTATAACAACGAGAAGTTCTTTTTTGGAGATGGGGAACTATCAACAGTTTTTTTTTTTTTTTTTTTGAGACACGGAGTCTCGCTCTGTCGCCCGGGCTGGAGTGCAGTGGCGGGATCTCAGCTCACTGCAAGCTCC
>NW_012115566.1:2755603-2806193 GCF_000951035.1 Colobus angolensis palliatus | reverse complement strand
TTTTGAGACGGAGTCTCGCTCTGTCGCCCAGGCTGGAGTAGTGAAGTGCAGAGTGGAGTGGCCCTATCTCACAGCAACCTCCGCCTCCCGGGTTCAAGCAATTCTCCTGCCTCAGCCTTCTGAGTAGCTGGGACTACAGCCGCAGGCCACCACGACCCGGCTAATTTTTGTATTTTTAGTAGAGATGGGGTTTCACCATGTTGGTCAGGCTGGCCTGGAACTCTGACCTCGTGATCCACCTGCCTCGGCCTCTCAATCGTACTGGGGTTACAGGCGTGAGCCACCGCGCCCGGCCCACATATTTCTTATATAGATTTATTTCTGTTCTCTCTTTTTAAAATGTTCACTGAAGAAAATGCAAGGTGTGCTTGGAATATGGATTTGTATCTAAAAGGAACCTTTATATTACTTCCAATAAATAAGATGTATTAGCTACTTCATAGAGAAAACGAAAAAGACAAAAACAGTGAAAAATTATTCTTATTTTTAAAGGGTAACTGATTTACAAAATCAGATACATGAAATGATTCTTAATGAAACTAAAGTTCTCAGGGCATATAATAAAAATGCTAACTTCTATTTCTCCAAATACACTTTAAAATTAGAACTTTAACTATTTGAAAAGGTGAACAAAAGCCTACTTATCTCGATACAATTGTAGGGTCACTAGGATTTTATAATTTTAGTATAAATACCACAAGATCTAATTGAATTAGTGTCTAAATATTTATGCCATAATAAAAGCAGCTAGGATACTCAATCTCCCGAGAATTTCAAACAAAGTAGCTTTTAAAGATGTACACAAGCAACTCTTTCTAACACCACCACCGATAGAGGTAGAATGTAACTTTTGCAAGAAAGGTAATTTAAAGGTTGTCAGCGAACAACTTAACTAAGTCATCTAGTCCACAAGCGAGTTCACACAAATTTCTGGTCTCCGTACCCTCTGTTGTGGGGAAGGACAGGGCCTGAGCGGACTCGCTGTGGGGAACTCAGGTTCTGGGCGGGTGGCATTCATCCACTCACAATCCCCTAGGCTGTGCCAGATGGCAACCACCCTTGTGCCTCCTAGGTAAAGACGCTGGGAGGACCGCCCAGATTCGCTTACCAGAAGATGCCCATAGAGTGCAGAGGCGAAGGTGTTCCAATTTCCTCAGGTGAAGGATATCTACTGGTGGCTACAGGGCACAAATAAAGAAAAAGTGCGTGGATCCCACCTACCAGTTGATGTCCAGCAGGGATCCGAATGTCCATTTTAGTTATATTTGACCCTCCGGACCCCTGGTCCCAGAACCTGCCCTCCCCCAAGCCCTCTCTCTCCCTCTGTGCCCACTCCAATCAGTCAAACAGAGCATTCCAGGGCAAACCCAAAAGAAGAGCAGGCAATTTAGCCACCCTGGGGCCTGTAGCCTGAACTCTTCAGACATGCTGTCCCAGTTGGAGCCTGGAGATGCAGCTCAGTATCTCAGGATGCCCCAAGAATCCTGAGGCTGCAAGATCTCCGGACAGCCCTGGGAGACAGGCCGCTGCACTTACATAATAACAGGGTCCTCTCTGGTGCCAAAAGCCTGCAACCCGTAGCAGAAAATAGCTCCTCCAAATAGCTCCTCATCCTCCAAATAACTGAGAGATGATTCCAGTCAAGTTGGAATAACAGGGATCAGATTTATATTCCTGCTGTAAAGAACCAAAACCTAACAAAAAAGATGAAATGACACTTTTCAAGACGTACAATATTTGGTAAGGAAGAATAATAACCCCTGAATCACAGGGAAAAAAATGAATGATTGGAGAGAGGGGGAGGTGAACACCAGGATTAGCCCTTAACTATGGCCTTGAGTTTCCAGGCCCCAATGCAGGAAGGCAGAACCCAAGCAGAGCCGGTGGACTCCCAGAGTTGATGAGGAGTTGATAGACTGGGAGACTAGGGCAGCTACAGTTAATATGACAGCATACCAGAAAGAAGAGAGCTGTAATATGAGATAACTCCAGAAAAAACTTCTGCAGTGTTCAGCTTAATACTCATGAGTATGTGCAGGTATGGAAACTATACAGGACAGAAAAGACTACCCAGAATCATCAGAGGTAATATGATATTGAATTGTCTAAAGTAACTAAGAAATTGTTTCTCCTTGTGAGACAAACAGGAATTATATTGCTGAATTTCATGCTTTCACCAAAAAAAAGATGAGGATCTAGATGAATGGGGTGAGGGGGGAGGAAGAGACACAAAACTTCAGCTGTTGGCAGGTTAGCTTAGCTGGGTAGAACGTGGGGCTAATAACGCCAAGATTGCGGGTTCGATCCCCGTATGGGCCCCATGTTTTCCTCAGTAAATCTAGAGAAACTCATCAGTTTTCAGCCACCGAAGAGCTAAGGATAATTAACAATGCAACTCGTCTGTTTTTAGCCAGCGAAGAGCTGAGAGCAATTAACAGTGCTCTCAGATGGTCCAAATTCCCTGCCATCGTTTCTTTTTTCTTTTTTTTGATTTTTTTTTTTTGAGACGGAGTCACACTCTGTCGCCCAGCCTGGGGTGCAGTGGCGCGATCTCGGCTCACTGCAAGCTCCACCCCCCGGGCTCACGCCATTCTCCTGCCTCAGCTTCCCGAGTAGCTGAGACTACAGGCGCCCGCCTCCTCGCCCGGCTAGTTTTTTGTAGTTTTTAGTAGAAACAGGGTTTCACCGTGTTAGCCAGGATGGTCTCGATCTCCTGACTTCGTGATCCGCCCGTCTCGGCCTCCCAAAGTGCTGGGATTACAGGCTTGAGCCACCGCGCCCGGCCCCTGCCATCATTTCTTAATCTCTCTGAAACCTAACTCCATTCCAGAATCCCCCAAATGTCTACATCTCCTCAGGTAAAGGAAAAAAAAAAAAAATTAAAAATTAGAATTTTACTGGCTTTAAAAAAATTATTTAAATAAACCTTAGTTGATTTCAAATTGTCCTTCCAAATTACTACTGAAACCAACCTTGTTTCTCAAATTTACAAGAGATACGAGATAACAGAGAAGAAATATTGAATAGCCCTTTCAAGTTGGAAGCAGTATGTAATATGCATGTTTATTAATCACAAGAGGCCAGATTCGACTCCTGTCTAGTTCATCCTTTCCTAAAAACAAAACAAGAAACCAAACCAAAATAAACCAAACCAAGTCTGTGCTCCATGTTCAAAGCGATAGCATCCTCTCAGGGCAATCTTTTCTGTCAGTTAAATCTGAAAGAGTCTTCAGAGACACATAATAACAATCTCCTAAGAATTTCTTCCCTTTATCTTGTATCTTTTGACAATTTGAGAAAGAAGATTGGTTTCAGGAGTAATTTGGAAGGACAATTTGAGATCAAGTGAGCTTCATTTAAATAACTTTTTAAAAGCCAATAATCTTCTAATTTTTTTTCTTTCTTAGGCAGTGCTCCCAATCTTGGGTCCTCTGCCGTGAACAGCTTTCTGTCCCCAGCCCTTACACATAGTGGAAAAGAATAAGAACTTTACCTGAGAAGATGTAGAAATTTTGGGGATTCGGGAATAGAGTTGGGTTTCAGATGGATTAAGAAAAGACGGCGGCGAATTTCAACGCTCTGAGAGTACTGGTTTATTACCCTCAGTTCTTCGCTGGCTGAAAACCGAGGCGTTGCTTTGTTAATTAGCCGTAGCCCTCAGCTGGCTGAAAACCGACGAATTTCTGTAGAACTGCCGTGAAAGAGTGCTGAGGAGAACATGTGGCCCGTGCGGGGATCGAACCCGCGACCTTGGCGTTATTAGCACTACGCTCTAACCGACTGAGCTAACCGGCCAACCTTACCAAGCGTTTCTTTTTCTTCTATTTAATCTCGACCTTCATCTCTTTTTTGGGAAAGCATTAAATTTACCAATATAATTCCTGTTTGTCTAACAAGAAGAGACAATTTCTTACTTGCTTTACAGTCTTAATAAAAAGAATGAGAAACTTTCTCTTAAACAAAAACAAAACAAGGAAAGAACATTTTTCATTTATTTATTTTTATTATTTTATTTTTTAAGCCATGTCCCTAGAGTTGAAAAAGGACGCTTAAAAATTTCAAACTGCTGCGAACAGTCCAGGAATCCATGGAAACATTTGTTGCTTTCTAAATGTCTGGTAATCAGCACGTGCAGACAGTGAATCAGACTCAGTGAAATATTAGCGAGTCCTTGTTTTTTAAGAGCCGTTCACTAACACAACCTAGAAATTGGCACCTGAAGGACATTCCCGACGAGTCTGTTTTCGATGGTCCCACGGTCGAGATCGTCCTAGGAGTCTCCATTTGAAAGTTTCTTATGCCCGGAGTCTCCATTTGGAAGTTTCCCTACCTGTTGCCTCAGACCCAGAGTGATCTCAAATCAAAGCCCACTTTGAAGACCTTGGTATTGGAGAATTCTAGAAATGTGGCTCTACACCAATCAGGGATGGTTAAACCAATCTTTCTACCCAGCCATTGTCTCCCAAAAATATTACCATTGTTTTTTGTATCTTCTTTATTGTTCCAGAGATTTTGAACGCATAGACAAAGTTAAACAAATGTTTTCTTTTTTCTCTTCACAAATAGTGGCATTTTATCCACTGTTGTGGGAAGTCAGGGACCCTGAATGGAGGGACCGGCTGAAGCTGCGGCAGAAGAATATGAATTGTGAAGATTTCATGGACATTTATCACTTCCCCAATCAATACTCTTGTGATTTCCTATGCCTGTCTTTACTTTAATCTCTTCTCAGGACCCTGTGATGATTGCATTAACTGCACAAATTGTTTGTAGAGCATGTGTGTTTGAAAAATATGAAATCTGGGCACCTTAAGAACAGGATAACAGCGATTTTCAGGGAACAAGGGAGATAACTTTAAAGTCTGACTGTCTGGGCCAGGCAGAACAGAGTCATATTTCTCTTATTACTGAAAACGGGTGAGATAAATATCGCTGACCTGTTTCCCCAGTAAGGAATATTAATAATTAACAGCCCTGGGAAAAGAATGCATTCCCAGGGCAGGGCCTCTAAAATGGCCGCCCTGGGAGTGTCTGCTTTTATGCAGAAGTAGATAGGGACGAAACACGCCCTAGTCTCCTGCAGCGCCCCCAGGCTTGCTAGGATTAGGAAATTCCAGCCTGGCAAATTTTAGTAAGACCAGTTCTCTACTCTTGAACCTTGTTTATCAATGACAATGTGTGCACAGGTGGACATAGAAGTTCATTAGTGATTCTAGTTTCGCCCTGACCTTGTGATCTTGCCCTGACATCCTGCCTTGTGATCTTTTGTCGCCCTTAAAGCATGTGATCTCTGTGACCCACACCCTATTCCTATACTCCCTCCCCTTTTGAAAATCGCTAATAACAACTTGCTGGTTTTATGGCTCAGGGAGCATCATGGAACCTGTCGACATGTGACATCTTCCCCGGACACCCAGCTTTAAAATTTCTCTCTTTTGTACTCTTTCCCTTTATTTCTCAGACCAGCCAACGCTTAGGGAAATAGAAAAGGACCCACATTGAATATTGGGGGTGGGGGTTTTCCCTGATAATACACTTTTTAAACCCTTTGCTTTTTTTTTTAACTCAGAATATATTTTTGCAATTCTTTCATATCAGAACAGAAGTGTTCTTCATTCTCTTTTAAATATGCATGGTATTCAGTTACATAAGTTTATACCATAGTTCAATGGGCATAGCTTAGACTTCCATCCTCCTATTGCAAATTGTCCATATCTATGAGCATACACTGTATCTGATGTGTGCCATGATACTTTGCACATGTGGGAAGGCTGCGTCAAAGAAAATGTACATTGGCAATTTTGATTGCCATTGTCACACTGTGCTTTAGAGGGTTGATCCCAATACTCTTTTTGCTTGCTTGTTTGTTTTAACTATACTGAGCACAAATAGGATCCTGTACACATTTCTACACCTTCTTCTTCCTGAATTCCCTGCTACAAATTCGAAGCGAAACTAGGCAATCAGTGTGTAGACTGTCTAGTTGGGGCATATTATATTCTGGAATATTGTTTTGGGGTTACAAGTAATGATGTAAAGGGACTGTGATAGAATCAGGTGGGAGAAGGAAGGGGCTGAGTGGAGAGCAGGGAGAAGGAGCCAACAGTGGCCTTATTTTGTGCACCTCAGAGAGAACAACATGGGCAGAAACACCTGAGGGAGAGAAACTAAGATACGTTAGTCTGTTTGGAGATTAAGATTGAGCTGCAGAGTGGTACAGGGCGACTAGTAGGAGATGAAGTCTGAGGAGGAGAGAACATGTATTAATATATGATGCAAAACCCTCTAGTAGATTGCTATAAATTAATCAGAATACTTGATGGTAAAGTGGATGTGGCACTAAAAATAAATTGGCTGGGTGTGGTGGCTCACGCCTGTAATCCCAGCACTTTGGGAGACTGAGGTGGGCGGATCACCTGAGGTCAGAAGTTTGAGATCAGCCTGGCTAACACGGTGAAACGCCATCTCTACTAAAAATGTAAAAATTAGCCAGGCGTGGTGGCAGGGGCCTGTAGTCCCAGCTACTCAGGAGGCTGAGGCAGGAGAATGGCGTGAACGTGGGAGGTGGAGCTTGTAGTGAGCCAAGATAGCGCCACTGCACTCCAGCCTGGGCAACAGAGCAAGACTCCGTCTAAAATAAATAAATAAATAAAAATAAAAATAAATTATCAGGTGTTAATTGATCTACATTAAGTCTAAACTAAGAACTATGATCACTATAGGCCAAGTTAAGGATTTTTGAATTGGTCCTAACAACAATGGGAATCTATACAAGGATTTTAGGCAGAAAGGTCACATGGACAGAGTCACATTTTAAAAATTTGTTTATTATTTATTTTTGAGACAGAGTCTGGCTCTGTCCCCCAGGCTGGAGTACAGTGGCACGATTTTGGCTCACTGCAAGTTCCACCTCCCGGGTTCAAGTGAGTCTCCTGCCTCAGGCTCCCTAGTACCCTACCCAGTAGCTGGGATTACAGACATGTGCCACCACACCCAGCTAATTTTTTTTTTTTTTTTTTTTTTTGTATTTTTAGTAGAGACGGAGTTTCGCCATGTTGGCCAGACTGGTCTGGAACTCCTGACTGCAAATGATCCACCTGCCTCGGCCTCCCAAAGTGCTGGGATTACAGGTGTGAGCCACCATGCCCAGCCGGATTCATGTTTTAAAAAGATCTCTTTAACTTTGTGTAACAACCACAGGTCCAGTTCTAGACACTTGGCAGGCATCAGGGAACTATAGCAACACATCACTAGTACCGCACCAATGAAATATCTGCCCTCATAGAGGATGGAAACAGATATAAATAACAAACATAATAAAAATGTAAATTATTAAATATGTAAGAAGGTGTTAAATATGATTGGTAAATAGAGGTAGGTAGGAGGAATTGGAGTGGTGGGAATAGGTTGGAATGCTGAACAGAGTTGTTAGTGCAGCCTTAATAAGATTGTGACTGGAAGAAAATGAGCAATCAAGCCATCTGACATGTGAGGTGTTACAAGCAGAGTACAACCACTATAAAAGTCTTAAGGTGGGTACTCGCATGGAATGTTTGAGGAACAGTAAAAGGGTTCATGTGGCCAGAGCACAAGGGAGGAAGAGAGTCATAGAGATGAGATCAGAGAGCACTGGAGGATCGGAGTATGTAGGATCTTGTAGGAGGTCTTAGGACTTTGGCTTTAATTCAAGTAAAATGGGAATTAAATAATTTTATTGTATAATTCTGATTTCAGGAGAGACAAATCTGATACATGCTTTAAAATACTGTTTTTAGTAGGTCTTTTGTAAACAGACTCTAGGAGATTGTATTCGGTTTTATATTAAGATTGCATTAGCCGGGTGCAGTGGCTCACGCCTGTAATCCCAGCACTTTCGGATGCTGAGGCGGGCGGATCACGAGGTCAGGAGTTGAGACCATCCTGGCTAACATGGTGAAACTCCGTCACTACTAAAAATACAAAAAATTAGCCGGGCGTGGTGGTGGGTGCCTGTAGTCCCAGCTACTGGGGAGGCTGAGGCAGGAGAATGGCGTGAACCCGGGAGGCGGAGCTTGCAGTGAGCCGAGATTGCGCCACTGCACTCCAGCCTGAGCGACAGAGCTACACTCCATCTCAAAAAAAAAAATAAAAGATTGCATTAGGTTTTTGTATTCTATGAGAAACAGACTCCAGGATCTAGTTTTCATGAAGGAAGTCTATTGTGTATCCAAGAATGATATACAAAAGAGGACTCAACTATTCCCATGGGGAGCTCTGGAGCTATAATGATCCTTTAGAATTGTCCTGAATTGGGGAAAAGGAGCTGGGTCGTTGTATCCACTCATAGACGTGGCTTTAGATGTAAGCTGATCCCAGAGAAAAGGTATAACCTTAAACAGGGTAGCTTTCTTTAGCTTAGAACAATTCCTGGGAAGAGCTCAGCTTTGAGTTAGCAGCAAACAGCACACCAGGATGTTGGGTGTCTGAGTACCTTGCCCCACAAAACATTGGGCAATGTAGAAAGCCATTGGGTTCTAGGTAGAACACCATCATATCCATTACAGTCTACCACTTGCCCTATTCAGAGCCGCTTCCTTCATTGATGAATTCAACCCACCTGGGAATAACTTTTCTAGGATTCCGGTTGTTCTCTTCGTGAATACATCTGAAAAGAGGCGAGTGGCTGTTTGGCTCCTTCTATACCTCAAAAAAAAAAAAAAAATCCACAAACAGGTCCATACATCCAGAGCTGGTAGGCTCCATTTACCCACAGGTGCTGGCCTTGGCCTGATTGCAGTAATCTCCGAGCTGTACTCTTGAGTCTGAGTGGGGAGGGAAACTCGGAGAGAACATCTGCCCGCCCAGGTTCCTTTCGAGGACCTCAGTACATGTACATGTAGGAAAACACCCTAATCCCACTCCTAATCTTCCTGGAGCGTACTAAGTGGAACCTTGTGATGATCCCATGGAGCGAGACTTAGGAGCAGCGAGTGAGCAACTGGAGCCCAGCCTGCACCTGGAGAGGCGGGTCTGGCCCAGTGCTCCCGGAAACGGTGGCTTTCAGCAAAGTCTCGGCCTCGCATTGACCCTGCAGAAAAAATGTTCCTGAGCGGAAAGATCGTTCAAGTTGCCTGCGAACCGAGTCCCTGAGGTCTTTTGGGGACCAGGCGATGAGAGCGTCAATTATAATAATAACAATTTGTTCCGCAAAAAATTGCTTGGGACTGTTCGTGTCCACCTGAGAAGACATGGACTCTTGGCTTTGAAGAGGACTTTTTCCTTGTCGAAAACGGTAAGGGCTCTGGTGGGAGAAAGGCAGCAGGGATACTTTGGTTTACATTCACACCACAGGTGACAAGGACAACCTTCTCTCCTAAACGGCTAAAGATGGTACGGGGGTGCAATTCTAAAAACGTGCACTGAGAAATTCAGCTAAGGATTCCTCAAAAATGCAAGTTGTTTCTGCCGGGTTTCGGACTGGGGACCTTTCACGTGTGAGGTGAACGTGATAACCACTACACTACAGAAATCCTCATGTTTGACAATTTTTCTCCTAGGGGGAGAAGAAAATTTTTCTGGGTATCCCAGATTTGGTAACATCGAATTGATCTTTTCTTTCAGGAAATTATCAAGGTTGATAAGCTTTTCTATTTATTAAAGTCAGTAATATCGGAGTTCACGAGTCACACAAAGGAAACACTACGACTTGTGGAAAATTTTCTTTTCAAACACAGCACAGAAATTTTACTTAGCCCCCCAGTAGAGTACATTTTTTTCTGCTTAAGTGCTCCCTCCGTTAGGCCTTCTCCAACAATAGAAGGCTCTGTGATCTCCATCTCTTGGGAGGTAGAAAATTACCCCAAGAAAATAACCCGAAGCCAGTGGATTGAACCCTGGAAACGGCCTGCTGTTTGTGTTGGGCGGTGCTCCAAGGCAAGAAGCTGAGGGCCCGGGAGTCGAGTGGGTCCAGTTGTCTGCCAGGCAGGATAAGGACTGGGAAAAATGAAAAAAAAATTCCTAGACAAACACAACCTACCAAGCCTGAATCATGAAGACATAGAAAATCTGAACAGATCAATAGTAGATAAGGAAATTGAATCAGTGATAAAAACGTCTCCCGTCAAAGAAAAGCCCAGGACCTGTAGCTTCTCTGGTGAATTCTATCAACTATTTAAAGAACTAATACCATTTATTATGGAAAATAGTATGGTGGTTCCTAAAAAAATTAAAAATAGGGATACTATATGATCCAGCAAACCCTCTAGTGGGTATATAGCTAAAGGAAGTGAAATCAGTATGTCCAAGAGATTATCTGCATACCACCAAGAGACGGAAATCTTTTTTTTTTTTTTTGGTGGCACAGAGTCTCCCTCTGTCGCCCAGGATGTAGTGCAGCGGTGCGATTTTGACTCACTGCAACCTCTGCCTCCCGGGTTCAAACGATTCTTGTGCCTCAGCCTCCCGAGTAGCTGGGATTACAGGCCTATGTCAGTATACCCGGAAGATTTCTTTTCTTTCTTTTTTTTTTTTTTTTTGTATTTTTAATAGCGACGGGTTTTCACCATGTTGCCCAGGCTGGTCTTGAACTCCTGGGCTCGCCTTGGCCTCCCAAAGTGCTGGGATTACAGGCGTGAACAGCGGCACCCAGCCAAGATATGGAATTCTTGTGTTCACCATTGGATGAATGGATAAAGAAATGCCTTTAGCCTCCCTGTGCCTTGGAAGTATCATTTCCAATTTATCATCTGTGTGTACATTTTTATTGGTGTACTTGTGGGCGCATCACTAATTTTTGCAGTCTGTTAATCTACCATAGTTTCAGTTTTGTTGTATTTTCTTATATATTTATATTGTGTACTGATGATGTGTGCATGGATTAGTAATGAGTACTCTATTATTTTTAATTAAATGTCATAAAATACATGAAAATACATTTTTCTGTAGAATCACATGATTTCCTCCTACTATGAATAAAGACATAACTCACTAAGGGGAAGAATCTTGGCCAAAATGTGTGATAAATCATGCAGCAGTTAAAAATGTGCAAAAATAAACAGTAAAGATGAAAGGCGGCACAAATTTAATAAAGTTACTCCATAAATCATAACTGACATTAAATGTTGGAATGTAGGAACTGATTTATTAACCTCATAAATTTAAAACAGACATGTTATCTTTTAACAAATTGTTTACGTGTTTAGTTTTCAAAGTGGGAAAAATTAACACCTCAAAACATAAAAGTGTTTTAAGAGAAGAATCAGAGAGAGAGAGAATGTGTGTGTGTGTGTGTGTGTGTGTGTGTGTGTGTGTGTGTGTGTATAATGGTAATATGTAGACTTAACAGCACCTTTTTGCCTAAATGACTAAATGGCCTAGACCAAATCTGGCAGAGTCCTTTTTCTAGGAGAACTGGGAAAACCTTTCATATGTAAGTTTGGAACAATAGAGAGAAGGGGAAGACTTTGGCATTTAGGGAATGTGATTATTTGTATTTCTCGATGAAGTGAGAAATCTTTTTGGAAAAGCTATTGTTTTCATCAGTTTCAAATCTGAGACCCCTTTCTTGTAGGCAGACGTGCTAACCAGTACACTCCAAAAAACTTTCTCTTCTGTGCAGCAATCCATAGCAGAATGAAAGGAAGATTCTTTGGATATACTCAAACCTAATAACTTTTAATATGTTTTTCTTTTTAGTATATTTTTATCCACAGGGTGTTTCTTCCTTCATACTTTCTTTACTTTCTCTTTTTCTTTTTTTTTTTTTTTTTTTTTAGACGGAGTCTCGCTCTGTCGCCCAGGCTGGAGTGCAGTGGCCGGATCTCAGCTCACTGCAAGCTCCACCTCCCGGGTTTACGCCATTCTCCTGCCTCAGCCTCCCGAGTAGCTGGGACTACAGGCGCCCGCCACCTCGCCCGGCTAGTTTTTTTGTATTTTTTAGTAGAGACAGGGTTTCACCGTGTTCGCCAGGATGGTCTCGATCTCCTGACCTCTTGATCCGCCCGTCTCGGCCTCCCAAAGTGCTGGGTGGCTTGAGCCACCGCGCCCCGCCCCTTCATACTTTCAATTCGTTAAAATTAATATTAGGTTGGTGCAAAAGTAATTGCAGTTTCGGACCGTGAATTTTTAAATCATTATAACTAGGCTCAACACATCTTTATTAGTCAAAATAGGAACCATTAAAATCAACACATTTTTGCCAACAAGAAATAAGTTTGTTTATTCCTGGAGGGTAAAAACCTGTGCTTCGGGATTGGACAGTTAGAAAATGCTTGCATCCCGCTGGTTGTGGAAGCGTTTTACCTGTAAAAAGGTGTGGAGATGCTTGAAGAAGTGGTAGTCGGTTGGTGAGAGGTCAGATGAATATGATGGATTAGGAAAATCTTCGTAGCCTAATTCGCTGAACTTCAGAAGCGTTACTTGTGCGACGTACAGTCGAGTGTTGTCATGAATAATTGGGCCCTTCCTGTTAACCAATGCTGGCTGCAGACATTGCACTTTTCGGTGTATCTCATTGATTTGCTGAGCATACTTCTCAGATGTAATGGTTTCACGGGTGTTCAGAAAGCTATAGTGAATCAGACAAGCAGCAGACCACCAAAAAGCGAATATGACCTTTTTTGGTACAAGTTTGGCTTTGGGGAGTGCTTTGGAGCTTCTTCTCGGTCCAATCCCTGAACTAATCGTCGCCGGTTGTCGTACAAAATCCACTTTTCATCGCACGTCGCAATCCGATGGAGAAATGGTTCGTTGTTGCGTGGAATAAGGGCAGATGACACTTCAGAACGGCCATTTAAAAAAAAAAATTTTGCTCAGCTCATGAGGCACCCATTTACCAAGCTTTTTCACATTTCCAATTTGCTTCAAATGCCGCACGGTAAAATGGTCGACGCTGAGTCATTTGGCAACTTCTGTGGTAGTTGCAAGAGGATCAACTTCGCTGATTGCTCTCAATTGTCTTGCCACTACACTCTTCATCTTCAAGGCTCTCCTCACCTTTGCAAAACTTCTTGAACTACAACTGCACTGTACGTTCATTAGCAGTTCCTGGGCCAAATGCGTTGTTGATGTTGCGAATTGTCTCCGCTGCTTTATGACCCGTTTTGAACTCGAATAAGAAAATTGCTTGAGGCCGGACGCGGTAGCTCACGCCTATAATCCCAGCAGTTTGGGAGGCCGAGGCGAGCGGATCACCCGGGGTTGGGAGTTCGTAGACTAGCCTGACCAACAAGAATAAACTCCGTCTCTACTAAAAACACAAAATTATCCGGGTGTGGTGGCGCATGCTTGTAATCTCAGTTTCTCGGAAGGCTGAGGCAGGAGAATCGCTTGAACACGATAGGCGGAGGTTGTGGTGAGCCGAGATCGCGTCATTGCACTCTAGCCTGGGCAACAAGAGGGACATTCCATCTCAAAAAAAAAAAAAAAAAATGAAGAGAGAAAAAAATAGTTTTTTTGTTTTATTTTATTTTTGTTTTTTTTTTTGGGGGGGGGTGTGGACGGAGTCTCGCTCTGTCTCCCAGACTAGAGTGCAGAGGCGCAATCTCGGCTCACTGCAAGCTCCGCCTCCTGGGTTCACGGCATTCTCCTGCCTCAGCCTCCCCAGTAGCTGAGACTACAGGCGCCCGCCACCACGCCCGGCTAATTTTTTATAATTTTAGTAGAGACGGGGTTTCGCCGTGTTAGCCAGGATGATCTCGATCTCCTGACCTCGTGATCCGCCCGCCTCGGCCTCCCAAAGTGCTGGGATTACAGGCGTGAGCCACTGTGCCCGGCCTTTTGTTTCTTTTTTTACATATATGTATCTTGTTAAGAGGGAAGTGAACTTCGCGTCACGGCCGGTTAACTTAATTGGTTCGAGCGTTGTGCTAATAATGCCAAGGTTGCGGGTTGGATCCCCGAACGGGCCACAGTGGGTGTTAGCTTTTCATCATTTATATCGATCATCTGTGAACGCTGTGAACGCAACCAATATGTCTGAATACAAACTATAGATCGTCACTGCTGAACCCAAGCACAGTCATCAAGATAACTTCACCTGCCAGAGGGGGTATTGAGTAACACTTAATACCTTAATTTGAAGAAACGATATTGCTTAGTTGTCGTCATATATATACATATATATTTTGTTTGTTTGTTTGGTTGGTTGGTTTTGAGACGGAGTCTCTCTCATTGCCCAGGCTGCAGTGCAATCGCACAACTCGGCTCACGGCAACTTCCACCTCCTGAATTCAAGCGATTCTCCAGCCTCAGCCTCCCAATTTATTTTCCATAATCTTGATTCTTGAAGATTAGCTTAGCTTGTTATGTAATTCTTGGTTCACACTTTATTTCTATTTTTAATACTGATCTAATTTTTTATACTACTGTTCAGAAGTCTGATACTAGGCTTCTATTTATAGGAACTTTCCTTGGATAATCGTTGTAATGATTACATCTACTCTATTGACTCTTTTCTTTCTTTCAGATAATCCAATTAAAGTATTAAATTTTCTGAGGCCTTACCTTAACGTATGCAGAAAAGCCTTCCTTGCTCCTTTGTCTACATATTTGGTCCCCTAAATTTCTTATTTGCATAGCAGCCATTGAGACTTTAGCTTGAAATGGAAAATATAATTTTTCTTCTTCAAACTTTCCCAACTCTCCACAGCACATCACACTAAAGTGTTAAGTGAAAGACATTCCTCTTTCTTCCTGCTCTAACCCTTATTTTCTCATTTTGTCTTATTTGCTCCTTCTCCCTGCCTCAAATTTAGAATTCCTTGGATTCTCCCCAAACACTGACTTATTTGTCCATGCTGCCTCTAATGACAGATTCCCCTATCCCCTCCGTCTCTCATCAGCCAATTTCTTACTTTTCATCTATTAAGTCTTGGATCAGTTATCACTTCTTCTGAAAGTTTTTCCTCACTATTTGGAGTGACAGAGTTTTCCCTTCTCTATGTTTCTGTGATAGTGCATGAGTATTTATCTCTGAGGTTTCATTTGTCAATTTAAAATATAACTACCCTGTTTTGGGTAATTTTATTACGAAAATCAGTGCTTGAGCCCTTTGTTACCTCGGGCATGTCAATTTTTTCAGGTTATCTGTTACCTCTAGAGCCTAGCTCAGGATGGGGCATATTGTAGGCTACTCATTAATTTCTTTGAAATAAATGTCTAATCAAATTGTTGAAAATAATAAACTCATGCCATTTATGTTTCAGATTTAATGTCAGAAAAAAATCATAAGACTCAAGATCTTGCTAACTGGGAAATACTGTCTTTCTTCTCTGTTTCCTGAAACATTGTGGTCAATCCAAGTTTTAGCTGCCAAGAGCAGGAGTTTTCCACTTTGCTATTTGTCAAAGATTCATAAGCGGCACTGTCCTGTCATGTCAACAGATTTGGAGGAAGAGCACCATCTCACTGTTGAGCACTTTCCAGATACCCGGGAAATGCTGGAAAAGGAAAAAAGACAGTGACAAATGTCAGTTGAAATAGGAAAATAAATAAAGAATAGACAAATGTTGTACATCATCTGTCCATTAAACAGATTGATGTTATCACTGAACATATGCTTTCCAGAGCAGTATGAGTGACACAAACAATAGAATGACTGATGACTCCTAGACACACTCACCACACATGAATTCCCAGTCACATGAATTCCCAGATACCATCTCTTTTTTCTTCACCTTCTGACAGTCAACTGGGCACAGCCCACCCCTCCCCCATCACATCCCCTGCTCAGCAGTGTCCTCCAGACAAGCATTGACTTTGCAGAAGCTTGAGTGGTCTCCAGATCTTAGTGTGTTGGATCCTCCTGGCTCCTCATGGTCAAGAAGAGAGTTGGAAATCAAAGCCATAGGAAAACATTGAAGAGTTCCTTGAAATCAAATCTCTGTGTTTATTCTGCCTAGCTTTGGGGGAGAAATTTAGACTCTAGGTATGAGCTGTATTTGGTTATGAATCATGGAGTTTCTATAGCATTAATTTTAACAAATAGAAAGTATGAAGGAAAGGGCCGGGTATGGTGGCTCACGCCTGTAATCCTAGCACTTTGGGAGGCGGAGGCCAGCGGATCACGAGGTCAGGAGTTTGACACCAGCCTGGCCAACATGGTGAAACCTTGTCTCTACTAAAAATACAAAAATTAGCCAGGCATGGTGGCTCACGCCTGTAATCCCAGTACTCAGGAGGCTGAGGCATGAGAATTGCTCGAACCTAGGAGGTGGATGTTGCAGTGAGCTGAGATCGTGCCACTGCATTACAACCAAGGAGAGAGTGAGACTCCATCTTGGGGGTGGGAGAAGAAAAAGAAAAAAAAAAAAAAGAAAGCATGAAGGAAAGAAACACAGGTGGGTAAAAATATAAAGAAAAAACGTGGCTGGGCACAGCGGCTCATGCCTGTAATCCCAACGCTTTGTGAGGCCAAGACAGGTGGATCATCTGAGGTCAGGTATTCAAGACCAGCTGTATCAACATGGTGAAACGCTGTCTCTACTAAAAATACAAAATTAACCAGGCGTGTCAGCATCTGCCTGTAATCCCAGCTACTTGGGAGACTGAGGCAAGAGATTTGCTTGAATCAGGAGAGAGATGTTGCAGTGAGCTGAGCTCGCCGCAGCACTGCACTTCAGCCTGGGCAACAAGAGCGAAACTCCATTTCAAAAAAAAAAGAAAGAAACAAAGAAATAAAAAGAAAAAAGAGAAACATTAAAAGTTAATAGGTTTCAGTATATCCAAAGAATCACCATCTCATTCTGCTGTGAAAGGCCTGATTGTAGCAGGGAGTTTCTGTAATGTAGTAATTAGCATGTCCGCCTAGCCTGTGAAAGGATTCTGGTTTTTAAATCCAGTGGAAACAACAGCTTTTCCAAAAAATTTGTCTTACGAATACCTTTTTCCAGTCTGAGGCTGGCGTTTTCTCTCTCAATAGCCTTTTGATGAAAATAACGCTTAGTTTGGATGAAGTCCATAGTTTCAATCTTTTTAAAAATGCTTACTTGTTTTGTCAAATCTACAAAACATTTGGCTATCACAAAGGCAAGAAGGATTTTTCTAAATTTTCTTTAATAGGCTTTGTTTTCATTTGCACTTTAAGGTGTATGGTTGAACAAAAAAGAAGAGGGTCTAAACAAGTAAACAAACGAAAAACGAGAGACGACGCTACGAGGTGTCATCCATCTCTGGTAAACATTTATTGTTGTTTTTTCCTTTACAGAATTATTTTCAGAAACCTTCCGCAGGAGATTTGTGAGTGGAGGGGGTGGGGTGGAAAGCAGTAGGGGATAGAGAAGATTACTAAGAAAAGTTTCCTGTCTGGAACTGCGGCAGATCTCTTTGGATAGAGATGACTACTTAACCTCACTCTGCTTTCCTTCGCCGCGGTTGCCGCCACGACCCTGTTCTTACCACCAGCAATTCCTCCAGGGACTTGGTCAGCAGCCCAGCTTGATCTGCGTCTCTCTGCTAAGGTGTTTCCGCAACAGGGTCAACTCCGAGCCTCACCTTTCTAGGAATCCCGGGCGCCGCGCAGGCGTCTGGAGTCCAGGCGGAGGCTTCCCTGGGTGCGGCGGCCACTCTCTGCCAGAGGTTGTGAGTTATCCAACTGTCACTAGAGTCACGCTCCGGCGAGTTTAATTTAGGCACGGAATAGTCCTGCCTGGGTTGATGTTGGCTTAGGATGAGTTTACTTGAGTGTGTGATTTAGAAATAGGTCTATGGGACAGACGTGAAATCCGGCATTGGGGCCCTCGCAGGCAGGGTATCTAGACTGGCAGCAACTGGTGCAGGATATTGCCAAGGACTCGACATCCAGCTCAGCTCAAGGTGGGGATGAAGACGTCCTGGTTGCAAGGAGGGAGCCCTACTCCCTCCGGAATCAGAACTGTGCATAGCGGGCTCTGGATTTGCCAGGATGTTTGAGGGAATTTGAAATGAGAAAGGAGAGGAGGAAATAGTTTAATAGTGTATTGACTTACTGGAGTGTATTTTAGTCACAGATTTTGGTTTTAAAAAATGAGAAATACGGAGTGCAGGATTTCTGCTTGATTGAGTACAAGACTAGAAAATAAGTGCTACCACCTCCCTAGTCCAGCTACACTTCAATGTCTTAAATCCTAGTGCATCTGCAGAGCCCAGCACCGGATGGGGTAGGGGAGTGGGGGCGGAGAGAACACAGAACTGGAATTCTACGTAGGGGAGTCAAATTTGCTGGGCTCTCAACTGAAACCATCACCTTTGTTTTAGTTGGCTAAGGGTATACACATGATCTGAATTCCTCTGAGTATTCCCAAATTATTTGGGGGAAATTTTAGCTGGTTTTAACCTAGAGATTAGGTCACACTAGGTCTCACATCCTGTGTACTTTGAGAGAACGAAAGGATAAAGGGCAAAAACTGGCATTTTAAAAGAGCCGATTATCACACATTTTATAGCTATTTAATAATGTAATCCTTAATATTATGACCTGAAATCCTCTCCACGGCTGACTCTCATGTGTTCAGCTTTATTTCATACCCCACTGCCCCTTTCTCTCCAACCACACTGTCCTACTTGCAAATCAATCCCTCTTATTTACCATGGGTTTGGGTACATACGATTTCTTTTACCTTTAACATTCTTTTAAACCTAGTTAACATCTCCCCAACCTTCAAACTTGAGCAGAATCATTATTTTCTCAGAGAAATCTTCCCCTAAACTTTCTAAATTAATCTTCATATATTAAATAAGAGCACTATATGTCTCTCTTTTCTTGGAAATGATGCATTAATTTGGATGATAACTTGATTACTGTCTGTCTCTCACAAGAATATAATTTCCAAGAAGACAGGTGCAGTGCCTGGTTTCGTTTACTAATAAAACCCTACTGTCCATTGCAATGCCCATATACACAATGGGCACACAATAAATATGATTTGAATAATATGTGAACCCATACCATTCTACAAGGTAAATGTTAATCTTATTTTGAGACAAAGAACTGAGGTTAATAGTTAATTGTCCAAATTGCAGAATTAGTAAAAGAGTTATTTCCTATTTTTCCCGGATTTGGGACTCAATTGCAGAAACTGTGTAATCAGTAGGGAAAGAGGAGTTGAATTCTTCCCTTTAAAAAAGATAGATAATAACAATGGCCTTCGTGGTCAGCATCTTTAAGGAAAAATGCAGACTGGTGTATTTGAACAGGATTTTCACCATCACCCCAGTGAGACACTCATTAACTATACAAATTGAATGCTGTATAGAGAGGTATTTCATAGACAATAGAACCTTTCCACTTTCCTGATAGTCCTCTGCCCTTACCAAATTCTGTAAGCATGCTTACTCTCGTGATATATTCAGAACAATATGAAGATCTCCAGACAAGAAACACAGACATCTGGTCATCAAGATAGGAGATACACTCACTTTGAGCCTCAACTTAAGTTCGCAATATTCTGGCCACCATAACCCTTCCTTTTACACTATGTAGAATCTTGTTTACTATATTACATCTCTTTACATTTTTTTCCATAAACATCAACAACAACGAAATCACACTCTTCTGAATTCCTGCCTCTGCCCCGTGAAAAGAAAAAAAAAGAAAAAGAAAAAGAAAAAGAAAAATCAACGTCTACAGTAACGAGCCTCGCATCTCAGGGGAGATTTTCTTAAATTCTCCAGTCACGTCTGAAAAAAAGAAGTTTTAATGAAAGACTTTGTAGTAAAGAAAAGTATAGTAACCTTGATAATTTACTGAAAGGAAAGGCCAATCAACTCGACGTTACCAAAGCTGAAAGAGAAAAATTTATTTCTCCCTTAACGAAGGAAGCCAACAACAAACACGGGTTTCCGTAGTGTAGTGGTTATCACGTTCGCCTTACACGCGAAAGGTCCTCGGGTCGAAACCGAGAGGAAACAACTTGTAATTTTTCGGGGTGTTTCTGTTTTTCAAGATTCCCTTAGCTTACCTTGTCAGTGGACGTCTTTACAAAGGCACCATTGCACGATCTCTCGAACACTTTCAGCTTTCAAAAAGCATTAATACTGTTCTATTAGGTATTTCTCTCTGCATGTTGTCAGCAGTGTTCTGAATAGGAGGAGGTTCCTGTCTTTAAAGGGGGCGAGATTGGGGATGAAGGGGTCTCTGCCCTCTTCCTAATGCGAATTGTTGCCTGCTGGCTTTATTCGAAGAGAGGCTCTTGGAGATTTCCATAAGTATGAGTCGCTGCTTCTAGACCAAGAGTCCCTGACCACTTGAGTGAACATGACCAGTCTCCAGCAATTCATTTATTGTCAGACAGTATTTTCAAACATCGCATGACTTTTAGGGAAGAAAAGAAGAGAGAATGGGGAGGGAATACGTGTAAGACAAGATTCTGCAGGGAGAGCTCAATTAGGGCAGAGGCTACTGCGTCGCGTGTTTCTCCACGATCCTTTCCCTTGATGGTCCCATCTCCCGATCGCCACAAAGACCTCAGGGATTAGGTTCGCAGGAGCCTTGTTTAAGGGCCTTTTGGCTCGGAGCGTTTCCACTGCGAAGTCAATGCGTAATAGCACGTTTGCGGGAAGATAGCGTTGCATGGAACATTGGGCCGGACCCGCCTCTCCAGGTCCAGGCTGGGCTCTGGTTGCTCACTCGCTGCTGGGAATCTGGCTCCCACTGGGGCATGGCAAAGTTCCACTTAAGGACGCTCCAGGTGGATATGGGGTAAAGTTAGCGTGTTTCCCTACATTTAAATACACTGGGGTCCTCGAAAGGAACCTAGACGGGGAGATGTGTGCACACAAAGCGTGAAGATCTTTGTGTCACAAGTTAAGTTAACCAGAGTGCGTCCACCACAGAAGAACTAAACAACTAACTAACTAACTAACTAATGATTCTACCAGTTTTTGTCAGCTAGCCTAAATAATTAGCCACTACAGTGCTGGCAGATTGATTACATGAATTGAATAGCCTAATGTCAGCGATGGAAGCTAAGCATGGGCCCAGTAACAATGGGCTTGTCTGTTACAGGAACTTAAAAAGATCTTTTCAAAATGCAAATCTGTTCATGAGACTTCTCTGCCTAAAATCCTTCCATGGATTCCCATTGTTGGTAGGGCCAATTCAAAAATCCTTAACTTGGCCCATACAGAGTAATCATAGTTCTTAGTTTAGACTCAATATAGATCAATTAATGCCTGTTAATTTTAGTGCCCCATCCTCTTCACTATCAAGTAAAGTATCCTGATTTATTTATAATAATCTACTAGAGGGTCCTCCAGCATGCACATGTTCTCTCCTCCTCAGTTGTCCTCTCCTACTGCTTGCACATCACTCTGCAGCTCAGTCTTAATCACCAGACACACTGACACTGTCTTAGCTCCTCTCCCATCAGGTATTTTTGCCATATTGTTCTCTCTGAGGTGCACAAAGGAAGGCCTCTGCTGATCCTTCTCCTTGCTCTCCATTCAGACCCTTCCTCCTCCCACCTGATTCTATCACATTCCCAAAGTCTTGCCTAACTGAGAGAAGGTGATATTCCAGAAACAAACATTCCGCAGTATGAATTTCTCTACATTTTCACTGACTGTAATTCAGGAAGAAAGAGGGGTAGAAATGTGCCCAGCATCCTATTTGTGCTCAATATAGTTAAAACAAACAAACAAGGAAAAAGAATATTGGGATCAATCCTCTACAACACAGGGGGACAATGGCTGTCAAAATTGCCAATATACGTATTCTTTGATACAGCTTTTCCACATGAATGCGTGGTATCATGGCAGATATCAGACATGGTGTATGTTCATAGACATAAAGAGTTTGCAATAGCAGGATGGAAAACTAAACTAACTGGTCATTAAACTATGATATATACTAACATAATTGAATACTATACTTTTTTTTTTTTTTTTTGAGATGAAGTCTCACTCTGTCGCCCAGGCTGGAGTGCAGTGGCACAATCTCCACTCACTGCAACCTCCGCCTCCCAAGTTCAAGTGATTCTCCTGTCTCAGCCTCCTGAGTAGCTGAGATTACAGGCGTGTGCCACCATGCCTGCATAATTTTTGTATTTTTAGTAGAGATGGGGTTTCACCATGTTGGCCAGGCTGGTGTCCAACTCCTGACCCAGATGATCTGCCCACCTCAGCCTCCCAAAGTGTGGTGATTACAGGCGTGAGCCACTGCTCCTGGCCAACTACTACACATATATTTTTTAATTATTATACTTTAAATTCTGGGGTACATATGCAGAACGTGCAAGTTTGTTACATAGGTATACACGTGTATAGTATATATAATACTATACATATTTTTAAAAGAATGGAGAACACTTGTCTATTCTGATACGGAAAGGTTGCAAAAATACATTGTAAGTAAAAATTTTAAAAGGCAAAGGATTTAAAAAGTGTATAAAATGCTACTATTCGTGAAGAGAAAAAAGAAAACACTTGGGTAACTTTGTCTATGTATTCAAAATCTCTGGAACGATAAACAAGATGTTAAAAACAATGGTAATGCTTTTGGGAAACAATGGCTGAGTAGACAATGATTCGGTTTAACAGCCCCTAGAATGGTGACTAGAACCACATTTCCAGCATTTTCCAATACCAAGGTCTTCGAAGCGACCTTTGATTTGAGTTCACTTTGGGAATCTAAGGGAACACATAGGAAGACTCCCAAATTGAGGATCTGGACAAAAGAAACCTGGGACGATCTCGATTGTGGGACTATCGAGAATCAGACTCGTTGGGAAAATCCTTCAGGTACCAATTTGTATGTTGTTTTAGTGAGAGGCTTTTACGAAGCAAAGACTCGTTAATATTTCACCGAATCTGATTCATTGTCTGCATGTATTGACTAGACATTCAGAAGGCAGCAAATATTTCCATAAATTCTTGGGCCATTAGCCACAGTTTGAAATGTTTAAGCGTCCTCTTTCAAGTCTACGAATACAGCTATTTTGTTCTGTTTTTGCATTAAGAGGAAATTTCTCTTTCTTTCTATTAAGACTCTAAAGCAGCTAAGAAATTGTTCCTCCCTGTAAGACAAACAGGAATTACGTTAAAGAATTTAATACTTTAGCGGAGCAGGGGCGGGATGCGAGTGAGAAGAATAACAAAGGCGAGCTCCTACGAACGGCCGGTTAGCTCAGTTGGTTAGAGCGTGGTGCTAATAACGCCAAGGTCGCGGGTTCGATCCCCGTACGGGCCACTAGCTTCTTCTTTTCCCCTCCGAGAAATTTGGTTTTCATGCTCTAAGATGATTCAAATTCACCGTCCCCGTTTCTTAATGAACCTAGAACCTAAGTTTGTTTCCTGATCATCTGAAATGCTACATCTCCCCAGGTAATGTTCTTCTTCTTTTTTTTGTTTTAAATGTTCTTTCTGTTTCCTCCAGGAATAAGGATTGGGGACAGAAAGTTGTTCAGAGCAGAGACCTCCAAGATTGGGAGCCTGCTTAATGAGAGTGGGGGTGGGGAATGCGGAAAGAGTTCAAGGAGTGGAAAGATAACTGGCATTTTTTTAAAAAAATAAAGCTTATTTGATTTCACATTTTCCTTCCAAATTAGTCCTGAAACCTACCTTCTTTCTCAAATTGTCGAGACACAAGATAAAGAATAAATTCTTAGGATGTGTGTCTCTGAAAACCCTTTCGAATTTAACTGAGAGACAAAATTGCCCTGTGAGGAAGCTATCACTTTAAACAAGGAACCACAGACTTTTTTTGTTTTATTTTGTTCACAGAAACCGATTGTGTGTGTGTGTGTGTGTGTTTTCACGTGGGCTCCTGTGTGTGTCACAAAGGGATATGCGAAGGAGAAGCAGGGAGTTTTCTTTGTGTCCGTTTGGAAGTCTACCCTGTACATATTCCTCATTGGTGAAGGGCAGTGGAAGGACCGGGGAGCTGTGCACTGTCCTGGGAGACTCCAGAGGGACCTTTGTCTACTCTTCCCCTTCTTTCCCTGAGTTGCTATCCTAGGGTTGCTGGAATCTTCCTCTAACCCTGTAGTTCAAGTGCATTTATTTCAGTTTTCTGTAAACAGCAACGTGGCTCACCTGTGACTTCGGTAAAATCTTTCCATAACGAGTCCTCAAAAACGCTACATGTCACCCTGGTAAAAATGATTTTTGAGAAAATAATTAGATCTATAACGAAAAGGTGTAAAGCATCTCAGGTATCTGACTCAAATTTCTCACCTGTAAAATAGAAATTATGGGTCCCATCTCACAGCGTGGTTGTGAGCTTCACAGGTGAGGTAACAATAGAAAACACTTGTCACAAAACCTGGCACACGGTAACCTGGTATACTGTGTACCTGGCACCTGGCACACAGTCTTGTTTAACAATCTCACTTGTTTTCCATTGATGAAATAGAGAGGCCCGAGGCCCGGGGCGCCAAGCTCCTAAACCACTTGAAAGGAAATACAGTGATGAGAGTACTCCGGACATTTGTAAGTCAACGTTTTCCATTACGACTCTGGTGTAAAAGTGTTGAATGTAGGCATGTGGCAGGTAAGCGTCTTCTTGACTTAATCCTCCACGAGGAAAAGCAGAATGTACCCATCACCCAAACTATGGGGCAGAGGGAAGGAACCTAAGGTGGCGAAATAGGTCACCTATGACTTTAGGAAACACGTGTGTAGGCGTAGGTTCCATGGTGTAATGGTTAGCACTCTGGACTCTGAATCCAGTAATCCGAGTTTAAGTCTCGGTGGAACCTTAGTTTTTGTCCTCTGCTAAAACTGAGGCTGGTGAGAAGAGGAAAGGAAATTTGGTGATAGTCACCGACAGAGAAAAGTTGGGATGGAAACTGAGGAAAGGATTTACCCACGTAATGGGTCTGGAAGAGCTGACAGTCGCCGAAGCCGAGAGAAAACTGTCCTCAGACAAGACCACATGGGGATACAAGCTCAACTTCTGAGGGCTGGGCCGATAGAACAGGTGACGGGAAGATACAACTGGCGACAGTCAATAGTCAATATAATTGCTGCTTGGAGTTTGCACAAGCAAGTTTTGCTTGGACAGAGAAGAGGAGGAAATGAGCTGAAAAGACTCCCTGTCCCAGCATAACAGAGTTTACTCTACGCCCCCTCCCCGCCCACTCTTCCCAACGCCCAGAGTCTCTCAGCGTTTCCTAGTGAGGGTTCCCTGAGCGCATTGCTGGGCGCGCAGCAACTCGGCTTTCTTGGCATTTCCACGTCTGGGCATGGACCAGCTCCTGAAGAAGGGATTTCAGAGCTCGGACCCTCTTAGACGATTGGAGAAGTTCAATCACCCGGAAATTGCTGGGGCGGTTTGGTTTTGGAGAGAGGCGGGGACGAAAGAAGAAAGCGGTGAGCGAGGAGAGAAGGCAGGGAATGTGATCAGGAAAAAGTTCTTGCGCTAGCTAAGGAATGTCAGAGAAGCCAGCGCCCGGTGCAGCAGAGAAGCTTAGCGACAGGGTTGCTGCACCGGAGACCATGAGATCCTAGAGGCTACAAAGAAACATTTCCCCAAATGTGTCTCCCCTACCGCGCACTAACTCCCTATGGGATGTGAATGCTCCCTACTTCCATCTTCCCCTGCGAATCATTCTCGCCTTTTAGATAACATCTTACTGTGACAGAACAATTGGAAATGCTGGTGTCTCCAAAGTCTTCTGTAAACAAGACACAGAGTTGCGCTTCTCAATTGCGTATTTTACATGATTTCATGAAGGAACTGACAAATTCCTCATTTACTTCCAACTAATAACATTCCATTTTTAACAAATCGGAACGTACATATTGGGCCGTGGAAAGTTAGTGTTTTCATTTTTTTTTTTTTTTACAATTATTGAGACTAGTAGGAAAATTCTTTGACTTTTATCAAATATGAATATCCGTAAAGTTACATATTTTGCGTGGTCCCAAATCTCCTGCTCGCCATCACTTTTATTTACTGCTACCATTTATTTATTAAACTTAGATAAACGTGATGGGAATGAGTTGAAGGTTCCACTTTAAATAATGTACCTTAAATAATCATAAAAACACCTTTTGGAAGCCTCGGACTTATTCAAAACGACAATCTACTAATCTTTTTATTGTTAATTCCACCGAACCTTTCTTATTCCAGCTATAAGAAGTATTTATCCGCGGACACATGAATTGATGGAGAAAAAACATGTTAACAGCCATTTCACTAAAAGATGCATTTCCAATGCAACTCTACTTTTCATATATACTTATTTTATGAAAATAAATATATATACTTTCATATATACTTTCATATATACGTATTTTCCGTTGCTGTGCGTTATGACAGGGTCTTTAAGCATAAAAATACGTAATATTGGGATAAAATTCTGTGGCAGAAACAGAACAGAAATACATTTGCAACAGAAAAAGGGTCCCCCCCCCCCCGCCGTTCTCCCCTTCCACCCTCAATTTTCAGCTGCTTAGCCTTCAGTAAGAAGGGCTGTAAGGCCTAACTTGAGATCTGAGAAATGAGTAATGAACTAAGACAGATGAAGTGAGGGCAGAGAGAAGAGTTAAGAGTGCTGCGGGTAGAAAATGAGAAGGAGAGCATGGAGCTTGGGGAGAAAAAAAATTCACTGTAGTTGGAAAGTGAGAATGGATACGGAGGAACGATAACACTCAAGATTGGACACACAGGCGTTGGGCAGGATCATTAAACTGTAAAAGGTTCTCCATACGAAGGTGGAAAGAACTTGTTTTGTGTAAGAATTCTTTAGAGAGACCACAATTTGAAGGACATTACAATCCATATCAACACATCACCAAAATCAAGCTGCAAAGCTTCGTCAAAAGCAAGCCTTAAAGGATTATCCCAAAAACGCATTGCATCCCGAAGGACGAGGTGGCCGAGTGGTTAAGGCGATGGACTGCTAATCCATTGTGCTTTGCACGCGTGGGTTCGAATCCCACCTTCGTCGACTCTCTTGTTTAAGAGGGTAACCAGGTTTCTGTCGCAGGTCTGAGTTGTTCTCAGTAAACGTTATATAGATTATCTACAGCTTTCCTCCTTTTGTTTCCTCTAATTTCTCTCGACCATCTATCAGTTTTATTTCCTCCTGAGGTTCCACAGAATTCCTGCGGATCTGAGTGGAATTACTCTCCATTCTTAGATTACAGTTTACTACATCGTGGGCTGCGGGCATTGCCTGCACCTGAAGGGCTCTTAGCCAAGACGTCCGCACGGTGCAACCGATCCCTTGCTCCACTCACATAGTGCTTCATGTTACAAAGTCAAAGAACCAAAGGCATTGTTCAGACCCTGACTACCCTCTCCTCCGAACAATTAACCGAAGTGTTTGTGTGTCACCTTCCTCTCTATTTACATATAAACGAGTAATCTGTACCTTTGCTTATTGTCAAAGTAAAGTGCTTTGGAATCTCCAGTCTGGGATTTGCTTCAAAATACTAGTTGATGTTGGGGAGCAATAGAGAAAACATTGACAAAATATTGTTAATTGTTTAAGCTGGTTGATGGGAAGTTGAATGTTCGTTATACTAATCTTTTCACTTCCTCAAATTTTTATTAAAATGCTTTTTATTTTTTATTTATTTTTTATTTTTTGGACAGAGTCTTACTCTGTCGACCAGGCTGGAGTGCAGCGGCACGATCTCAGCTGACTGCAGCCTCCGCCTCCCGGGTTCAAGCGATTCTTCTGCCCCAGCCTTCCGAGTAGCTGAGACTACGGGCGCCTGCCACCACGCCCAACTAATTTTTGCATTTTTAGTAGAGATGAGGGTCTCACCTTGTTGGCCAGACTGGTCTCCAACTCCTGAGCTCAGGTGATCCACCCGCCTCGGCCTCCCACAGTGCTGGGATTACAGGGTGAGTCATTGTGCTCGAGCTTTTAAAACTTTTTATCTGGAAATAATTTTAAATTTAAGGAAAAAATTAAGAATAAGAATAGTATAAAGACCACCCATATACCTTTTATCAGGATTCACCTATTAACGTTAATTCTCTATCTCTCCGTATATGTTTATATCTGTGTATGTTTGTGTGTATGTGTCCCAGAACATTTGAGAATAAATTATATATATTATGTTCCTTTGCTTTTAAATATTTCAGTGAGTATTTCCTAAAGGAGTAGTTTCTTGTGCTATAGCCATAATATAGTTACCAATTCAGTATATTTAACATTGATATAAGTTTTTAGGAATTTTCTAACCTGTATTCCATTTTTTTCAATTGACCAGTAATATCCTTTATAGTATTTACCCCCTCTCATTCAGGAATCAGTCTAGAATTGGGTGTTTTCCGTACCCCTTTAGTCTCCTTTAACCTGGAACATTTTTGCAACCTTTCTTTGTACTTTATGACATTGACTTTTTGAAGAACATGGTAACTGCTCACATTTTTAAACAGAGAACATTTCTTATTTGGGCTTTGCGTGATTTTCTCCCCTTATAATTGGGTTCACGTTATGCATCCCAGAGAATAGAATGTATGTGACATGTCGTTCTCAGGACTATTAAATCTGGAGACATGCAATGTTCATTGCCCCTCATTACTGAGGTTAATTCCAATCACATAGTCAAGTTGATATATATGTATACTTTCCTCCTTGCAACTAATAAGCAATCAGCGGGAGATGCTTAAAGATCATACAAATAACTTACTCCCCATCAAAATTTTCCTCTAGAGTTAGCGTCTATTGATAATTCCTACCTGGACCATATTTACTATGATGGTTGCAAAATGATGTTCTTTTTTTCAACTCCAGAATTTTCTTCACATTTACCAGTTTTTACTTTGGCATTCTATTGTAATCAATAATCCCCCTTGGCCGGGCGCTGTGGCTCACGCCTCTAATCTCAACACTTTGGGAGGTCGAGGAGGGTGGATCTCAAGGTCAGGAGCTCAAGACCAGCTTGGCCAATATGGTGAAACCCCATCTCTACTTAAAAAAAAAAAAAAAAAATTAGCCGGGTATGGTGTCGGGGGCCTGTTGTCCCAGTTACTTGGGAGGCTGATGTAGGAGAATCGCTTGAACCCGGGAGGCAGAGGTTGCAGTGAGCCTAGATCGCGCCACTGCACTCCAGCCTGGGCGACAGAGTGAGACTCTGTCTCAAAAAATAAAAAAAGAGTCCCCCTTTAACATCCATTTATGTATTTATTATCAGTATGGGCTCATAAAATCTTATTTTTCAGTGGTTTACAATTCCATTATTGTCTTGTTAATAACTTTAGTAGTCCATATAACCCAGATTTTGTCAGAGGTAGACCCTTCAAGCTGAGTACTCTGTCCTTGTGACATTCCTCCACCATATTTCTTAAAACTTTCTTAATTTCTGGCAGGACAAATTGTTCTAGGCTCTACTACATTTACCCTGTCCCCGTCCTGAAGTCTCCTATTTCTTAGAGGTGATCTTTTAGTGAGGAATGTATTAGAGACCAGTATCCAGGGTCTAGGTGTACTTACTGTTTCTAAGACACCTTTGCTTCTAGAACCTTTTATCAACAATATCTAGGAAATACATGTGTATACTCACATATACAAAATATGCAAATAGACACACACATATGTACATGTGCACATATACATGCGTGTGCACATACATATGAATATTTTAATAATTATGAGTACCCAACGATATTTACTTTTTTTTTTTTCACCAGTTGTCAAATGATCCTTTATTGAAATACTTTCCTTTGTGCTTAACTGGCTGGGCATTTCACAGCACCACTGTTGATGTCATGAGGGTGGCTGCCATCAACATTACAGCCCACAGACTGGGCAGTCCCCAGGATCTCTTTAATGGTTCCAGAGAGTTCTCTGGCTAAGGATCGGTGCCACATCTGTCGAGCAATGTTGATGATCTCATCAAAAGTGATATTCCCTCTGTGTTTAATGTTATTCTGTTTCTTTCTGTCTCTTGGTGGTTCCTTGAGGGCTTTGATGATCAGGGCAGAAGCAGAAGGCACCACCTCAGTCCGGGCCTGTCTGTTCCGAATGGTCCATTTCACTGTAATCCTCAGGCCCTTCCAGTCACCCGTTGCCTTGGCAACGTCATCACCAACCTTTTTCGGAGACAGACCCAGGGGGCTGATCTTGGGGGCCAGCGCAGAAGTGGCACCGACTTCACTTCAGGTGCACCTCAGGTATACGACTTTGATCTCGTTGGGGTCGAACTTCGGCGGCATAGTGGAGGCGGCTTGTGTCGGATGAACCCGGATTCCGGACGACAGAAGAAAGTAGCATCTTTGCCCCCTCCGAAAGCCGAGAGGTTGTTTGTTTGTTTGAGCCAGAGTTTTTCTCTTGTTGCCCAGGCTGGAGTGCAATGGTGTCACCTCGGCTCACCGCAACCTCCACCTTCCGGGTTCAAGCGATTCTCCCGATTCAGCCTCCCGAGTAGCTAGGATTACAGGCGTGTGCCACTACCCCCCAGCTAATTTTGTATTTTTAGTAGAGGTGGGGTTTCTCCATATTGGTCAGGCTGGTCTTGAACTGCCGACCTCAGGTGATCCTCCGGCCTCGTCCTCCCAAAGTGCTGGAATTACCGGCACTGGCATGAGCCACCGTGCCTGTCCAGATATTTACAATTCTAATGTATCTCCTGAGGGGCTTTTAAAAATTTTTTTTAATTTAAATTTTTATTTTTTGCCTTCCCACCATCTATTTGTATGATCCTCTTCTGCAATTAGAATAGTGGCTGAAATGATTTACTCAAATGAGTAAATCAACACATTTACTCACGTGCCCTATCCTATAATACACCTAAAATTGCTTCAAAATTGCTTTGTCCACATTACAACAGAAAACAAAATCAATTAAAAAGAGTCCAAGATTTGTTTGTAATTCTCGTCCTGCCCCAAGTTAAAAGTAACTTGGTCTGGTTCTTTCTTTTCCTACACCGTGATTTGGTATTCTCTTGAATACCAGCCCAGGCTGAAATGTGGGGCCCTGATCTCAGCTCACTGTAACCTCCACCTCCCGGAGGCTCAAACCACCCTCTTACCTCTCCAGAATAGCTCGTTTTTTTTGTTGTTGTTGTTGTTGTTTTTGTTTTTGTTTTGGTTGTTGTTTTTGTTTTTGTTTTTTTTTTGTGGAGACAGGAGTTTGCCCTTCTCTCAGGCTGGTCTCGAACTTCTGATCTCAAGGACCCGCCCGCCCCAGCCTCCCAAAGGGCTGGGATTAAAAGTGTGAGCCACAGCATCCAGCAATCACTACACTCCTAGGTAATTGACTTCATTGCTTCCTGATTTATCCTTCTGCACGTCTGCCTTATTTTTCCTTTCTTCTTGCACTTCAGAAAGTAATATAGTACTATAAATATTCCTTTGCATTTTGCTTTTTCTTCACTTAACAATGTCTTCTAGAAATTGCTCCGTAGAAGTTAATAGATATCGTCCCTATTCACTCTGTTTCACACTATCCCAGTGTGTACACGCACTGTAGGTATAAACTAGTCTCCTATGACTGGACATTTAGTCAAAATGCTTTTTGGAGTCAGTGGGTAAAAATAAATTGAAGATTTTGGCCCAGGGGGTCAAGAACATCTTCAAAGCAGCAAGGTTAAAGGAAAAAAAGTGCTCCCCTAATCATCTTGTTTCCATTTGTCTGATTCATTCTTTTGTGTGTTTAATTTAAGAGCTAAATTCTCATTAATTAGGGTGCTCATTGTTTAGAATAATTTATATACTTTTTTTTGTTTTCCATATGTAACGACTCACTAAAGAGGGCTTTAATTTAAATTTTTTTTCTCACGGCTGGGCGCGGGGGGTTTATTCTTGTAATTGCCAGCACTTTGAGAGACGGAGGCGGGCGGATCGCTTGAGTCCATGAGTTCGAGACTAACATAGTGAAGCCCTGTCTCTACTAAAAATATAAAACATAGGCCGGGAGCGGTGGCTCACGCCTGTAATCCCAGCACTTTGGAAGGCCGAGGTGGGCGGATCACCTGAGGTCAGGAGTTGGAGACTAGCCTAACCAACATGGTGAAACTCCGTCTCTACTAAAAATACAAAATTAGACAGGAGCGGTGGCGCATGCCTGTAATCCCATCTACTTGGGAGGCTGAGGCAGGAGAATTGCTTAAACCCGGGACGCGGAGGTTGCAGTGAGCCGAGATCGCGCCATTGCACTCCAGCCTAAGCAACAAGAGCTAAACTCCGTCTAAAAAAAAAAAAAAAAGTTGCGTGGGCGTGGTAGTGAGCGCCTGTAGTCCAAAAAAAAAAAACCCTTTTCCTCATCAACAACAACAAAAATTGCAAATATCGTACTAAGACTCCCCTCCCCGATTTTGCTATTGAAACCTGATGCATAAACTTAAAAAAAAATTAATGCGTTCCATTTCCCCCACTAGCATTTCAGATTTAACTTATTTGTTTCTGTTTTCCCCATAAAGTCCAAATGACTCTAGCTTATGTATGTGGGGATAAAAAATGGTGTCTTTTTGGGCCGGTCGCTTTAGCTCACGCCTATAATCCCAGCACTTTGGAAGGCCGAGGCGGGCGGATTACCTAAAGTCAGGAGTTTCAGACCAGCCCGACCAACATGGAGAAACCCCGTCTCTACTAAAAATACAAAATTAGCTGGGCGTGGTGGTACATGCCTGTAATCCCAGCTACTAGGGAGGCTGAGTCAGGAGAATCGCTTGAATCTGGGAGGCGGAGGTTGCGGTGAGCCGAGTTCGTGCCATTGCACACCAGCCTGGGCAACAAGAGCAAAACTCCGCCTCAAAAAAAAAAAAAAAGAAGAAGGTGTCTTCATGATTAACATATATTGCTTTAGAGAAGAATTCACAAAGCATTCTCATTAACTTTGTCTAAAGTTTACAAATCATGTGTGAATGCGTACGAAGGAGTGACAGTGAGCAGGAGAGTCTAACCCAAGTAAAAATGCAAAACAGCTGGCCCTTCGTAACCATGGGTTCTGCATGCAATGGATTCAACCTACCGCGAATCTAAAATACTTGAAAAAACCCTGCGTCTGTACTGAACATGTACAGAAATTTTCTTGTCATTATTCCCTAAACAGTGCGATATAACAACTATTTACATAGCATTTGCATCATGTAAGACAGCAGTCCACAACCTTTTTGGTAGTAGGGACCGATTTAGTAGAAGACAATTTTTCCAGGGACCGGACTGGTACCGCTCCGCGGCCGGGAGGTTTGGGACCCCTGATATAAGGTGTGATAAATAATCTAGAAATAGTTTAAAGTATGCCGGAAGGTGTACATAGGTTATATGCAAATACTCGGTCATTCTACATCAAGGGCTTGAGCATTGGTAGATTTTACTATTCGCAGGAGGTCCTGAAACCAATCTTTCACGGATACCAAAGGACGACTGTATAGTTATTGAGCAGAAGTAAAAAATGCTTTTCTTTCTCGTGTACGAAAATTATAAAACCATAACATACCAAAGATAGGTGTATGTTATATTCACTGGAAGACAGAACGCGAATCCGCTGGAAATTAAAGTTAAATTTGTCATCTCTCTTTTGAAATGACTGATAAGGGAAGGTATTGCAAGAACAGATGAGAAAAGAAAACTATTAACACCTTTATAAAAGTTGGGCGATGGAGTAATAACTAATTTTAAGACGTTAAGTAAGGGGACGTTGAGTATCTGATTTTCTTTATTATATCAAGTTACCCACGAGAAATAGTGATCATTAACATAAACACCCTAGCAGATAGCAGAGAATGGTTTAACGATCCATCCACCTCTGGGTTATGGGCCCAGCACGATTCTGCTGCACCACTCTGCTAGCAGGCCCAAGAGACCTTTTACTTTCCTTTGCTAAGATGATAATCAGTAAGTTTATATTTCCTCATACCAACAAATTCTGGTTTATTTATAAAATGGAATACTATTTAGCTCTAAGGATGAATTTCTGTGACAACACAAGTACTCTTTAAATACACATAAATGTTATTATTTATTATTATTATTGTTATTATTATTATTTTTGAGACATGGCCTCTCTCATCCAGGCTGGAGGGCAGCTAGGCCATCTAGGCTCACTGCAACCTCTCCTCTGCTTCCCAGGTTCAAGTGATCCTCCTGTTTCAGCCTCCCAAGTAGCTGGGGCTACAGGCGCGCTCCACCACACCTGGCTAACTTTTTTTTTTTTTTTTCAGTTTTTGTATTTTTTGTAGAGAGGGGCTTTCTCTATGTTGCCCATGCTGGTCTTGAACTCCTGAGCTCAAGCAATCCTCCCGTCTCGGCCTCCAAATATGCTGGGATTACGGGCATGAGTCACCGCACCCAACTCAAATAAATCTTAAAAAGACGTAAATACATCTCAAAACCATAACGTCGTGCAAAAATGCCACACTATGGGATATGCTCTATGATTTCACTTCTACCAAGTTCCGGAACAGGCAAACTAACATCTGGTGATAGAAGTCAGAATACAACTTAGCTTGCAAGATGCATTATTGACTTGATAAAGGAACCCAATGCAATTTGGATATTTTCTCAATCTTGATCTGGATGGTGTAATTTCAAAATTACATGAAATTATACATGTATAAAATTCATTGAGCTCTATGCATACTTTTCTTTTTACATTTTATTGTATGTAAAGTATATTTCAATAAAGTACTGAAAAAAGTGAAAGCCGAAATGAAGAAAGGAAAGAAAGAAGGCAAGAAAAAGGAAAGTATGCTCTATATACACTTCAGGGAGCTAAGGCAAAATTGACCAAAGGACAACTTCCTAAATGAAGTTGTAGAGCCATGAAGTGGTTCGTAGGAGCAGAAGGAAATTCCTAGCACTATTTGGAAAAAGTACCTGAGCTGTGCCTCCCACAGATAACACCCTCTCAATGTAAAACACTATTTTGCTGAGCCTTGCTCTCCTCCCAGGCAGGCAGGATTGTTTACAAAAGGCCTTAATGTATGACAGAATGGTGGACCTAAAAGGGGTACTGGCTCTGATAAAGCCTTCTCCTAAACAAGAAGAAAGTCACCTTTTAATGTATTAATTCCAAAAGAAAAAAAAAACAAAACAGAAATTAAATGGAGCTCCAGAAAACTAAGAAATACTTCTTGTTTAACTGAGGTGCTCATTCATTCAATATTCAGGAAAACGTGTCTGTTTGGACCATAGATCTGGACTTCAGAGGCAAAGAAAGATCTCTCGAGTAGGGACAGGTCTCTTCTGTGGCTGGCTGCAATTACTGCATGAAGACCATATGCTTTTCTATTGTTTTCTTTTTGGCTTCCTTTTATGCATTGTCCTGAGTGGTGGGGCATGTGCAGTACTAACTATGCCAGTCCAGGAGTGGAGCAGAGAGTATATCCTGAGGTCCCTGGAAAATGAGTAAAGAGAGTCAGGCTATTTCTGGGGCAATGGTGGGTAAGTCAGTTAAAACTACTGGTGGGGAAATCAACACATACAGAGCAGCTGCTCACACACAAACCCACAGATAGATAGACATATAGACACACATACAAAGGCACTAAACAATTTATAGCTATTCTTTAACCAGTCCTTTAATTTTATTAAATTCCAGCATTCTCTCTTTTAGAGAATCCAGTCATATCTTGCATGAAAGTTTCACTTGAAGTAAACACAACAACATTCAAGGGGAGTTATTCTGTTTCCTTATGCTAGGGTACTAGCCAGTAAGAAGATTTGTAATATGATTGCTGAACACAGAGTCTTTGGGGATTGAACCTGGGGTGCCCTCCTTAAGGGAGAAAGCTCTAAGTCTTGCCATATTCTTATGCTGTGTTGATGAAGGATAAGAAGCAACTCTAAAACATTTTAGACCTGCACTATTCATGTACTTGTTATCTACAGTGGCTATTGAGCACATGAAATGTGGCTAGACTTAGCCTGGGCAACATGGTGAAACCCTGTTTCTATAAAAAATTAGTCGTGCATGGTGGAGCATGCCTGTAATCCCAGTTACTTGGCAGGCTGAGGTGGGAGCATCACCTGAGCACTGGAGGTCGAGGCTGCAGTGAGCCGAGATCACACCACTGCACTCCAGCCTGGATGACAAAGTGAGACCCTGTCTCTAACAAAAAAAAAAAAAGAAGAAGGAAAGAAATGTGACTGAACTTGAGATGTGATGTAAATGTAAAATACACAACAGATTTTGGACACTTTATGTGAAAAAACTCTACTTTTTTTCAAATTAATTGAATGTTAAAATAATATTTTGAGTATATTAAATAATACATATCACCATCCATTTAATGTGGCTTCTAGACAATTTAAAATTATGTACCTGGCTCACATTTGTGGCTTGTGTTATATTTTGTTGGACTATGGCTGATGTAGCCAGTCTGCATCTTGTATACCATACATTTTTATCATGACCTCTTTTCAATGTCCATTGATTAATATATCACTAATTTTACAGTTGTAAACACAGTTTTTGACATTCTTTAGACTAACCAGCATGGTGTCTGCTATTGATCCAGAAAAGAGAGCTGAAGCAATTGGACCATTCCTAGATTATTAACTCTTGACTAAGGAAAATGACTGCCTTCCAGGTGTAGATTGAAAATAACCCATATTTATATCACACTTTCTACACTGAGGAAAGTTAAAGACATCATAGGTGTTGGGTGTCCGGAAAGAGGACCGTGGAATGTACTATCAGCTAAGAGGCATTGTTTCCTCACTGTATTCAAGTACTAGTCTAAGGGCTTAAGATGCTTAATTTTCCTTTGAGTTATTCTCTATTAATTAGGTAAAAGTCACAGAGTGATTGAGAAACTTTCCTATGTGAGGTGAGCCATGTGTCAGCCTAGATTTGGACTATATTATACTTTTACCACTACCCTTTACTCCAGGAAAGTCCCATAAGGAGGGGTGAGGAGCACAGTCTTTGGAGCCAAACTACCTAGCAACAATTTTTTAAAATTTAAAATTATTTTTCATCGACAAATCATAATTGTCTATATTTATGAGGTACAGTGTGATGTTTTGATGTTTTGATATATGTATACAGTGTGGAATGATTAAATCAAGCTAGTTAATTAAATTAAATCAGGTGCTGAATATGTTCCCTTGTCTATCTTTTATTTTTCATACCCAAATGAGCTGAATTACCTATCAATTTTTATGGTGGGACATTTGAAATTTACTCTCTTATTTTGAAATAGGCAATTCATTTTTGTTGACTACAGTCACCTTGCTGTGCAATATATTTCAAAACTTATTCCTCCTATCTATCTGAAACTTTGTACCCTTTGACCAATAGCTCATTCCCTTCCTCTCCCCCGACCCCAGTAACCACATTCTACTCTTTAGTTCTATGAGTTCAACCATATTAGATTCCACAAGTAAATGAGATCATGTGGTATTTGCTTTCTGTGCTTGTCTTATTTCACTTAGCATGATGTTCTCCAGGTTCATCTTACACATTTGCAAATGACAGAATTTCCTTCTTGTTAAGGCCGAATAATATTTCATTGTGTATCTATACCACATTTTCTTTGTCCATTCAGTCATTGATGGACAGACACTTAGGTTGATGCCATATCCTGGCTGTTGTGAATAATGCCGCAATAAACATGGGAGTGCAGATAGCCCTTCAACACATTGAGTTCAATTTCCTTGAATATCTATCCAGAAGTGAGATTGGGGCATCATATGGCAGTACTATTTTTAGTTTTTTGAGGAACTTTCATACCATTTACCATAATGGCTGTACTAATTTACATTTCTGCCACCAACGTACAATGTTTTCTCCGCATCCTGGCCAACAGCCTAGACGCAATTCATGCCTTTGTCACTTTCTCACCGTATGTCTTTAGACAAACTACTTGGCTTCCTCATTGTTCTGTCCCCATCTGCAAAATAATGACTGAAACAGTGCCTACTCATAGGATTCTCATTAACTCAATAGTGTGACAGTTTCTCATAAGATTAAATATACACTTATCATATGACCCAGCAATACCACTCCCAGAAATTTTCCTAGAGAAATGAAAACATGTTCACACAAAAACCTGAACATGAATGTTTATGGTGACTTTACTTATTATCGAGAAAAAATGGAAATAAATGTTCTTCAACAGGTAAATGGATAAATGAACTGTGGTATACTCATACAACTGAATACAATTAAAATGGATTTTTAATCATCAATAAAAGAAATAAATTATTGATATAAGTAACAACTTGGATAAATCTCAGTGGCATTATGCTGAGTGAAGGAAGCCAGTCTCCAAAGGTTACATACTGTTTGATTCCACTTAAGCGACACTCTCAAAAAGACAATGTATAGTGACTGACAGAGAACATGTTAGTGTTTACCAGCAGTAGGGATGGTGGGATGTATGAAAAAATGTTCTTACTGATAGACATTCAACTTGTTTGGAAAGTCTGGATATTATAGATCCTGCTGATGTGCATGCTGCACACCTGACACAGAGAGGAGTGGACAGGAAGGGGAAGGCGAGGTTCTGTTCAAGTCCAATGGGTTTGGTTCCACCTGGCCTCAGTCTGCAATCACCACTAGATGCTTTAGTCCTTCACGTTCTTCAAGGATGTAGATTAGGACACACAGTGTGAACATCTAAAGCTCCAGCTTTAGATCTGAAGTATGTTTACTTTAGAAAATTGGAAGACACTGAGGTTTTTCAAAAACAATACTGAGGTCCAAATCAGGGTGCAAGTGACAGGGAACACAGGCTATTTCTTGTAGGCATGATGCCTTCGGGAATGCCCTTGCTCCCGATTCTTTGAGGTTTTTGATTTTGTGCCCATGGAAAATGAAGAGGCTGATGATCTAAAAGGTCCTCTCCCAACAGAGCCCTGGGCAGGTGGAAAAGGCATCCCAAAGTCAACACTGCTGCCTGCCTTAGCTTGTCCAGGGACTGGGGTGCTTTGAGCAATGGGGGCCATAGTCTTTCTTGCAGAAATGCCAGCTCTCCCCAAGGCAAAAGCTGTGCTGTGGCTGGGCAGGCCTTGAGTGTTCTGGCTCCAGCCTTTTCCATACGGGATCATGGTACTGGTGGTCCCACTAGGCAATGCTCCAATGCTGAAAGCTCCGGAGGTGGAGCTCATGTCTGGGCCAGTCATTCTAATCCCAGACTCATCACAGTCCATAGGGGTCACGAATCCCCCAAAAGAGAAAGGTTGTGGGGCTCTGCTGCCAAACACTGAGCCAAAAGCCCCACTTTGATGGGTCTGAATTACAATTCTAAACCCAGTTGTACTAGCTTGACTAATGGAAAAACCTGCTGGAATGCTGCCAATGCCTGGCCAGGTGCTGGCAGGGGTTTGAGAGGTGGAGGCTGAGGGTATCAAACACCCCAAGGCTGACTGTTTGGTACTGATGAAGGCTGACTGAGCTGGAGTTGGCACTGGGGTTGGCATTGCCACTGCTGAGCTCCCAAAAAGAAAAGAGCTACTGACACTTGGAGTAAAGGCTGGCTGGGAAGGCCCTTGTTTCTGTCCATCTGTGGCACCAAATGCAGGCTGGGGATTAGCTCCTTGGGATAGTAGGAAAGATGGCCTTGAGCTTGATCCCAAGGGACTTGTGATTGCTGGAGTCAGGTTGGAGACGCTGGGGGATGATGCAGGCCAGTTCGTGGATACTAGGGCTGAGGCGGGCAGAGGGCTGCCCATACCCCTGAAATTAGCAGTGCTGCTTCTAGGGGATATCTGGACAGCACTGGAAAGGACCTGGGTAAAGATGGTGACTGTGTGCACAGTAGGAATGGCAGGATGGTGGTGTGATGGGAAAATGAATCCTGTGGCTGGGGTGAAGTTGGCCCTGAAGGCCTGAGCAGTCCTAAGCAGGAAAGTGTTGCAAGTGGAAGGGACAGAATAAGTGTTGCCTATGGCACCTGTAACATTCACTACACCAAAATCCAAAGGTGGCTTAAAAACAGAGTCTTTAGATGTGCTGGCTAGGGTGGTGGGCATGACCACAGTGGTGGCCTTGACCAGGCCATGGAAATGATGGGTAGAAGCATGAGTAAATGGAGGAGGGGTCTGCTTGGAGGAGAAAGGAGCTATCATGGGCATAGTTTTAAGTGGATCTATGCTGCCAAAGATAGGCTTGAAGGTAGAAGTTAAGGTGCCCTGAGTTGTGGAGAGGGAAGAGCTTGAAGATGCTGCAGCTGTGACTGAAATTCTGGAATATGAGGAGCCTCCAATCTCGCTATTGTGCAGGGGCCCCAAAATCGGTTTTAACATGAGGTGAGCAGAAGTTGCATCAGGAGGTGCAGATGCGGAAAGATGGGGAGTTGGGCTACTCACCATTCCAAGCAAAGTACTTTGGATGGTGGGTGGTGCAGGTGGGTCTGGGGGCATGGGAGACCTGTCAGCCTGAGAGGCTGAAGGCAGCCAGGTGGTGTCAGTAACTGGTGATGTGGGAGAGGTGGGGGTCAGCAGGATGAAAGTAGCTGTGGGCTTTGAGTCTGGAGAGGTGCCTGGAAGGAGCTCTGACTGTGAGCACCCTGGTGGGGTTGGTAGGCTGGGTGTCTTCAAAGGAGAATGGGCCACACTGGTTGCCTCTCCCGTGGACTGTGGGGAGGTCAGTGGACCTAGAGACTTCTGCATTTTTCTTAAGTTTTCCAACTGAGGATTTGCCCCCTGGGTTAGATCTGTTTCTGAGGAAGGCAGAGTGAGAGATAGGGAAGGCTGAATAGCAAGCCAAGTCTCAGGGACAGGGTCTGTGGTGACCTCAGTTGTATCTTCTCTAGCGTTGGTGCTCCACTGTAGTTCAGTTTTCTTCCCCAAGGTCAAGTCCTCATCAGAGACTGCATAACCAAGCTGGGGAAGTGGAATCTCTGACAGCAGGTTCTCAGGGCTAGACGACAGCTGTGGAATCTTTTGATTTTGCTGCCCAGAACTTCCAGATGCTCCTGGGGACTCAAAATCTGATACCAGTGGGACTGGAGAGTAAGGCCGATGATCACTTTTTTTCTTTTTTATTGGCCACTCTGGTGTCTCGAATGATACACTGGGAATACTTCTCTTCCAAGGGTCTGAGAAATTTCTGGAAGAGCTGTAAGAGCTGGAAATAGCATTCCTTTTGGAGCTGAGGGGGCCACCTCTGTATATGCTGGCCAAGGAGCTCATAGAGGAGCAATTGGGTCTCTTAGTCAAGCTGTGATCTGAGCTCCAGGAATGGAGACTTCTCTTTAGCGGCCCAGGCCTGGGCACAAAAGAAGTGAGGGTTCCATTTTTCATCAGAGGCTTAAATGCAGATGGTCTGGTCTCTGGACTCCTTCTCTTACTGTCCAAGCCCTCAGGGAATAGTGGTTCTTCCAACCTCCCTTTCCCTTTTCTGCACTCTCTGAGGGCCCTCAACACTGTCTCCTTTGAACACGGATCTGAGGGCTCCTCAGAGGGTGGGGGTCCTGCAAGGGCAATTACATCTTCAGGAGAAGAGGAAGGGGGCACCCTCTGGTCAGGAGGAGTGATCTTGATGGTCACTGGGCTCCAAATTGGCCTAGGATGTCGAAGAGACCAAATAGTCCGCTTTAAGTAAGTTTCCCACCAGTCTGAAGGGAGAGGCCCCAGGGTGGAATTCCGGGACTTCTTCATGGGAAAGCGCCTCCAAGCCTCGTTGGCCAGCCACGTGGTTGGATTGGCAGGATCCAGATTTGGCCACCTCCTCACAGGTCCATACCGTGGGGCAGGGTGGGCGCGGTGGACTAACTGAACCCGATGAACTTGGTGAAGGGGCTGAGTTGGCCGGCGTTTCGTGGGCCTCTCGGGCAAGTCGGTGCGCACCTGGGCTGGGGACGAGGGCGAAAGTCCCAGCTTGCTCAAGAAACTGCCCATGAGGAGAGAAGAGGCGCGGTCAGCGGCTTCAAACAAGGTTTTGGCTTCCGAGGTTTCGGACATCTGCGCAATCGGACCGAGTCGAAGAGCGCAGTGTTCGGTTGACGGTTGGGATTCACGCGCGAGGAAAGCGCGAGTCTCAGGGCGCTTGGCACTCTCCAGACCCGGCACCCGCGGGAACGGGGGACACGCGGGATCTCAGCAGTCCCAGTAACTTGCTTTGCTGTTTTGAGACCTCAGCGGGGCGGTCAGACCTTTTGCTCTCTCTGCAGCGAGTTACAGTACTTGACGCGGAGAGAGGAACTCGAGACGAAGCGCACGGCCCCACGCCCCTGGCGTCGGCAGCGGCTGTCTGGGACCCTGTGGTCCGGATTCACCAAGTGGCGCAGAGCTGGAATAGAGTGGGTGCACAGTTTCCATGCTGCGACTATTATGGGCCTCGAAGGTACAGGCTCAGGGGGCTCAGGGCCCCGGCGCAGATCTGTCTGCCCGCGGGATCCCCTGAGTCTGAGTGGGGAGCACTATCCGCGCCCCGCAGGGTGAGTGCGGGCGGCTTTCGCAGGTGCGCAAGACTGGAGGTCTGGACCGGTGTATCTGTGCCGTTCGGATGGCATTTGTGGCACTAGCAGTCGGGAAGGCAGCTGATTGAAGATCCCCGCGCTTCTCCCTTTCTGCAGCTCTTGACGCTGCCAGTAGGTGTCAGTCGTTTGCCGCACAGCCACCTTTGAGATCCACCTGTGTCTCCCAGCGGCCGAATCCAGGTTTCCTTCCTGTTCGCACTTGGAAAACTCATGGCGATTGCCATCAGGAGTGGCCTCAGAGATCCGGAGTGGACGAACGGGAAATCGCGCCTTACGGCCCAGAACCTGAGCCCTCCACAAACACTCGGCTCAGTCCCTTGCTCAGGCCACCTCCTGTTCTCTTCTGCTCTGTGAAAGGCACTGTTAAGAGAATGAAAAGACACGCCACAGACTGGAGAAAACATTTGCATAATAAGTATGCATCTGCTGAAGCACTGGTATACAAAACATACATAGAATGTTAAAACTCATAATAAGGTAAAAAATTAATGGGCAAAATATCTGAACAGAAACCCGCCAAAGAAGATACACAGATGGTAAACAGTGTAAAAAGATGCTAAGCATCATTGACATATGCTATATGTCAATGTTTAGCTATATATAACCAAACATCAGTAAATACTACTGATTGCAATTTAAGCATCAGTAAGATACTATAATTGAAAATTGAACATCAGTAAGATATTACTACACACCTATTCAACTGGCTAAAATTCAAAACACCACATGCTAAGGAGGAGGTGGAGCAACAGGTACTCTCATTCATTACTGATGATAATGCAAAATGGTACAGCCACATTGGAGGACACTGTGGCAATTTCTTACAATGCTAAAACACAGTCCTACAATACAATTCAACCACCACAATCCATGTGTTTATCCAAATGAGCTTAAAGTGAGTGTCCACATAAGAACCTGCACATGAATGTTTATAGAAGTTTTATTCATAATTGCAAAAATTGGAAGCAACCAAGAAGTCCTTCAACAGGCAAATGAATAAACTATGGCATAACCATACAATGGAATATTATTCAACATTAAAAAGAAATGCACTATCAAGTCATGAAAAGATATAGAGGAACCTAAAACCCACATTGCTAAGTGAATGGAACCATCTGAAAAGGTTACATATGACTTCAAATACATGACAGTCTGGAAAAGGCAAAACAATAGAGACAGCAAAGAGAGTGCAACAGTGGTTTCAGGAGAGGAGGTAAAGAAATGTGGGATACCATTAAGCACACCAACATACACAAAATGAAAGCACTAGGAAAGGAGACAGAGAAAGGAGTAGAAAAAATTGTCAAAGAGAGTGGCTGAAAACTTCCCAATCTAATTGGAAAACATTAATCTACACATCCAGAAAGCTCGATAAATTCTACATAGGATTATACAAAGAGTTCCACAAAGAGACATGTCAAGTAAAAGCACTGAAAGACAAAGACGAAGAGAAAATCTTGAAAGTAGCAAGAGAAAAATGACTCATCACTTACAGAAGAACCCTAAACAAATTAACGACTGACTTCTCATGTGAAACAATGGAGGCCAGAGGCAGTGGGATAAGATATTCTTATTCTTTTTTTTTTTTTTTTTTTTTGAGATGGAGTCTCGCTCTGTTGTCCAGACTGGAGTGCAGTGGCGCAATCTTGACTCACTGCAAACTCTGCCTCCTGGGTTCACACCATTCTCCTGCCTCAGCCTCCCGAGAGTAGCTGAGACTACAGGCACCCGCCACCATGCCTGGCTAATTTTTTTGTATTTTAAGTAGAGATGGGGTTTCACTGTGTTAGCCACGATGGTCTTGATCTCCTGACCTCGTGATCCACCCACCTCGGCCTCCCAAAGTGCTGGGATTACAGGCGTGAGCCACCGTGCCTGGCAGGATAAGATATTCAAAGTGTTCAACAAAAAATACTGTCAGCCCAAAGTTCTATATTTAGCAAAGCTACCTTTCAAAAATGAAAGCAAAATAGACATTCCCACATAAACAAAAACTGAGAGAATTTGTTGTTAGAAGATCTGTCTTAGAAATACTAAAGGAAATTCTTCAGAGTGAAGGTGACACCATATGGTAATTCAAATACACATTTAAAACAAGAGCACTGGTAAAGGTAATCACGTAATTATAAAAGACAGTATAAATATGTACTTAACTGATTCAAAAGTAATTGTACAAAACAATATGGATATTATGCATCTGGGGGCCTATAGCATATAGAAATGTAATATACCTGCTAATTTATTTGGATTTGTTTTATGCAAAAGGAGGTGGGTGAGAAGAAAGCTGCACTGGGCTAAGGAAATAACTTAAGACAAATTTATAGGAATAAACAAAGAAACCAGAAATGATAAATAAGAAGATTAATATAGAATAAGCTCTCTCTATATATATATATATACACACACACACATATTTTTTCTCCTCTTGTTTCTCTCAGTTTATTTAAAACACATAAAATTACATAAAGTAATAATTGTAATAATGTTAGGTTTGTAATATTTATAGTTGTAATATGTATAACAACAATATGATTAAAAGGGAGAAATAGGAGAAAGAGCTATATGGGAGTGAGATTTTTATATCTCACTGGAATTAAGTTAGTATAAATCAGAAGAAATAATTCAAAATTTATAGTGGAAAAATCATCAAAGAAATTAAATGCTACAGTATAAAATATTTACTTAATGCAAAAATGGAATATAGGAGGAATAGAAGAACCAAAAAGGCATGAGATATACAGAAAATAAAAAGTAAATACCAGACAAATCCAAATATAGCAGTAATATAATTGTAGTAATAATATTACACATACATATATTAAGCAATTCAATCAAAAGGCAGAGATTGTCAGGGTGGATAAAGAAACAGTATTCAACTATCTTTTGTCTAGAGAAGACACCATTTACATTTAAAGATACAAGTAAATTGAAAGTAAAAGGATGTAAAACATATGTCATGCAAACTTCATCCAAAAAAAGCTGTAATGGCTATACTAATAGAAAAAGTAGACTTTAAAACAAATAATGTTACTAGGGACAAGTAAGGACAAAAAGGGCTAATCCATCAGGAAGATATCATAATTATAAACATCTATGCAATTAATAAGAACACCAAAATACATAAAGACAAAAGTGACAGAAATGAAGAAAAAAATAGACAATGCAAAAATAATAGTTGGAATCCTCAGCCCCACTTTCAATAATGAATAGAACAACTACAAAATGGTCAGTAGGGAAACACAAGACTTGAAGAATGCTATAAACCCAACTAGACCTAACAAATATTTATAGAATCTCCATTAAACAGCAGCAGAATGTGCATTCTTCTCAAGAGCATATGGAACATTCTCTGAGATAGATCCTATGCTAGGTCATAAAACAAATCCAAATAAATTGAAAAGGATAGAAATAATGCAAATTATGTTGTCTGATCATGATGGAATGAAATCAGAAATCAAACACAGAGAAATTTTAAAATCCACAAATATGTGGAAATTAAATTTCTAAATAGCCAGTGGGTTAAAGAAGAAATATTAAGATAAATTAGAAAATACTTGAGATAAATGAAAATAAAGAAACAACATACCGAGACTTACAGGATTCAGGTAAATTAGCGTTTAGAGGAAAATTTATAGCTATAAATGCCCATATTAAAAAAGAAGAAAGATATCAAATGAGTAAACTAAGTTTTCACCTTAAGACACTGGAAGGCCGGGTGCGGTGGCTCAAGCCTGTAATCCCAGCACTTTGGGAGGCCTAGACGGGCGGATCGTGAGGTCAGGAGATCGAGACCATCCCGGCTAACATGGTGAAACCCCGTCTTTACTAAAAAAACACAAAAAACTAGCTGGGCGACGTAGCGGGCGCCTGTAGTCCCAGCTACTCGGGAGGCTGAGGCAGGAGAATGGCATAAACCCGGGAGGCGGAGCTTGCAGTGAGCTGAGATCCAGCCAGGCCACTGCACTCCAGTCTGGGCCACAGAGTGAGACTCCGTCTCAAAAAAAAAAAAAAAAAAAAAAGACACTGGAAAAAGACCAAACTAAACAGAAGCAAAATTGAGGATAACAGTGAAATTAATGAAATTAGTAATAGAAAAATGTGAAGAAAATCAGTGAAATGAAAAACTAGTTCTTCAAAAAGATCAACAAAATTAGCAAACCTTTAGCTAGACTGTCCAAGAAAAAAAGAGAACCGAAATTATTGGAACCCAAAAATGAAAGACTGAACATTACTACTAACCATATAGAAATAAAAAGACTATAAAGGAATGCTGTGAAAAACTGTATGCCAAAACATTAGATAACTTAGATGGAACAGACAAATCCCTGTAATGATGCAAACTACTGAAACTGACTCCAGAAGAAATAGACAATCTGAATAGATCTATAATAAAGAGATAAATTAATAATAAAAAACTATATACAAATAAATGTCCAGACCTAGATGGCTTCAGTGTTGAATTCTACCAAACACTTAAAAGAATTAATACCAACTCTTCACAAACTCTTCCAAACAACAGAAAAGGAGGGAACACTTCTCAACTCATTCTATGAGGCCAGTACCAGTATCCTTATACCAAAACCAGGCAAAGCCATCACAAGAAAACTACAGACCAATATTTCTTATGAATACAGACAAAAATACTCAACAAAACACCAGCAATACGAATCCAACAACATGTAAAAAGAATTAGATATCATCACCAAGTGGGATTTATCCCAGAAGTGCAAGACTGTTTTAAATTCTGAAAATCAGTTAATGTGATACACCATGTCAACAGAATAAAAACCAAAAACCACATGATCATCTCAAAAGACGAAGAAACGCATCTGACAAAAATTAAACACTCTTTCTTGATAAAAATCTCAACAAACTAGAAATAGAAGGGAATTTCTTCAACCCCAAAAATGCATCTACAATTGCATGGAACCCTTGAAAAACTAGAACAAGGTTGAAAGACTCACACTTCCTGATTTCAAAATTTACTATAGAGCAACAGTAATTAAAACAATGTTGCACTGCCATAAGAATAAACATATAGATGAATGAAATCTGCAGTTGAGAGGTCAGAAATAAACCCTTATGTCTATGGTCAACTGACTTTTTCCAAGAGTCCAAGACTATTCAATGGGAAAATAACAGTCTTTTCCAACAAATGGTGCCAGGACAAATTGATAGACATGTGCAAAAGAATAAAGTTTGACACTTACCTCACACCACATACAAAAATGGACTCAATGGATTAAAGAGCTAAATGTAAGAGCTAAAACTATAAAACCCAATATTTGGGAAACCACCGCCTTATAGAAAGCTTATACATTTGTACTACAAGGCAAATACAGGAATGTTTATAGCAGTATTATTTAGAATATAAAAAATCTGGAAGGTATCTGAATGTGTATTCACAAAAACAAACACCAGAAAATAAATAAATTAATTGTGATATACCTGTGCAGGGGAATACAATACCACAATGTAAAGTGAATGGTCTCCAGGTACATTCAATAACATGGATGAATATCACAAACCAAAAGTTGTGGAAAAGAAGGCAGACAAAGAATAAAAAGACAATATAGATATAAAGTTCAAAAACTGGAAAATAAATTTTGTCTTTTGATTCACACACATGAGGTGTATTAGTATCAAGTAAGGAAAACAGAGAGCACACTGATTATTTTAACAGGATGTATTAGGTGGAATTGGTAAAATGGGTATTGGAAGACTAAAAAGGCAAAAAGGAACAGTAGCAACATCATGAAACAGCTACCACCCCAAGAGCTGAGGAAATACATGTGCAAGAGGTGGGGTTATTAGAAGCTCGAAGCTTGGAGAAAGGGACTCAGCGCTGAAGCCAGATCTCTGAGGAGGGTCACTGGCCGGATGGTGCTGTGATCTTCGAGAGGATATGATGAGGCTGGTTCTGGGAGTGTGGAAAACAACACTGAAAACGTGAACTAATTGCTGCTGGAACTTACTGCTGCTACAGAGTGAAGTGCTGCTGGGATGATGCTAACAGGAAGAGAACAACAGAATTGAGAGTTTGTTCTCTCTTTTCCAGCCTTCCATTGTCCTTCTAGAGTCCTCCACTGCTAGATTCTGAGAGAGGGTACAGGGTGAGGTTTGCAGTCCCAGCCCTAGCTTCACAAAGCAGAATGTAGAAGTGTGAACAACATTGATATAAAGTTCAGAAACATGCAAACTTAACATATTCTCTCATAATGCATATATATGTGGCAAATCAATTGAGAACAGTAAAAAGAATGTTAAATATAAAATAATTATTCTACAGAGGAAGAAAGGAAGATGAGATTGAGAAGGGCAGATTTAGGGCTTCGAAGTATTGGCAATATTTTATTTTTTCAGTTTTATTGGGTAAATTTGTATTTGCAAAAAAGTATTTTTACTTTTATATATTGCATTTTTGTGTGTATGTCATTTGAATATACATTCGAATTTTCACAGTAAAATATACTTTATAATATTTAACACTTAAGTTGTTGGAAGCAATTAAAATACAGTAAAAATTTTAAAATCTTAGGAAAATCACTTTGTACATACCAATTAATATAGGTACAGAGAATTCAATTAAAAATTGAATTGACTCGTTAAACAAAACAGTATTAAGTTTGCTTTTTAAGGAAACTTCAGAAATATAAACCTGCTCCAAATGAAAAAAGTCATAGCAGCATCTTAAGGGAAAAAATATTCTTTGGGAAGATGCAACAAGGCCCAAGCAATAGTAAAACTCACGGTAATTTTATTGGCTGAGTGAAATTAAACTGATTAATTTCTCCCATCACAGTCCTAGAGCCTTGGGGAATGCAGCAGAATATTCTATTGCCTTGTTCAGGCAGGAAAAAGTGTGTGTTTCCAGGTGGTGGCTTTGCACCTTCAGTTAATAATTCTAATAAATTCACCATGATGATATTTGGCATCTGGAAGAGCTATTTGCAGCTTCTCTGGATGCATCAGAGCAATCCACCCTCCACAAAGGCATGTGCACTAAGGATGACAAGTCAAAATGCAGATGAGCCTTCCCTAAAAGGGAAGGAGCCAGCCTTGGCCTCTCTGCACAGCACAAGAGTATCTGCCTGCAGTTGTGGGCAGCAGCAATCTCCTGTGGTAAATAGTCTTCAAAGGCCCCTGCTCTGAGAATTCAAAGGCAGTTTAAGGATTCTTGAAAGCTTTGCCTTGTCTTATTTCTCCATGTATAGAAGGGCCCCATACGTGATTTAATGTTCTGCTGTCATTGTCTTGAAATTCTGAGTAATTTATTAACAAGAGGCCCCTTGTGTTTTCGTTTTGCTTTGGTCCCCCCAAATTTAACAGCCAGTACAACTCCTATTCTTTCTCTTCCAAAATTAATGTAATTCAAGCTTTCTATTTTCCTTCCTCTATTTCAGTCTTACTTCATTAATTTTGGTTACCAAGTACTGACTCTTTACATTTTTGTTCTTTTTTAAATTTTTCTCTCTTCCTTCATTTCTCTTTTTCTTCTCTGCTGCTTATTTTCTCCGTAGTGGTTAACAGGATGGGCTCCACTGCCTGGGTCAAGTACAATTTTGCAACACATGAGCTGTGAGAACCTGGGCAAGTTACTCAGTCTCTTCTTGTCCTCATCTGTAAATTTGGAATAATAATTTTACCTACCTCACGGGATTTTGTGAGGGTTAGTTATGTTAAGTATCTGTAAAGTGTTAGAACATTGCTTACACATAAGTGCTCAGCAAGTATTTATTAAATAAGTAACCTTATCTTTATATTCTTTCTCTATATATTTCATTTTCTACTTTGATATTCTTTATTTTAAAAATTCTCCCCATACTTTATATACTATTTTGATATTATTTAATCAAGCTTTAGTTAATTTCATGTATTACATCTCCTCAGAATTTTTATTCTTCCTATACTTTATACCTTAAGTAATTTTTTAAAAATCCAATTATGGATTTCTCTTTACTGCTCCTTTCTGGATAATCTCTTCTTCTGTACTGTTATAACTTCCCTAATTTTTCTCTATATTGTATTGGTCCATGCTTTCACATTTGAAATGTTTTCAAATTTATATTTGAAATGCTTTGCATAGTTTCCAGATATTTTATATTTTTTCTTACAACCACTTCTCTACAAAGCTCTTCTCTTTCTATGATTAAAGCTCACAACATTCCTCGGGTGGTTTTGCTTTTCTCTGACCTCAGAAGTGGATTTGTATGACTTTTATTCTTTTGCTGTCCTTTTACAATTTTTTACACAAAACTCTCCAAATTCTAGCATTCTCTTTCTTTCTTTCTTTCTTTCTTTCTTTCTTTCTTTCTTTCTTTCTTTCTTTCTTTCTTTCTTTCTTTCTTTCTTTCTTTCTTTCTCT
>NW_012115566.1:2747765-2755254 GCF_000951035.1 Colobus angolensis palliatus | reverse complement strand
TCCTGACCTCGTGATCCGCCCACCTTGGCCTCCCAAAGTGCTGGGATTACAGGCATGAGCCACCGCGCCCTGTCGCATTCTTTTTTTCTCATTCTGTATCTTCTTTTAGTATTGTTTCTTTCATTACTATAGTGTCTATTTCTTATTTTACACTTTCTTTTCACTGATTTTCATCTTATTTTTCTTTTTTCTCTCTCTTCATTCTTTTTATCTTTATACTGCTCCCCCTCAATTTCTATTCCCTCTCTATTCATACTGTCTTATTTTATTAAATGTTTTATATTCTTTTACAAATCATCTTTATATTTAAGTTGAAAATGTTTTATATTCTTTTTATATTTTATTTTATTTTATTTTATTTTATTTTTTGAGATGGAGTCCTGCTCTTGTTGCCCAGGCTGGAGTGCAGTGGTGCGATCTTGGCTCACTGCAACCTCTGCCTCCAGGGTTCAAACGACTCTCCTGCCTTAGCCTCTGGAGTAGCTGGAATTACAGGTATGTGCCACCACGCCTGGCTAATTTTTGTGTTTTTAGTAAAGACGAAGTTTCATCATGTTGGCCAGGTTGGTCTTGAACTCCTGACCTCAGGTTTGTATTCTTTTCAAATCATCTTCTGTTAAACAATATTTCTGATTTTATTTTAACACTGCTTTTAATTATTCTTTTAATTTTTAGTATCGATAATTTAGAAATATATTTAACAATTCAGGTATTATTTTAAAATATATTTTCCCTCCTTGACATCTTTGCTTAATTTTTCTGTTTTTTTTTTTTTAACTCTTTGATATTTCAGATTGTCTTAAAGTAAAATCATTTTCCTTTTGTAAACATTGCTATTTTCATATTGGTTTATTACTTTACCTTCTTCTTCCCAAACTTTCCTTTGTAGGATTTTACATAACATGCTGTAAATAAAATGCCATAATAATTATATATTTGTGTTCTCTTTCCTCTTTCCCTGCATATCTGGATATTAATTTATAACCTTTGTCTCCTTTGCAAGCACTTTCTCTGACTCACTTATTGGTTGCTGTTTATTCTAAAAGTGTGTTTGCAACTTTTCTATATTTTAGCCATCACCAATACTTTTCTTATCTTTTGGTAATTTAATTATGTTTCTTTTTAATATTTCCTCTTTTTTATTTTCTTTTTATTGATACTAACTCTTCATTTTATTCCTTCTTTACCTACTTTTTCTCTCTTCCCTTTTTGTTGTTTATTGCATCTAATATATTTTTAATCTTCTTTCTATTTAATTCAATATACTCTGAATTTTCTATCTTACTAATCCTGTTTTTCTTGTTTTGTGTGTGCATAAACTTTATTGAGGTATAACTTATGTACAAAAGAGTCATTTTAAGTTGTACAGTTTCATCATTTTGACACACACAACGTCACAACCACCTCAATCAGAACATTTTCTTCTCCCCAAATTTCCCACATGTTCTTTTGCAATCAGTGCACCCTCGACCTGGGCCCAGTCAACCAACGGCTCTAATTTCTATTACATTAGTTGTGACTCATAAGATTTATTATAAATGGAGTAATAGAGTATCTCTTCTTTTCCGTCTGGCTCCTTTCTTTCTTTCTTTCTTTTTTTTTTTTTTGAGACAGAGTCTCACTCTGTCGCCAAGGCTGGAGTGTAGTGTTACGATCTCAGCTCACAGCAACCTTTGCCTCCCGAGTTCAAGCGATTCTCCTGCCTTAGCCTCCTAAGTAGCTGGGATTACAGGTGCGCACCACCATGCCTGGCTAATTTTTTTATTTTCAGTAGAGACAGGGGTTTCACTATGTTGGCCAGCCTGTTCTCGAACTCCTGACCTCAAGTGATTCCCGCACCTCGGCCTCCCAAAGTGCTGGGATTACAAGCATCAGCCGCTGAACTGGTTCTGCCTGGCTTCTTTTATTCAGAGTAATGTTCTTCAGATTCATCCACATTGTTGTATGTATCAGTGGTGCATTTCATTTTATTGCTGAGTAATAGTCCATTATATGAATATATCATTGTTTGTTTGTTCATTCACATATTAATGGACATTTAGGTTGTTTCCAGTTTTCAACTATTTCAAAAAAAGCTGCTATGAAAATTAGGATACAGTTCTTTGGGCATGTCTTTAAATAGATAAAAACTGTCCGATAATTTCCAAAGTATTTGAACAACTTTACATTCTCACCAGGAACTTAAAAGTTTTAGTTGCTACACATCCTTGCCAACACTTGGTATTTTCAGTATGTTAACTTTAATAACTTTAGCCAGTCTAGTGGGTGTGTAGTGGAATCTCACAATGGTTTTAATTTACATTAGCCTAATGAATAAAGATGTTGAGCATTCACTATTGAATGCTTTATTGGCCATTCATTCATCTTATTTTATGAAGTATTTATTGAAACCTTTTGCTCCTTCCTCTTCCTCTTGGTCTTCTTCTTCTTGACTGAGTCTTCCTCTTTCACCAGGCTGGAGTGCAGTGGGGCAATCTCAGCTCACTGCAACATCTGCCTCCCAGGTTCAAGCGATTCTCCTGCCTCAGCCTCCCAAATAGCTGGGATTACAGGCATACGCCACCATGGCCAGCTAATTTTTGTATTTTTAGTAGACACAGGGTTTCACCATGTTGGCCAGGATGATCTTGATTTCTTGACCTTGTGATCCACCTGCCTTGGCCTCACAAAGTGCTGGGATTACAGACGTGGGCCATCGTGCTCAGCTGCTCCTTATTTAATAGGTATTATGTTGTTGTGAGGTTGTGAGGTAAATTATATAGCCTAGATACAGGTTCATTGTCAGATATATGTATTACAGATATTTTCTAACAATTTTTGGCTGTCCTTTTTCATCTTATTAATGGTGTTTTTTGAAGAGCAGATTTTAATTTTAGTGAAATTGTATTTAAAATTTTTTATTGTTACTGTTTTCTATGTCCTAAGAAAATTTTTCTTACCACAAGATTGTGAAGATTTTTTCTTTTTTTTTTTGAGATGGAGTCTCACTGTCGCCCAGGCTGGAGTGCAGAGGCATGATCTTGGCACACTGCAACTTCCATTTCCCTAGTTCAAACGATTCTCCTGCCTCAGCCACCTGAGTAGCTGGGACTATAGGCATGCGCCACCACGCCTGGCTAAGTTTTGTATTTTTAGTAGAGACGGGGTTTCACCATGTTGGCCAGGCTGGTCTCGAACTCTTGGGCTCAAGCGATCTGCCTTCCTCAGTCTCCCAAAGTTCTGGGATTGCAGGCATGAGCAGACTGGATATTTTCAATTGTCCTATCTTCAAGCTCAATGGTTCCTTCTTTCGCATCCTCAAATCTGCTGTTCAGCACCTCTAGTAAATTTTTAAACTATTATACTTTTCAACTCTATAATTTCTATTTGATTCCATTTTATCATTCTATCTTTTTATTCTCTTTATATGTTTATATTCTCTTTACTTGTTTATACACCATTCTTTTGGTTTCATTCAGTTCTTTGTTCATGGTTTCCTTTAGCTCTTTGAGCACATTTAAGACAGTCTTTATCTAGCAAACCCAATGTCTGGGCTTCCTCAGGGATAGTTTTTGTCCATTTCTTTTTTTCCCTGTGAATGAGCCACATATTTCTGTTTCTTTATGCCTTGTAGTTTTTTGTTGAAAAGTGGACATTTTGAATATTATAATCTGGAAACTCTGGATATCAGATGTTTCCTCCTCCACAGGGTTTGCTATAGTTGATTTTTGACGTTTGAGGATTTCAGTCATCTGTTTCTTTAGTGAGTTTCCCAAACTATTTTTGCAAAGACTATATTGCTTGTCATGTGTTGTCACTGAAGTTATGTTACTTTAGCAGTCAGCCAGTGACTTGACAAAGATTTTCATAAATATCTATAGGGAGAAAAAAACCAACACTCTGGTCTTTGCAGATGGGCTCTGAGCTGGCGTACTCCTTATCTCTAAGCCAAGCCACCTGCAACTCTGCCTTAGCTATCATCTTCTGCTTGTACAGACTCCAAAGATCAATCAGAGGTACAAGCCAAAGGTTCTCTTAGGACTTTTTGGAGCTTGCATCTGGCCCTGGGCATGCAGGCTGCATTTCCACTTCCCTGGTGTCTAAGTCTGAGGTCTCCAGAGAAACAGAATCAATAGAATGTGTGTGCATGTATACAGTATTCTGAATACAGCAGGGCAAGCTGGAGACCAAGTTTATAATATACCTTGCTGTAAGGAAACATAGAAAGTTATGTAATAACTAGATGGTAATTCAGTGTCAGGAGAAGGGCTGTTTATCCATTAAATGAAAAGGACTTCATCAACCCTGTTGGCTAACTGGAAAGTAAATTTATTTAATACCTTATTACATTTGATCACTTTGTCAACTTCAATTAAACCTTTATTACATTTGTAAAAATATTAAATATGCTTCCTAAGCAAAGAAAGTTTTTCAGAACAAGCAAATTTAGCATTTAATGACATAAATTACTCAGTAGTTAACCATATTCTAGAAATACATTTTATTATTCATAAAATAACAGTGTGGTACAATTAGTGCTCTGAAAAGTGGATCCATATTCATATATTGCTATTTATAGGTTATAAATATTACCTGTATATAAAAAGTACAAAATATTTCCAGTTATAAGTTTACAATTAAAATACAATACTAGAATTTGAAATAAGACTGTTTTTTATTACATGGGAAACTGTCTTTAAAATAGAACAGACTAATCCTGAAAAATGGGCTAGAACAAATGGTAAAAATGTGTATGCAAAGCCCAACTGCCACATAAACTTAATCTGTTCTCTAGATATTTGAACAATACATGGCATCCAGCCTCTGGAAATCCCACAAAAATGTAATGAATTCATGTATAGTTGAGTATTTGTCCTTCTTTCATGATAGATTTGTCCCTCGTTCATGATAATTTCCATGTCAAAATTGAAATTTCTTTCTAAGAATTCAGTGATTGCTAAACTTTCATATGTGGAATATATTTATGCTGCTGTTTAGGCTGTGCTGGCTTCAATCAGAAGATCCAAGAAAACCGTGAATATTTTGTATTCAAGTGACACAACACTGGGAATCTTACCTGTCTTTCAAACTGGCATTGGGCTCATGGGGAACTTATTGCTATTCATTACATGTATGTACATCTTCTTATTTCGGCCCCATCAGAAGAACCCCTTAGATGTGATTCTTATGCACCTAACTTTGGCTAACATTATAACAATTATCATCAGGGTGTTCCATATATAATGTCATCCTTCAGAATTAGAAGTACTTTTGTTGATACCTGTTGTAAAACAGGGCTATACATTTATAAAATGACATGGGGCATTTGTGTATGTACTTCTCTCCTGAGTATATTTCAGGCTGTTATTATCAGTCCTTATCATTCCAAGTGGGCGTGGCTCAAACCTCAAATCTCCCCATAATTTTTTCCCTTATTGATTTATTCCTAAATAAACAACATGCTAATCAATATGTGGGTCATTATAAGCATCATAGCCACCAGCAAATCCACTAATGTTGGACTTGGATATTCTCTGATATACTGTAAAACAAACATTTTATATACTGCCATGCTATGATATTTCAAAGTGCCATGTTTACTCAAGGTTTCCTCTTTTTGTTCCTCATGATTTGGAGTAGTTTCTACATGGTGACTATTTTCTTAAGGCGTCAAAAGATGGTCTTTCATATTCACAGTATCAGTCTCTCGCCACAGTCTTTTCCTGAAACAGAAGGCACTCATGTTGTCTTCTTGCTGGTGAACTGCTTTGTTTTCTTTTATGGGACTAACGTATGTCTTTCCACTTATATTAGCTCTATATATGAGAACAGCCTAATCCTGGAGAACATTACTAGCTTTGTTTCATCTTCCTACCCAATTATCTGCACTTTGATGTTGATTAATTATGATAATAGAGTTTCCAGATTAACCTGTGCCATTTTATATATGATTATTTCCCCCTGCTTACCACACAGCTTTCTATTGCATCAAAGGAATCCTGATAAAAATTATTTTAACTACAAGAGAACGTATTTTTAAATTTTTCTGAGTTTAGAAATTTAGTCATTTGGCCTGGGAGGTCCAGGCTGCAATGAGCTAAGATCACACCACTGAACTCCAGCCTGGGAGACAGCAAGACCCTGTCTGAAAAAAAAAAAAAAAACAAAAGAAAAGGAAAGAAGGCTGGGCGCGGTGGCTCACGCCTGTAATTCCAGCACTTTGGGAGGCCAAGGCGGGCAGATCATGAGGTCAGGAGATCGAGACCAACCTGGCTAACATGGTGAAACCCCGTTTCTACTAAATACACAAAAAATTAGCCAGGCCCAGCTACTCGGGAGGCTGAGGCAGGAGAAAGGCGTGAACCCGGGAGGTGGAGTTTGCATTGAGCCGAGATCGTGCCACTGCACTCCAGCCTGGGCGACAGAGCAAGACTCCGTCTCAAAACAAACAAACAAACAAACAAAAAAAGAAAAAAGAAAAGAAAAGAAAAAGAAGAAAAAAAAGAAAACAAAAAGAAATTTTTGGTTGTCATCCTTGAAGAGAAACAATATATGATAAAATAAAAAATAAATGTAGTCCTGATTGCACCTAGGTAAAAATTTGAAAACAAAAATCCATTGCGATTCAATCTATGAAAGTTTCTTCAAGTATAAATGTGCACATTGCAGATGAGTATGTAAAGTGTAAAATACATATAGATTCTAAAAACATGAAAAGTTATATCAATAAAAACTCTAATGTGGTAAAAATAAAGAAATGTAAGGACATGGTAAAAATCAAATTCAAAGTAGTGGTTATCTTTAAGAGGTTTGGAAGAAGATGTGAAAAGAGTTGGGAATATAGATGACTTCACCTTCATTTGTAATTTTTTATTTCTCGAATTGGCTTATATGTTTATTAGTACTTCATATCTGTATATGTCTAAAATGCCCTGTAAATAAGTTTAAAATAAACAATATTTGCTCTTATTTCTATATTTTCTTGTATATTTCTCAAATTTGTAAACCATTTATTTGCATGAATTTTGCATTAGATTTATAAAGCTGATTAGATTCATGGATTCCCAAAAGATGCTTGGCATGGAACACTATTTCTGTTTCCAAATAGACACATTGACATATGATTATGCAAATTTCATAAGGAGGTTACAGGATGGGAAGTTAGATACACTTCGTCATACTTCCGCCATTTTGTAGTTTAGACACAATAACTGACCAGCATTAATGTTAAAATAGAGATCATAAGACTGATGAAATGAACTCTTTGTATTAGCCGGGCATGGTGATGGGCGCCTGTAATCCCAGCTATTCAGGAGGCTGAAGAAGGAGAATCGCTTGAACCCAGGAGGTGGAGGTTGCAGTGAGCCCAGAATGTGCTACTGCAGCCTGGGTGACAGAGCAAGACTCCATCTTAAATAAAATAAAAATAAAAAAGAAAGAGAGAGAGAAGAGGAAGAAAGAAAGAAAGAAGGAAAGAAAGAAAGAAAGAAAGAAAGAAAGAAAGAAAGAA
>NW_012115566.1:2741508-2747330 GCF_000951035.1 Colobus angolensis palliatus | reverse complement strand
AAAAAGTTACAGCTCACCACCCATCAAACACTGACTAACTGATCCCTCCATTTCACAAGCCATAACTACAGCTTTGATTAGACAACAGACTAGTTTCAGTAACTTCTAATAAAAAGACCACCAACCACAGACTGGTTCTGGCCAGTTTACAGACGCTGCTTCATGTCTCTGCTTTATCTTCGTGTCTCTGCTTCACCTTTTGATGTATAGGAGTTAATTGTAATATTTTTAAATATTAAGTCTCAACCCCATAGTAACATAATAAACATAAGTGACATTTAACTACATGTTTACTTATCATGTATATGCACATTCCCCCTTTGAAAATATTCATAACTCCTCCTATAACCTGTTAAATATGTGTGTGTAGCAAACCTGTTCAGCATAAAACTCCTGCCCAATCCCTCCTCCTTTGAAGTGTCTCCTTCTGGCTTTGGCTGGAAGCTACACTTTCCAACCTGTCAGTATAGCCAGCTTACAGGCTGTAACTATTTTTAAAAAGTAAAGTATTCTTGGCCGGGTGCGGTGGCTCAAGCCTGTAATCCCAGAACTTTGGGAGGCCGAGACGGGCGGATCACGAGGTCAGGAGATCAAGACCATCCTGGCTAACACAGTGAAACCCCATCTCTACTAAAAACTACAAAAAACCAGCCGGGCGAGGTGGCGGCGCCTGTAGTCCCAGCTACCCGGGAGGCTGAGGCAGGAGAATGGCGTGAACCCGGGAGGCAGAGCTTGCAGTGAGCTGAGATCCGGCCACAGCACTCCAGCCCGGGTGACAGAGTGAGACTCCGTCTCCAAAAAAAAAAAAAAAAGTATTCTTTCCAAATTTATACATCTCATGATTTTTCAGTTGACAAAGGTATAGTCTTGAATACATTTTTTAAAAAAGCTTAAAAAAATAAACTTTTAAGGACTTTTAGAAGAACAGGAAATCATATTATAGGTCATAAAAGAAGAAAACAAGAGAGTTAAAAGCAGAAAAATGAAATGGAAAATAAACATATAAAGAAAATAAGCAAAGCCAAGGACTGGTTACTTGAAAATATTAACAAAGTTGATAACTACCTAGCAAGTCTGATAAGATATATTCTTATATATAAGAGTTCACATAAATTACTAATATCAGAAATGAAAAAAGGACATCACTATACATCCCTGCACACAGTAAAAAGTATATAAGAGAATATTATAAATAGGCTGGGCGTGGTAGCTCATGCCTATAATCCCAGCACTTTGGGAGGCTGAGGCAGGTGGATCACCTGAGGTCAGGGGTTTGAAACCAGCCTGGCCAACGTGGCAAAACCCTGTTTCTACTAAAAATACAAAATTAGCCTGGCATGGTGGCTCACGCCTGTAATCCCACTTACTTGGGAAGCTGAGGCAGGAGAATTGCTTGAACCCGGGAGGCGGAGATTGCAGTGAGCCGAGATTGCGCCATTGCACTCCAGCCTGGGCAACAAGAGTGAAATTCCATCTCAAAAAATTAAATAAATAAATAAAAATAAAAAAGGACATCACTATACATCCCCACACACAGTAAAAAGTGTATGAGAGAATATTATAAATAGGCTGGGCGTGGTAGCTCATGCCTATAATCCCAGCACTTTGGGAGGCTGAGGCAGGTGGATCACCTGAGGTCAGGGGTTTGAAACCAGCCTGGCCAACGTGGCAAAACCCTGTTTCTACTAAAAATACAAAATTAGCCTGGCATGGTGGCTCACGCCTGTAATCCCACTTACTTGGGAAGCTGAGGCAGGAGAATTGCTTGAACCCCGGAGGGGGAGGTTGCAGTGAGCCGAGATCGTGCCATTGCACTCCAGCCTGGGCAACAAGAGCGAAATTCCATCTCAAAAAATTAAATAAATAAATAAAAATAAAAAAGGACATCACTATACATCCCCACACACAGTAAAAAGTGTATGAGAGAATATTATAAATAATAACATGGCAATGCATTTAAAAATGTAGGTGAAATGAAAAAATTTCTAGGAAGACACAGGTTACAAAAACTGATACAGGAAGTAATAGAAAATTTAAATAGTCCTATACCTATTAAACAAATGAATTGGTAATTTAAAACCTTACAGATAAAACTCCAGGCCTATGCTGCTTCAAAGGTGAATTCTTCCAAATATTTATGAAACAAATAATATGAATCTTGCATAAACTCTCAAGCAATAGAGAGAAAGGAACACTTCCTAAAATATTTTGTAAGACAAGCATTCTCTTGGGTATCAGATATATCTTTTGTGCCAGCTCCGATTCTCTTGCCATCTTACCTTGCAACTTGTTTTACCCCAATAGTCATGGCAACCAATTTCCTCTGTGTGCAGAAAACAACAGGACTTCACTGTTCACCTCTGTTGAACTTCTTTCTTCTGCTATAAGGCTTCTCTGTTGCTGTTGAAACACGAGCTGCTGAGAGATCTTTGATATCTGCACATGCACAACTTCTATATGTAGGGCTATTAATGCTCTATGGAGCAAACCTTTGATCAGTTGGATACAGTGGCTGACCAATTTTTTTTTTTGAGACGTGTCTTGCTCTGTCACCCAGGTTGGAATGCAGTGGCGCAATCTTGGTTCACTGTACGCTCTGCCTACTTGGTTCAAGTGATTCTCCTGCCTCAGCCTCCCAAGTAGCTGGGATTACAGGTGTGCACCACTACATCTAGCTAATTTTTGTATTTTTAGTAGAGATGGGTATCGATGTTTTGGCCAGGCTGGTCTTGAACTCCTGAGCTCAACTGATCCTCCCGCTTCAGCCTCCTAAAGCACTGGTATGAGTCACCATGTCTGGCTGTGACCAATAGTTTTCCCACTTTCTTCCCCTAAGTAGACTCCTCTAAGACTACACTCCTTAATACATTAATTATACATTATAATTTGATTCAGTGGATGCTGTTTACATGAGTGTGTTCAGTTTGTGAAACTTCATCAAGGTTTACACTTATAGGTGGAGTTTTATGTATGTATGTTATGCCTCGATAACATGTTTAAGATGATATTATTTGCAATAGCTCCAAAAAACATTTTCAACCTAGAAATAACTCTTACAAACCTGTGCAGGACCTCTATTCAGAAAACAATAAAACATTGCCAAAAGAATGTAAAGAATACCTAAATCATTCTAACGATATACTGTATTAATTGAATGGAAGAATAAAAGATTACAATTCTCCTTAAAGTAAATTATAAAGTGTATGCAACTAAATTAAAAGACACTATTGTTGTGAAAACTGACAAGCTCATTCTGAACATTTTATAACTAGGCAAAGATCCAAGAATAGCCAAGACTACCTTGAAAAGCACAGAATGAGAGGATGTACATAGATAGATATCAAAGCTTATTACAATGTTACGATAATTAAGATAGTAGGCAATTTTCATAATGATATAAAAATAGAACAATGTAACCAAATACAGCATCCAGAAACAGAACCAAATATTTGTACACACAATTTATGAAAAAGATAACAATGTATAGTAGTGAGGGAATCGGTAGTCTTTTTAATATGTCGTACTACGTTCTTTGGATATCTAATGAAGAAAAATAAGTTTTGACCTATAAATTACATAAACAAAAATTAATATCGATGGATTTTAGATGTAAATGTGAAAAGTGAAAGTATTTCACTCCTGTGTATTAATCTAACAAAATGATACATATGTGCACTGTGACATATAAGAAAACTTCCTGTTTTTTGATGTTTATTTATAATAGCCCCAAAATAGAAACAGCATAATTGTTCATCAACGGTAGAATAAATTGGATAATAAAAATACAATGGAACATTCTACTGCCATGAAAATGAAATTACTGCTACATTTAGTAACAATTATTAATTTACAGGCATAATTGAGTAAAAGAAAACAAATACAAAAGAGGGAAAACAAATTGAAAGGACAGGAAGAAGTGAACTCTGCTGTTAGAAGTTGGGATGGTTGTTACCTTACAGGAAGAAGGGAAAAGTAACTGAAAGGCAGCATAAAGGGAGTCTCTGAGGTGCTGGTAATGTTCTATTTCTTGATCTAGATGGAGGTTACTCATAGGCTTCCTGTGTGAAAATTCATTTACCTATACCCATATGATTTGTACTTTTATTAAACTATGTTCTAAATCAATTATTTAAAAGTTTGTTTCAGACAATGAAGTTATATAACATTAAAGAAACCTAAGAGACATGTAAAACAAATGTAAAAGGAAATGAGGACACAGATAAGCAGAGCACCACAACACCCAGTTGCTTATGCTTTTGCAGCTCTTGCTCATGGAGGCAAATTTGGGATCACGCTTTAGCAGCTTCTAAATTGAGGAAAACTGAAGTCACTAGGACCTGCTAAAAATGGAGAACCACTCCACACGTCCTCAGTGTCATACATGCAGATTAATAATAATCTAGAGAGAAAACTCAACTATCATCCCTAGTGAATGCCCGAAAAGTAGTCCTGTCACTTAGGAATTCACCAATAAAGAAATTAGAAAATATCTTCATCTTGTTAAATCAAAGCCACGAGGTGACCTATAGTAGATTGGCATCCTGGAAGTGCATTTCTTGAATAGTCCAGGGAGCCTTAAGTTATAAACTAAATTTATTTGAGATTTGTATTGCTTATCAATTGCTGTAACAAATAACTCCAAATGTAGTGGTTTAAAACAACACATTTATTATCTTACTGTGTCTGTAACTCAGAAAATCAAAGTGCTGTATTTGGGTAGTTCCAGCTCAGGGTTCCTCATGGGATTGCAATCAAGATGCCAGGCTAGGGCTCTAGTCATCATAAGGCTTGACTGGGTCTGGAAGATCTTCTTCCAATATCCCTAGTAGGTATTGGCAGGAAGGCTCACTCCCTCCCCAAATGGGCTACTACACAGGACAGCTGGTGACATAGTAACTGGCTTCCCTCTAGAGCTAGATCTATCACTTACATTAGACACAAAGACCACCCCTGGTACATAGGGAACTACACCAGGGCAAGAATATCAGAAGGTAGAGATTATTGGGGGTCATCTTAGAGGCTGCCTACCAGATAGGCCCTCTGTCCACCTATGACCCCAGTCTCCCTCACCAAATACACTCACCACCTTCCAAAAGGGCCTAAGGGTTCCACAATTTAGCATTTAAATCATATCCAAGTACGTATGAGACACTTCGGGTATGGTTTCTTAAGTATGCCCACTCAAATACATAGAAACCTGGCTGTACAAACCAGAAAACACCACTACATCTGTTTGGTTTTGTTTTTTTGAGAAGGAGTTTTGCTTTTGTCACCCAGGCTGGAGTGTGGTGGCATGATCTCGGCTCGCTGCAACCTGTGCCTCCCTCGTTTTAGCGATTGTCATGCCTCAGCCTCGTGAGTGGCAAGGACTACAGGCATGCGCCACCATACCTGGCTAATTTTGTATTTTTAGTAGAGACAGGGTTTCACCATGTTGGCCAGACTGGTCTCTAACTCCTGATCTCAAGTGATCCACCTGCCTCCGCCTCCCAAAGTGCTGGGATTACAGGTGTGAGCCACTGCACTCAGCCTGCCACTGCATCTGGACAAGAGTTTGACCCCTTTACTCTCAAAGTAAAAGTCTGGTATTGTACCAACCAAGCCACATAGGTCCTAAGAAGAGATTCCTATTCATATTGAGAAATGATTTTACCACATATCACTAATGTTGACTGGTGTTATAAATGAATTATTGGACTCAGAAAAGACAACTAAGGAGGTAGTTTGAATTCCATGGAGTCAATTCATTGGACAGAAGTGTATTCATGTACTCTGAACATTGCTTGTATTCGCTATTACTTGTTTCTTTTTTTTTTTTTTTT
>NW_012115566.1:2737881-2740368 GCF_000951035.1 Colobus angolensis palliatus | reverse complement strand
GGTGGGGGGTGGCATGCATTTAGCTATAAAACTCATAGCAGAGGATGGTTTCGATCCATCGACCTCTGGGTTATGGGCCCAGCACGCTTCCGCTGCGCCACTCTGCTGACTGGATAGTAAGCCCCACTGATCTTAATTTCGATCATCAAAATCACCTTTCAGTACCGACAAAATTTTCGTTTTCTAATTATTTCATTTTGCATCTGATCGTTTACACTGTCCCTATCTCTGCCAAGGAAGTTGAAGATTCGCTACTCGGTAACCAAATGGTCTCAGGCCATAACCTCTGGATCTGTGTTTTCCAACCTGCCAAAGATGGTCTGAGCCTCTTAGTAGACACTTATTTATTATAGCGAGACTAGGAGGAAGGCGCCAAGCAAAACATTAGGTGTAGTCTTCTCGAGTAGAATCTAGGCAGTCGTGGAGCGAACGCAGCTGTCACCGGAGAGGAATCGTGTTAACCGTCTTGTTTGTTTCTATCAAAAAATTTCATAGACGATCGTAGAAGAGATTTTTTCCCTTGATGCGGTAAAAATGGTCAATTTTTTTAAAGTTCAACTCGACTTGTGTGTGTTCTGTGTGATGAAATGGAAAGTATACATAAAGGACTTCCGTTGCATACTTCAGCACAATGTTATCTCCCAAAAAAGCACTCCTCCAGCTGATTCTGTTCAAGCATAGCTAGTGGCTTTTTCAGAAAACACCATTTTTATTTGAAAGAATGATTAACAAGCTATGGTTATTAAGACTCGGTATTTGACAGACATGATTTTTTTATTTTTTAATTAACCAAGTGAGCCTGCCACTTCAAGGAAAACAACTGACAGTATTTGTGACCAATGATAAGAGTGGGGCTAGAATTTCTAGCAAAAATTTGAATGTTGCAAAACTTGTATCCGTTATCATGAGCCTGACAACTTCCAACTTCTGACTTTTATGAAATTGTTAGTGTTAGCAGTGTAATTTTAAGATTTTTAGTTGACAGTAAGTATTGTACATATATATGGGGTATAGAATGATATTTCGATACACGTATAAATATGTAATTATCAAATGAGAGTTTCTTCATTTGCTTGCAAAGGCACAAGATTTTAAACAAAACAAAAACGGTGCCCCTGAAATAAAGAGGATAAACCTGATGTATAGCTCAAATTATTACATGACAGCTACAGTTTTGATTGGATCCCTTTTGTGGCCACTTTGACAAAAACACGAAAAAAATAATAAACTAATAAAGATAAGATCTTCCTCTTCTTGTGGCTTATATCAATCAGGGAACAGAGCTTTTAGGAAGTCCCTGAACACCAGCTCTCATTTGCAGCTTCCTTTATAATGACACTAGACAGGGTCATTCTGGAATATTGCAAATCTTTTATCATTAGTAATGTAAGCTTTTGGATGATGATGGAACATGGGCTAAGGCTAGCATGCTCGTAATTTTTTTTTTTTTTTTCTCATTTACTCTATCTCCCCGTCCACGCTAAGACTGAAGGACTGCCCTCTTTCATTTTCCTTGGTAAAGTGGCGAGCAGTTTACCAAGGGAAGCCCAAGGACTGTCATCCAATTGCTGGTCACATACACAATTAACCAACTTTTCTTTCACGAATTATCTTTGATGTCATGTCTAAGAACTCTTTAGGCCGGGAGTGATGTCTCACTCCTGTAATCCCAGCACTTCGGGAGGCTGAGGCGGGTAGATCGCCTGAGCTCAGGAGTTGGAGACCACCTATTGCAACATGGTGTAACCCCGTCTCTACTAAAAATACAAAAAAATTAACCGGGTATGGTGACGTGCGCCTGTAGTCCCAGCAACTTGGGAGGCTGAGGCAGGGGAATCGCTTGAGCCCCAGAGGACAAGGTTGCAGTGAGCCGAGATGGCTCCACCGCACTCCAGCTTGGGCTACAGGGTGAGACTCCGTCTGAAACAAAGATGGCCCTCTGTCCTCACCTAGCCCTCTGTCCTCAAATCTTTGCTACTGGCTAAGGTAAAATTTAACGGATTTCTTGATGTGTCCTCATAGCGCCTGGACAGGGACTTGAACCCTGGGCCCTCAGATTAAAAGTCTGATGCTCTACCGACTGAGCTACCCAGGCTCCCTGAGGAGTGTTTTCTTACAGTTCTTTAAATAGGATCAATGATTATCACAGTTCAGTGGAGTATACATTGGTTCTTACATGCGAAAAAGAGTAACTCAGTAGAACTTTAACTTCCCCAGAATCAATTCAACCACCATTCGTTTATGTTTTCTGCAGGTTCATAGAAAAGAAATGTAAGTAACATAAAAAAAATTTCTTATTTGTGTGGTTCGTAGAAAGAAAAATAAACAAGAAAACAACTGATTGTTCCTAATAAATATTTATGTAACGTTTAGTTAAATCTGTCAGCACTGTCATATTTACTGGGTAACAAGAAATAACCAAAAAACACACAAAGAGGAACAAAGAAACAATTAAAAAACAAAAACAAGAGAAGTGGGAAGTTGACC
>NW_012115566.1:2730749-2737561 GCF_000951035.1 Colobus angolensis palliatus | reverse complement strand
AAAAAAAAAAAAAAGAAGTGGGAAGCAACCAGTTGAAAGCAATGGTAAGAGCCTGACAAATCTCATAAAATGTCCCATTATTTATACTTTTCACTGCTCTGGGGTGTTCTTGCCTGTCTAAAAGAATTTTGACTAACGTGATACCTACCACATATTTTCAGTGGACATCTAACATTTTTCATTAAGTTTAAGTTTTTCTGAAGGATATAGTGACTTGTATCATAGGAATCTAAAAACCATAGTAATTTAATACTTACCAACAACCTTTTAAAAGAGGGAGGTGAATAGTGCCCTCTCTTTAATTGTGGAAGATTTTACATTGATCCTTTATTTTTCTGCATTCATAGTGCCATTCCATGTCTCTTATAGAATTTTTATCCTAGTACAATGTCATTTTGTAGTTTTGGTTTTGTTTTTGTTTTTTGTTTTTTTTTTGAGACGGAGTCTCGCTCGGTCGCCCAGGCTGGAGTGCAGTGGCCGGATCTCAGCTCACTGCAAGCTCCGCCTCCCGGGTTTACGCCATTCTCCTGCCTCAGCCACCGCGCCCGGCTAGTTTTCTTTTGTATTTTTTAGTAGAGACGGGGTTTCACCATGTTAGCCAGGATGGTCTCGATCTCCCGACCTCGTGATCCGCCCGTCTCGGCCTCCCAAAGTGCCGGGATTACAGGCTTGAGCCACAGCGCCTGGCCAGTTTTGTTTTTTTTTAATCCTTCTATGACACTTCTTTGGACCAAATATAGATATAAATATTGAAATCTAATGTTATTTCCTGTTACCTTAAATGTGTGTTAAAAATAGTTTTTCTGGATTGTGTTATATTTGTATCTACTGCTAGTACATAATCAAAACTTAACAGGTAAATAACAATTTTAAAGCCCCTTTACTGGAAGATGTAATGGAAGTCAATGCGGAATTTGTCATCCCCCTTCCTCCACGAAATTGTACGCAATATGCAAGTCCACCTAGATGGATGGAGGTTCTAACTTAGTATTCCCAATTGTTTCCATGTTGGGAGCTCGAGATAAGAGAATTTTTAGGCTGGGGCAATGTGTCATAGGGAAACAACTACCAGAAATTTATCGAGTGATATCTTTTCATTGAGTGCCATCACTGATTTGATTCTCAGACTTTTAGGGAAGATACAGAAGTAGATTTAAACTCCGAGTTGCCTGTAGGCCAGGATGGTTTTGATCTTTCAACCTCTGAGGTCATGAGCCCAGCAGGCTTCTACCGCACCACACTGCTTACGAATAGGTAGCACTGCTAATATTCCATTCAATTTTTACAGTTTTTGCAACATGAAGATGGTTTCATTGTTTTCCTGAGTCTTTTTCTTTCCTTCCTCCCTACTCGCTCCTCCCTTTTTCTGCCTCTTGACAATTGGCCCCCTCAAGAAGCAGGTGTCTTCAGTCCCTCCATCTCTACGCAGTCCCAGTCTGTCAAATATTTAACCTTTGAAATCCTTTCTTCAAAAGCTTCCTTGAGCTCTGAGGAGGAACTACAGAGAGAACCCAGGAGGAGCCCACCAAGCAAAGCCCTCGGGAAACCCTGCTTGAGAAGAACTGGAGAGCTCTGGAGTTAACACCTCCGCCTCAGGGACAAGCGTCTTAACTACCTACTATCAAAAATCTCAAAGGGTTTTCTTTGCATGCGAGGGAGCCAGACTTTCAGAATTTCACTTCTGACTGGATAACGTTTGGATGCGTTTTGACAGGAACCAGGAGTTCCTGTGTTTGAAAACCGGAGCTTATTTCAGGGAACTGGGCTTTTGTTGAGGCTGCCTCTGAGTTGGTATGTTCTAGGAGTTACATGACTATATGCCAAATAATTTTCTTCCACACAGAAGTGACTAGAAGTCACGTAAATATTGCCCACCAAACCCCAATTTAAAATCTCTACAATTTAACATTCCAAAAACTCCTGTAGTTGTTCCTCCAACAGAACAAGTGTGACAGAGACGTTGACGTGGAAGGGACAGTGAAATTCCTGATTGTTTCATGTCCTCTCTTGCTTGTGGACTTTGCAGCTGCATTTTCTCTGGAGGATCCTCCCCTTTTCTTACTCGCCAGTTCCTACTTGTCCTTCAGATTTCAGTTTAAACATAACCCATTACCTCTTTCTGAAAGCTTTTGCTGACTCCCCAAGAGCGGTTTTAGAAGCTCCTGGAATATACATAGGATTCCTGAGATTATTTTAGTTATATTAATAGTACTTATTATTACATGTATAAATTAAATGATCGCTTGCGTGATCCTTCCCTAAATATTAGCATACTCAGGGCTCAGTCCTTAAATACCATAGACATACAAATGCCTCTTTCCATCTTGGACTGCTGCCTCAAACACTAGACTCACTATCTTTTTTTTTTTGAGACGGAACCTTGCTCTGTGGCCCAGGCTGGAGTGCACTGGCGTCATCTCAGCTCACTGCAATCTCCCCTGCCTCCTAGGTTCCAGCGTTTCTACTGCCTCAGCATCCTGAATAGCTGGGATTACAGGCACGCGACATCACACTCAACTAATTTTTGTGTTTTTAGTAGAGATGGAGTTTCACTATATTGGCCAGGCTGGTCTCAAACTCCTGACCTCAGGTGATCCACCCACCTCAGCCTCCTAAAGTGCTGAGATTACAGGTATGAGCCACGGCGCCCTGTCTGCAACTGCTTTCTTGACAAGCATTTTTTACCTTTCAAAAAAATGAACTCCTGATTATTCTTTCAGGGTTGCTCCTCAAGAATCTTCCCCATCTCAATAAACAGCCAGTATATCTGTGCTATCATCTGTGATTGCTCTTTCCTTCAGATCCTACATCCCATCAGCTCTACCTTCAAAATATATCCATAACCTAACCATTTTTTACCACTTCCATTGCTACCATACTAGAAAATCTATCACCACATCTCACCCAGATTTTCACAACAGGCTCTTCACTGGTCTCCCTGCCTCTATTTATCACTGCCCTCTTACTATGTATTCTAAATGCAGCAGCAGTGCCTCTGTTCAAGACTCTCCCAGGGTTCCCTTCTCATTCAGTTTAATAGCCAAAGTGCTTCTAGTGGCCTGTGAGGGCTCTTCTCCTTTTTCTTCCCCTCTAGCCACAAGACCCCCTTGCTCTTCCTCAAATGTCAGGCAAACTCCTGCCTCAGGCCTTTGTACTTACTGTTTGCCTGGAAACTTCTTTTCCCAAATATGTGCCCTGTTCCTTTCCTTATTCCCTTTAGGTCTTTTCTTAAATGTCACTTTCTCAGTGGGGACTTACCTGTTCGACATCTTTAAAAATGCAAAACATTAAAAAAAAAAAAAACAGCCATTGCTATTATCTTTCCTGCTTTATTTTTCTAAGTAATTGCTTATCACTATCTAGTATACTACATATTTTACTTATTCATTTCATTTCTTTGCATTTCACGTTAGAATACAAAATCCATGAGGAGAGGAAGTTTTGCCCATTTTGTTCACAGCCATAGTCCCAGTGCCGAGCAGAGTACTTGTGATGTAGCAGCTACTCATTAATAATTTGTTAAATAAATGGTCCACCAGAGTACACAGGAAGCGCTCAATACACAAGTTTTTCCTGAAAGGGGACAGGAATGGTCTGTTCATTGCTAAATGTTCTGAACTCTGTATAGCTCCCTGTTGTGATTATGTGTGTAAACCTGACCAAGTTGCTAATCACAGGGCTGTTTAATCACATTGATCCACCACGCTGGTCAGTGCTTGTATGAGAAGTTAAAGCTTGACCCTGCAGTAGGACTAAGCATCTGAGACTTATAGTCCCATCTGGGGAGCTGCAGGTGTTGATCTGCATAATCACTAATTCTTTCCAAACCTTTTCTCTGTCCAGAAACAAACACTGACTCCTGAGCTCCTGGCTCCTAAGAATGAAGATAACACATGAAGCCTTGAGGGAGTGGGAATCTGTTCTAAGAAGACATACTTTTCTCTGAGGTCTCTTTTAGGGCTTTAAGAGATTTTGTTTGTTAATTTGGCTTATATTTTGAAAAGGTAATACACTCACAGAGTTTAAAAGACAAATAGTTACAGTGAAAAGTTTCCTCCCATCCCTGTCACCTACCTCCTTGGTTTCTACCCTTTCCTTCATCCTCCAGAGGTTTCTACTATTGTTAATTTCTTGCCCGCCATCTCGCCCGGCTAGTTTTTTGTATTTTTTTAGTAGAGACGGGGTTTCATCGTGTAGCTCAGGATGGTCTCGATCTCCTGACCTCGTGATCCGCCCGTCTCGGCCTCCCAAAGTGCTGGGATTACAGGCTTGAGCCACCGCGCCCGGCCATTTCTTGTCTTTTCTTCTTTATCTACTTGCATATAAATACAAATATAGATTCACATGTTCTGGACCTTGCTTTTGATACTTCACAATATATTTTGGAAATCTTTCTACATTGATATATAAAAAGCTTCTGTGTTTGTTTTATGTCTTCCTATTGTAAAATATGCAGAGAACTAAATAAGACCTACATGTAGAGCTTTGAAAAGTAGTTTTACAGTGTACACATGTTTAACCATAATTCAGGATAAATAGAGCACTGCTGTCATGCCTCTTCAATTCACAACCTCTGCCTTGCACACTCTCTTCACTCCCACAGAAAACCACAATCCTGACTTATGGTAATAATTTATTTACATTTATTTTTATTTTTATTTATTTATTTATTTATTTTTTGAGACAGAGCCTCTCTCTGTCACCCAGCCTGGAGTGCATTGGGGTGATCTAAGCTCACTGCAACCTCCACCTCCCCGGTTCAAGTGATTCTCATGCCTTAGCCTCCCAAGTAGCTGGGATTATGGGCACCCACCACCACACCTGGCTAATTTTTGTATTTTTAGTAGAGAGGGGGGTTCGCCATGTTGGCCAGGCTGGTCTCAAACTCCTGACCTCAGGTGATCTGCCCACCTTGGCCTCCCAAAGTTCTGGGATTACAGGGATGAGCCACCGTGCCCAGTCCATTTATTTACATTTTTAATACATTTTACCACCTATACATATATCCCTGAACAATATAACAAAATTTTGTTTGGTTTGAAATTTATATAAGTATAATTATACTTTCTTTTTGTGTCGTCTTTTCACAAAATTATTTTTATAAGATTCATTCATATTGTACATATTTCTGACCTGTCCATTGTCATTGTTGACTTGCATTCAACACTATCCAATTTCTGTAAATGCGCACTCAGGTTGTTTCTAGTTCTTGGTTATACAAACACTACTACTACGAACATTCTCGTACATATTTGCACACGTGCAAACATATATCTAGGATAATAGCATATGTATATCCTTAACTTACTGAATAATATCCAGCTGTTTTCTAAAGTGGTTTTATCAATTTAGGGTCTCAGTAGTAGTGATGAAAGTTCTTATTACTTGGGCCGGGCGCAGTGGCTGACGCCTGTAATCCCAGCACTTTGGGAGGCCGAGGCGGGTGGATCACGAGGTTAGGAGATAGAGACCATCCTGGCTAACACGGAGAAATCCCGTCTCTACTAAAAATACAAAAACTTAGCCAGGTGTGGTGGCGGGTGCCTGTAGTCCCAGCTACTCGGGAGGCTGAGGCAGGAGAATGGCGTCAACCCGGGAGGCGGAGTTTGCAGTGAGCCGAGATCACACCACTGCACTCCAGCCTGGGGGACAGAGCGAGACTCCGTCTCAAAACAAAACAAAACAGAAAAACAACAACAAAAAAGAAAGTTCTTACTACTTTATATTCTTACCAATAATGATTAGTTTTTGTTTTTTTAATTTTAGCAATTCTGGTAGAAGATCAGTAGTATCTAATTACAGGATTAATTTGCAATTTCCTAATTTCTAATAAGGGTGATTGCTATCGTTGTTTTAAAATATGTCCACCAATTATTTGGTATTCTGCCCATCAAAAGGTGGAGTCTAATTTCCCTCTTTTTGATTGTGGGGTGGAATTAATGACTTGTTTTTAACAAAAAGAATGAAGCAGAAGTGACACCATTCCTGAAATCTCAGACTAAATGATAAAAGGCAAAATACCTTCTGCCTGATGCATTCATATATTCATTCATTCCCAATCTCTCTCTCTCAGCTTGTCCTTGAGATCTGGCCACCATGTTGCAAAGAAGCCAAGCAGCAGTGTGGAGAGCCTACATGTAGCTGATCCTATCAGAGTCCAAATTCAGGTTACAGCCAACAGCCACAGTCAACCTTCAGACATTTAATTGCTGGAATCTTCAGATAATTTGAGCCCAACTTCAAGCAGCCACAGCTCACACCCAGTGAATCAAAGACAAGCTGACCCCATGGCACTCAGATCTAATTGCAAGTTTGTGAACAAAATAAATGTTATATTAAGCCAGTGACTTTTAGAGTGGTTTGTTTCATAACCAATATATAAATAGAACTATTAACTTTTAATGTGACCATTTTGGATCTCATCTTTTGGGAAGTCTCTATTTTTCCCAATTTTCCCCGTTTTTCTATTGAATTGTCTATATTTTTCTCATGGACTGATAGAAGTTCTTTATATATTCTGTATTTTCATGATAATCCTGGGTAAGTTATTTATATTGCAAATGACTTCTCTGACCTGTGACTTTCAGTTTCATAATTTTATGGTGTCTTTTGATGAACATAGTTCTTCATTTTATTTATTTATTTATGTATTTACTTACTTACTTACTTTGAGACGGAGTCGCACTCCTTTGCCAGGCTGGAGTGCAGTGGCACGATCTCAGCTCACTGCAACCTCTGCCTCCCAGGTTCAAGTGATTCTCCTGCTTCAGCCTCCCCAGTAGCTGGGACTACAGGCGCCTGCCATCACACCC
>NW_012115566.1:2730081-2730426 GCF_000951035.1 Colobus angolensis palliatus | reverse complement strand
AGATCATGAAAGCCATCTACTTGGGGCTGCTGCCACTGACAGCAACCCTACCTCTTTCAGGGCTGGGGCACCACACACCTGCGAGTACCTTCAAGGACCCTGAGGACTGGTCCACCTGCATACTGTTTTGGGGCCTGAGGACAGGCCAGCTCCACTGGTTGCCAACAGTGCCTGAGTGCACCATTTACAGGCCTGTGTATTGAACTGCCCTGCCTACTGCAACTGGTGGTGATGTGCGCCATCCAGGGGCCAGAGGACAGGTCTGCCCAGCTGACCACCACCACTACTGGTGCCCAAGCATGTTATCTAAGGATCTGGCGATTGACCCACCCTGCCTGTCACTGC
>NW_012115566.1:2728781-2729610 GCF_000951035.1 Colobus angolensis palliatus | reverse complement strand
TCCAGCTAATTTTTGTATTTTTGGTAGAGACAGGGTTTCATCATGTTGGCCAGGCTGGTCTTGAACTCCTGACCTCGTGATCTGCCCGCCTCAGCCTCCCCAAGTGCTGGGTTATAGGCGCGAGCCATCGTACCCGGCCTGCCCTTAACCATTTTCTATACTGCTTCTCTCAAATGTGCATTCCATTTAAGAGAATGGGTATACTCTTCAACATTATCCTGTCAGGGGGTCCACCAGATTGAGTCTGGTTAACAAGTTTCATGTCTGTACTAGACTGAAGGGAAATGACTTTGATTTCCGGGTAAGTTAGAGTAAAACAAATGCTCCAACTTCCCTGACAGATTTGGGTGGAGAGTACACGGTTACTTAAGAAAGCAACAAACCTTCACCTTTCTTGAAAAATGATTTAGATTTCCTTTGTAATGTGTTTGCTTTGCAAGTGCTTGTATTCAGCTCGCTGCCCAGATTTGGGCACATCACTTGGGAAGAAAGGTCTATTAAAAGTTAATAATTTAAGATTAAGTTCAAAACCACGTTTTTGGGAAAAGGACAACCTCCCACATCTTGAACATGGCTGTACCTTCTGAGCATGTACCTGCCCCATAGAGGCACTTTCTCTCAGCCTTTTCACTTCTCCAAGGATTGAGCTACCCTACTGGGACATGTAACCTACCAACCTACCCTCCTGCCTGAATTCATGGTCAATGACTTTATGATGAAACCAGATCATTTTCTTTTCACACACCACCACACCCAGCTAATTTTTATATTTTTTTGTAGAAACAGGGTTTTGCCATGTTGCCCAAGCTGGTCTCAAACTCTTGAGCTC
>NW_012115566.1:2726354-2728731 GCF_000951035.1 Colobus angolensis palliatus | reverse complement strand
TGCCCAAGCATGTTATCTAAGGATCTGGCGATTGACCCACCCTGCCTGTCACTGCTGTTCATGCATGTTGTCTGGAGGCCTGGAGATAGGCCTACCTTGCCCACCACTACTGGCCTACATGTGTGCCATCCCGAGGTGTAAGACAAGCACATTTCATCTTCTGCCAGTGTCCACATATGCCTCCCAGGGACCCAGGGACTAGCCCACCCAGTCTGCCACTACCACAGCCACTGGCAGTCACCCACATGTGCCACCCAGGGCCCTGGAGACTAGCTCACCTGGTCTTCTGTTGCCACTGCTGGTGCCATGTGCGTTGCTTGGGGTCCCAAAGATTGGTCTACCATCATTGCCACCAGTGACCCCTCACACACCACGTGAGGGCCCAAGGACCTGTACACCTGGTCCATTGCTGTCACTGCTAGCACCCAAGCAAGCCAGCTGGAGGCCCAAACACTGGCCCACTCAAGGGCCCATGGACTGGCACACCCAGCCCACTACCACCAACACTAGTGCTTAAGGACCAGCCCACCTGGCATTCCCATCCCTAGCAAAGCCTCACCACAGCCTTCATTAACAACTGTAACATAAGCCACCGAGAAAATCATAGACATTACTGACACTGATTACAGCCATAGAAACTATACTACTGCGTCCATCTAGAATCAACACCAAAGCATGATACCCAGACAACACTATGGATAATGTTTAAAGGAAAAATTTTATTTCCCTACAAATGGCAATCCACAAAATTGGAAGAAGTGACTGTTACTCCAGATGCATAGATATCAACGTGGGCATGAGAAACATAAAAAAGGCAAGAAACACGACATCTCCAAAAGAAAACAGTAATTATTCAGTAATAGTTACCAATGAAAAATCTATGAAATGCCTAAAAACATTAAAATAATGATATTAAAGAAACTCAGTGAGGCTGGACGCGGTGGCTCATGCCTGTAATCCCAGCACTTTGGGAGGCTAAGGCAGGTGGATCACGAGGTCAGGAGATCAAGACTATCCTGGCTAACATGGTGAAACCCTGTCTCTACTAAAACTACAAAAATTAGCCTGGTGTGGTGGCCCGTGCCTGTAATCCCAGCTGCTCAGGAGGCTGAGGCAGGAGAATCGCTTGAATCCGGGAGGTGGAGGTTGCAGTGAGCTGAGATCACGCTACTGCACTCCGGCCTGGGCAACAGAGCAAGACTCTATCTCAAAAACAAAACAAAACAAAAAGATGAACAATACAAAGGAATCAGAATAACAGTTAATGACCTGAATGAGAAATTCAATAAAGAGATATCATAAAAAGGAACCAAACAGAAATCCTGGAATTCAATGACTAAAATTGAAAATACAATCAAGGGCTTCAACAATGGATCAAGTCAAGCAGAAAAAATAATTTTCCAAACTTGAAGACAGGTCCTTTGAAATAACCCAGTCACACCAAAAAAATAAATAAATAAAAATAAAAAAGAATGATAAAAGTCTATATAACATGTGGGACACCATAAAGTGACCAAATATTTGAATTCTGGGAATTCTAAGAGGAGAACACATGGAAGGAGGCACAGAAAACTTATTTAATAAAATAATATCTGAAAAATTGCCAAGGCTTGAAAGACATGTAGACAACTAGATACAAAAAGATCAAAGATCCTTGAATAGACTGAACCCAAAAAGGTCTTTTCCAAGGCAGGTTATAGTCAAATTGTCAAAAGTCAAAGACAAAGAATTCTAAGAACAGCAGAAGAAAAGCATCGAGTCACATAAAAGGGAATCACCATCAAACTGACAGGGAATTTTTTTGTGCAGAAATTCAGGAGAGAATGGGATGAGAAATTCAAAGTGCTGAAAGGGAAAAGAAAATCCAAAACTGTCAGCCAAGTCTACCATACCCAGCAAAGCTATCCTTAAAAATGTAGAATAAAGAAAGTCTTTCCCAGACAAGCAAAAACTGAGGGAACTCATCAGTCCTACAAGAAATGCTTAAGGGAATCCTACATCTGAAAATAAAAGGACACTATCTACCATCATGAAAACACAGAGAAGTATAAAACTCACTGGTAGAATGGATAGACAAATGAGAAGGGAGTCAAAGTTACCACTACAAAAAAAAAAAAAAAATTGTAAAGGTAAAGAATAAAAGAGAAAGGAACAAGGAATATACAAAACAATCAGGACAGAATAAACAAAATGGCAGGAATAAGTCCTCATCTATCAATAATAACCTTATTTTTTAATTTATTTTTTATTTTTGGCAGAGTCTCGCTCTGTCACCCAGGCTGGAGTGCAGTGGCACGATCTTGGCTCACTGCAAGCTCCGCCTCCCGGGTTCACACCATTCTCCTGCCTTAGCCTCCCGAGTAGCTGGGACTACAGG
>NW_012115566.1:2722252-2726304 GCF_000951035.1 Colobus angolensis palliatus | reverse complement strand
GTGATCTGCCCGCCTCAGCCTCCCAAAGTGCTGGGATTACAGACATAAGCCACCAAGTCCGGCCTATTTCATTTATTCTTAACTTACAAATTTAATGTCATTAAATTTATCATTTCCCCCTTATATTTAGAATCATTATATGTTATTCCTTCTTTAAGAAATCCTCTCCTACCCAAAAGTCCTGTAGATATTTTCTATATTCTCTTCTAAATGCTTTATACTTTGCTTTTTACGTTTCAGCATTACTGCACCTGAAATTTTAATGTGTGACATATTTTCCATAAGAATATCTAATTGTGTCAGCATGATTTACTGAATAGTTCTTTCTTTTTTTACACTTCTACATTATCCTATTTATTATATACCAAATGTGTGTTTTTTTGTTTTTTTGTTTTTTTGTCCATTGGTCCATTGGTTCATTTGTCCATCATTGTACCAATAACCACATTGTCAGTTTACAAGGCTTTAAATGAAGTTTTCACATAGGGTTGAGCAAGTTTTCTCTTAGTTCCTTCTTCATCAAGAATGTTTTAGCTATTCTTGGCTCTTTACATTTTCATAAAAATATTTAGAAAAGCTTATTAAACTCAATAAAATGTTGAGATTTTAGTTGGAGTTACCTTAATCTATTAATCAATTTTAGATGAATAGATATTTAACAACATTGTAGGATTTTACAGCTCATGAATATATACTTTTGTTTCTCTAAGTCTTTTTTTTTTTTTTTGAGATGGAGTTTCGCTCTTGTGCCCAGGCTGGAGTGCAGTGGCGTGATCTTGGCTCCCTGCTACCTCTGCCTCCCTGACTCAAGCGATTCTCCTGTTTCAGCCTCATGAGTAGCTGGGATTACAGGTGCCCACCACTATGCCTGGCTAACTTTTGGTATTTTTTTAGTAGAGACAGAGTTTCACCATGTTGGCCAGGCTGGTCTCTAATGCCTGACCTTAGGTGATCCACCCACCTCGGCCTCCCAAAGTGCTGGGATTCCAGGCGTGAGCCATCATGCCTGGGCCTCATTGTATTGCATAATTACAATAATAATAAAATACCCACAAAGTAATTCTGTGTAGGTAATCGTGCATATTTTACAGATGAAGGAAATACCTCTGAGAGGTTATATTAACTGACCAAAAGTTACTTAGTTGTCAAGTGGAGAAACTGGTGCCCTTAACCATTTTCTTTTTTTTTTCTAAGATGGAGCCTCACTCTGTTGCCCAGGCTGGAGTGCAATGGCCCGGTCTTGATAACCCACTTATTATCAAAAGAACAGCAAGGGGGATGTCTGCCCCCATGATCCAGCACCTCCCATCAGGCCTCTCCTCCAACACTGGGGATTATAATTCAATATGAAAGTTGGCGGGGCGGGAACTCTACCCTCATGTGGCCCATAAGGGGATCAAACCCATGACCTTTAGCATGATTAACACAACACTAACCAACCAAGCTAACCAGCTATAAAGCTATCAAAGCTTATTACAATGTTACGATAATTAAGATAGTAGGCAATTTTCATAATGATATAAAATAGAACAATGTAACCAAATACAGCATCCAGAAACAGAACCAAATATTTGTACACACAATTTATGAAAAAGATAACAATGTATAGTAGTGAGGGAATCGGTAGTCTTTTTAATATGTCGTACTACGTTCTTTGGATATCTAATGAAGAAAAATAAGTTTTGACCTATAAATTACATAAACAAAAATTAATATCGATGGATTTTAGATGTAAATGTGAAAAGTGAAAGTATTTCACTCCTGTGTATTAATCTAACAAAATGATACATATGTGCACTGTGACATATAAGAAAACTTCCTGTTTTTTGATGTTTATTTATAATAGCCCCAAAATAGAAACAGCATAATTGTTCATCAACGGTAGAATAAATTGGATAATAAAAATACAATGGAACATTCTACTGCCATGAAAATGAAATTACTGCTACATTTAGTAACAATTATTAATTTACAGGCATAATTGAGTAAAAGAAAACAAATACAAAAGAGGGAAAACAAATTGAAAGGACAGGAAGAAGTGAACTCTGCTGTTAGAAGTTGGGATGGTTGTTACCTTACAGGAAGAAGGGAAAAGTAACTGAAAGGCAGCATAAAGGGAGTCTCTGAGGTGCTGGTAATGTTCTATTTCTTGATCTAGATGGAGGTTACTCATAGGCTTCCTGTGTGAAAATTCATTTACCTATACCCATATGATTTGTACTTTTATTAAACTATGTTCTAAATCAATTATTTAAAAGTTTGTTTCAGACAATGAAGTTATATAACATTAAAGAAACCTAAGAGACATGTAAAACAAATGTAAAAGGAAATGAGGACACAGATAAGCAGAGCACCACAACACCCAGTTGCTTATGCTTTTGCAGCTCTTGCTCATGGAGGCAAATTTGGGATCACGCTTTAGCAGCTTCTAAATTGAGGAAAACTGAAGTCACTAGGACCTGCTAAAAATGGAGAACCACTCCACACGTCCTCAGTGTCATACATGCAGATTAATAATAATCTAGAGAGAAAACTCAACTATCATCCCTAGTGAATGCCCGAAAAGTAGTCCTGTCACTTAGGAATTCACCAATAAAGAAATTAGAAAATATCTTCATCTTGTTAAATCAAAGCCACGAGGTGACCTATAGTAGATTGGCATCCTGGAAGTGCATTTCTTGAATAGTCCAGGGAGCCTTAAGTTATAAACTAAATTTATTTGAGATTTGTATTGCTTATCAATTGCTGTAACAAATAACTCCAAATGTAGTGGTTTAAAACAACACATTTATTATCTTACTGTGTCTGTAACTCAGAAAATCAAAGTGCTGTATTTGGGTAGTTCCAGCTCAGGGTTCCTCATGGGATTGCAATCAAGATGCCAGGCTAGGGCTCTAGTCATCATAAGGCTTGACTGGGTCTGGAAGATCTTCTTCCAATATCCCTAGTAGGTATTGGCAGGAAGGCTCACTCCCTCCCCAAATGGGCTACTACACAGGACAGCTGGTGACATAGTAACTGGCTTCCCTCTAGAGCTAGATCTATCACTTACATTAGACACAAAGACCACCCCTGGTACATAGGGAACTACACCAGGGCAAGAATATCAGAAGGTAGAGATTATTGGGGGTCATCTTAGAGGCTGCCTACCAGATAGGCCCTCTGTCCACCTATGACCCCAGTCTCCCTCACCAAATACACTCACCACCTTCCAAAAGGGCCTAAGGGTTCCACAATTTAGCATTTAAATCATATCCAAGTACGTATGAGACACTTCGGGTATGGTTTCTTAAGTATGCCCACTCAAATACATAGAAACCTGGCTGTACAAACCAGAAAACACCACTACATCTGTTTGGTTTTGTTTTTTTGAGAAGGAGTTTTGCTTTTGTCACCCAGGCTGGAGTGTGGTGGCATGATCTCGGCTCGCTGCAACCTGTGCCTCCCTCGTTTTAGCGATTGTCATGCCTCAGCCTCGTGAGTGGCAAGGACTACAGGCATGCGCCACCATACCTGGCTAATTTTGTATTTTTAGTAGAGACAGGGTTTCACCATGTTGGCCAGACTGGTCTCTAACTCCTGATCTCAAGTGATCCACCTGCCTCCGCCTCCCAAAGTGCTGGGATTACAGGTGTGAGCCACTGCACTCAGCCTGCCACTGCATCTGGACAAGAGTTTGACCCCTTTACTCTCAAAGTAAAAGTCTGGTATTGTACCAACCAAGCCACATAGGTCCTAAGAAGAGATTCCTATTCATATTGAGAAATGATTTTACCACATATCACTAATGTTGACTGGTGTTATAAATGAATTATTGGACTCAGAAAAGACAACTAAGGAGGTAGTTTGAATTCCATGGAGTCAATTCATTGGACAGAAGTGTATTCATGTACTCTGAACATTGCTTGTATTCGCTATTACTTGTTTCTTTTTTTTTTTTTTTTGCACTAAGTGTAAGAAATCAAACTGGTCTATATAGGATGAATGCAAATAGGATCAATACAACAGTCCTTATTCATTTACCTACTATTTGTAAAAGGGAAGACTGAAGA
>NW_012115566.1:2715067-2717307 GCF_000951035.1 Colobus angolensis palliatus | reverse complement strand
CTCCCAAAGTGCTAGGATTATATGCATGAACCAATGCACCCAGCTGAAACCAGGTCATTTTCTATTGAAATGTAACTGATAAGAGATACAACCACTTTAAGACCTCTGCTGACTGCTTATTATCATGTTTCCCTTTAAAGTCATTTGAAACTTTCCTTATTCTCATCACAGGTACATGAGGTAATATGACTCATTTATGGTCAATGGAATGTATATTAAAATATTGCACAAAACCCATAGGTCATGCCTCTAATGGGAAAGTGTCGTCTTTCAATTCCTGCCAGCTTGAAAACAGGCAAGATGCCTTAACCTCAAAATGCAAGCATAGGTTGAAGATGATGGAGTAATGAGATTGCAAGATCCTATGTTCCTGCTATTATGGGCTTCTTATATCTGTGAATTCTGGGTGGCTTTTGTCCTTAAACTTTGTGTAACCACTGATATTTTGAGTCTGTTATAAGATATATTCCTATACATTAATAACTTCTGAGTACAGAGCCAAACCTGAATGGAAATCAACTAGGTATAACAAATAACCTTAGTATGTTAAAACATGCATGTAAAGAGAAATAGAAGAAGTTATTTTACATTAATAAAGACTAACAGGCTCCTCTCATAAACAGGAAAAAGCAAATGGATACTTCATGAAGACCAAACCAACTAAGTGATTGACTATTTCAATGGAAGAGTTATTTCCAAAGTTATTTTTGAAATAAGCTATGGAAGAACATGCCTGAATAAATTAGGCATGAAGGTCCAGTATCTATAGCTGGAGTTTGGTGGTCAGTTGCTAGAGATAATTGAGCATATCAAGTTAAAAAATTCCAAGACAGTTGTGTTAAGTATAGAAGTTAGAAATTATTATGGAGACCTACATCTATTGTCTTAATTTATTCAGGATGCTATTAAAAATACCTTAGACTAGGTAATTTATAAACAACAGAAATGTATTGTTCACAGTTTTGAGGGCTGGAAAGTTCAAGATCAAGGTGCCAGCAGATTTGGTGTCTGATGATGGCTTGCTCTCTAAAAGGAATAATTTTATTCATGAGGGTAGCCTTCATTAACTGATTATCTCTCAAAGGATACAGCTCTTAATATCACCACATTGGGGATTAGGTTTCAACATATAAATTTTGTATGGATGCAAACTTTCGGACCATACCATTTCTGTACCTTAGTTGTCTATTTAAAGAAATAAAAGATTGCTGGGTAGCATCAACTTTGATTTGAGTAATCACTGTAAATTTTGATTTAATTCATTTTAAATATATATATATAAGTATACATATTTAAATATGTAAATACATAGTGAAAGGTAGATGTGGTTATATATTTGTGAGTTGAACCAAACAGTTCTAAGACTCATCTTGCAAATCAAATAAAGTGCCTGCCTTCCTTATGGTCTTGTTATTAAAGAACTCACTTTCAGTCAATGTTACTAAAGCATCCTCCCTTATGCAGTCAATATTACAACACTCTTCCTGGGTCAGTGAAAATTCACCGAGCATCTACTAAATCTCTACTTCTCCTTAGCTTCTGTGAGGTTCTAAAACTCTAATGTATGGACCCTACCCTCAAAGAACTTGTTACTGAATATCACAGTACCAATAAGTACTAAACACCATGAGAATATACACTACAGAAATTCAAAAAAAGAAGGTATGAGTGTTGAATGGAGCTGATGAAGGCAAATAATAATAAACTAAAACTATGTATGTGCTAGGCTGGCCATGAGAAGTTTGAAAGAGGCAGGAGTAAGAAGAACAAATGAGGGGTGGCACCCAAGATGGCCGCATAGGAAGAGCTCCAGCCTCCAGCTCCCAGTGTGAGTGACACAGAAGACGGGTGATTTCTGCATTTTCAACTGAGGTACTGGGTTCATCTCACTGGGGCATGTCGGACAGTTGATGCTGGTCCGCGGGTGCAACCCGATCAGCTAGAGCTGAAGCAGGGTGAGGCATCGCCTCACCTGGGAAGTGCAAGGGGAAAAGGAATTCCTCTTCCTAGCCAAGGGAAACTGAGACAAACAACACCTGGAAAATTGGGTAACTCCCACCCTAATACTGCACTTTACTAAGGGTCTTAGCAAACGGCACATCAGGAGATTATATCCCACACCTGGCCCAGAGGGTCCCATGCCCATGGAGCCTCCCTCATTGCTGGCACAGCAGTTGGAGATCTAACTGCAAGGCGGCAGTGAGGCTGGGGGAGGGGCGCCCGCCATTGCTGAGGCTTAA
>NW_012115566.1:2688749-2715017 GCF_000951035.1 Colobus angolensis palliatus | reverse complement strand
CGCTGGGATTACAGGCGTGAGCCACCACACCCGGCCTAATAATAACCTTGAATGTACATAGTTTATATAATTATATAATGATGAAGGGATAAATTCAGCAAAATGATATAACAATTGCAAATATATATGCACCCAACACTGGAGCACCCAGATGTATAAAGCCAGTATTATTAGAGCTAAAGAGAGAGATCTCAATAAAATAATAGTTTGGGGCTTCAGCATCTCACTTGCATCACTGGACAGATCATCTAGACAGAAAATCAATAAACATTGGACTTAATCTGCACTACAGACCAAATGGACCTAACACAACATTTACAGAACATCTCATCCAACAGCTGCAGAACACATGTCCTTCTCATCAGCATCTGGAACGTATGGTCTCCAGGATAGAACATATGTTAGGCCACAAAACAAATCTCAACATATTTTTAAAAGTCAAAATATCAAGTATCTTTTCATACCACAATGCAATAAAACTAGAAATCAATAATAAGGGGAATTTTGAAAACTAAAAATACATGGAAATTAAACATGCTCCTGGATGACCACTGGGCCAGTGAAGAAATTAAGAAGAAAAAAGATTTATTGAAATAAATGAAAATAGAAACACAACTGGCCAAAACCTATGGGACACAGCAAAAACAGTATTAAGAGGCAAGTTGGTAGCACTAAATGCCTGCATAACTGGAAAGATTTTAAATAAACAAACTAGTGATGTACTTCAAGGATAGAAAAATCAAGAACAAACCAAATCTCAAATTAGTATAAATAATAAAAATCCAAGCAGAACTAAATGAAATAAAGACTGAAAAAATCACAGGGATCAATGAAACAAAAACTTTTTAAAGATTAACAAAATTGATAAACTACTAGCTAGGCTAACCAAGAACAAGAGAAGATCCAGATAAATACAATCAGAAACTAAGAAGCAAACATTACAACTGATACTAAAGAAACACAAAGGATCATTAGAGACTACTATGAACAATTATATGCTAATGAAGTAAAAAGCCTAGAAACAGATAAATTTCTGGACACATACATCCTATCAAGATTGAAACAGACAACCTACACAGACCAACAATGAGTAACAAGATTAAATCAGTAAGAAAAAGTCTCCCAACAAAGAACAGCCTATGAGAAAATGGCTTTACTGCTGAATTCTACCAAATTCATAAATAAGAACTAATACCAATTCTTCTAAAGTTATTCAAAAAACTGAAGGAGAGAATTCTTCTTAAGTCATTTTACAAGACTAGCATTACACTGATACCAAAATCAGACAAGGACACAGCAACAACAAAACTACAGGCCAATATCCCACATAAACATAGATACAAAAATTCTCAACAAAACACTAGCAAACCAAATCCAACAACACGTCAAAAAAAGAATATATCATAGTTAAATGGGATTTATCCCAGGGATGCAGACATGGCTCAGTGTACACAAATCAATAAATGTGATATATTACATCAAGAGAATGAAGGGCAAAAACCATATGATCATCTCAACAGATGCAGAAAATGCATTGATAAAATTCAACATCACTTCATGATAAAAACTCTCAATTAGGCATAGAAAGAACACAATTTAACATAATAAAGGCCATATATGACAAATCCACAGCTAACCTTATACTGAACGGGGAAAAATTGAAAGCCTTTCTTTTAAGAATTGACACAAGAAAAGTGTTGGTGGAAGGGCTGAGGCAAGGCCTGTTTGTCTGACATAATGTAAGAGTGTTGGAATATATCCTGGATCCAAGGTCTAAAACCCTTCGTGGCCTATGGAACACCAAACTCTGTGCCAAAGGGTGGAAGGGTACCCTGCCGCACTACAATCTAAGCCCAGGGCATAAAACCCCTTGTGGCTTGGAGAGAACCCAGGGCTCAGGGCCCCTCCTAGCCTCTGGAATGTGTCCAGACTCACTGGCCCCTTGCTCCTTGCTCTCCCAAGATTGTAAATTCATTGTATCTTGAATTAGAAGAACCTGTTCTCCGTTATCTCAAGTAGCAGAACATATGCTAAACTGTCACATCTACGTTTGATGCACCGCTACCTTTCTACCCCCACGTCTTCACGTCCTCACCTGTGTACCCCCACGTCCGCACATCCTCACCACCTGCTTCTTTGTATGATTACCAATAAACAGTGTGGGCTTCTAGAGTTCGGGGCCTTCACAGCCTCCATACTGGTGTTGGTCCCCTGGACCCACCCTATGTACTCTTAACTTGTCTTGTGTCATTCCTTTGACTCTGCCGGACTTCATAGCCCCCAAGACCTGGTGTTGGGTCTGATCACCCCAGCAAAAAAGGATGTCCACATTCACCACTCCTACTCAACCTAGTACTGGAAGTACTAGGTAGAGTAGCTAGACAAAAGAAAGAAAAGTCACCCAAATTGGAAAAGAGGAAGTCAAATTGCACCTCTCTGCAGACATCATGATCTTATATCTAGAAAAGCCTAAAAACTCCACCAAAAAACTTGTAGAACTGATAAATGAATTTAGCAAAACTGCAGGATATAAAAATTAACATACAAATGTTAGTTGCATTTCCACACATCAACAATGAACTAGCTGAAAAATAAATCAAGAACAAAATCCCATTTATGACAACTACAACATAAAATATAAACATAAAATACCTAGGAATAAATTTAGCCAAGGAGTTGAAAGACCTCTACAAGGAAAACTATGAAACACTGATGAAAAACAATTGAAGAGGGCAAACAAATATAGACATCACTTGCTCATAAATTGGAAAAATTAATATTATTAGAATGACCATACCACCCAAAGCAAACTACAAATTCAATGCAAACCCTAAACCAATGACATTCTTCAAATAAATAGAAAAAATCCTAAAATCCATATAGAACCACAAAAAAACTCAAATAGCCAAGGCAATACTAAGCAAAAAGAACAAAGCTGGAGGGCATCACACTACTTGACTTGAAAATATACTATAAAGCTATAGTAACCAAAACAGCATGGTACTGGTATAAAAGCAGACACATAGGCCAATGCAACAGAACAGAGAATCCCCAAATGAACCCATATATTTACAGCCAACTGATTTTCAACAAAGATGACAAGAACATACATTGGGAAAGAACAACCTCTTCAAGCAATGATGCTGGGAAAACTGGATATTCTTATACAGAAGAATGAAACTAGACTCCTATCTCTTGCCATACACAAAAATCAACTCAAAATGGATTAAGGACTGAAACATAAGACCCAAAACTATAAAACTACTAAAATAAATCACAGTGGAAATGCTTCAGGGCTTTAGTCTAGGCAAATATTTTATAGCTGACGCTTTCAAAGCACAGACAACAAAACCAAAAACAGACAAATGAAACCAAATTAAACTCAAAGCTTCTGCACAGCAAAAAATTCAACCAACAGAGCAAAGGGACAACCTGTAGAATGGAAGAAAATATTTGCAAACTATTTATCCAACAAAGGATTAGCATCCAGAATATACAAGGAACTCATATAAGAGCAAAAGAGAAACCACAAAACAATAATCCTATTAAAAAGTAGACAAAGTATCTAAGTAGACATGTCTCAAAAGAAGACATACAAATGAGCAATAGGTATATGAAACAATGCTCAACAACATTCATTATCAGGGAAACGCAAATCAAAACCATGATATGGTATCATCTCACCTCAGAATGGCTATTAAAAAAAAATAAATGCTGGTGAGGATGCAGACCAAAGGGAACTCTTATACACTGTTGGGGGGAATATTAATTAGTACAGTCATTATGGACAATAGAATGGAGATTTCTTAGAAAACTAAAAACAGAACTACCATATGATCCAGCAATCCCACTACCGCGCATTTATCGAAAGGAAAATAAATCAGTATATCAAAGGGATATCTGCACCCTATGTTTATTGCAGTACTATTCACAATAGTGAAGATACGGAATCAACAAGTGTTCTTGAATGGATGAATAAAGAAAATGTGATATATGTACATAATGGAATACTATTCAGCCATAAAAAGAGTGAAATTCTGACATTTGCAGCAATGTGAATAGAACTGGAGGTCATTATGTTAAGTGAAGTAACCCAGACAGTGAAAGACAAATATTGCATGTTCTCATTCATATATGGGAGCTCAAAAGGCTGATCTCATAGACGTAGAGAGTAGAGTGATAGTTACCAGAGGTTGGGAAGTGGTGAGGCAATGAAGAGAGGTTGGTCAGTGGCTACACACAGATAGAAGGCTTAAGTTCTAGTGTGTGATAGCACAATAGGGTGACTATAGTTAGCAATAACTTATTGTATATAGTCATGCACCACATAATAACTTTTCTGTGAATGATGGACCACATACGTGATGGTGGTCCCATAAGATTATGCTGGACCTGAAAAATACCTGTCTAGTGACATCTTGATGATACGGAGTTTGTGTAGGCCTAGGCTAATGTATGTGTTTGTGACTCAGTCTTTTAAAAAAAGTTTTAAAGGTTTTTTTTTAATAAAGCTAAAAATAGGAAATAGTTTACAGAATAAGGATATATTTGTACAGTTACACTACGTGTTTGTGTTTTAAACTAAGTGTTATTACAAGAGTCAAAAAGTTAAAATGAGTTAAAAGTTAAAAAATTTAAAACTTTCAAGTTTATAAACTAAGTTTATAGTAAGATCAATTTATTATTGAAGAAATTATAAAGTAAATTTAGTGTAGCCTAAGTGTACAGTGTTTATAAAAGTTTGCAGTAGTATACAGTAATGTCCTAGGCCTTCACGTTCACTCAACACTCACTCACTGATCCACACACAGCAACTTCCAAGCCTGCCAGTTCCATTCATGGTTAGTGCCCTATATAGGTGTACCATTTTTAAATATTTTATACTGTACTTTAACTGTAGCTTTTTAATGTTTATATACACAAATACCACTGTGTTACAATTGCCTACAACATTCAGTATAGTAACATGCTGTACAGGTTTGTGGTCTAGGAACAATAATATCATATGGCTTAGCTCAGGTGTACGGTAGACTATTTCGTCTAGGTTTGTGTAAGTACATCCTACCATGTTTGCACATCAAAATCTATGTATCAATGATGCATTTCTCAGAAAACATCACGTCATTAACACCTGACTATATTTCAAAATAGCTAGAAAATTCAAAATGTTCCTAATAGGAAGAAATAATAAGTGTTTGAAGTGAATATCCTCAATACCCTGATTTGATCATTACATATTGTATGCATCAAAATATCACATGTACCTCATAAATACATATAATTATGTATCAATAAAAATTAATCTAAATAAATCCTTGTTGATAAGTCTGTATGTATATCCAAGACTGCTTCCTTAAAATACATTTCCAGAAATGAATATGCTACGTTAGCCAACGTAAATATTTCTAAGTCCCATGTTACATATAGTCAAACTGCCTCCAGAAATATTGTACCAATAAATATGGGATTCATAACAGTATATTAATATACTCAAACCCCACAACTGAGTAGCATTTATTTTTAATACTCTGTGAATTTGTTAAAACAAAAAGTGTATCTAATAGTTGTTCTAAACCACAATTTTCTGAAAACAAATTAGGCCAAATATTTTTTCGCATTTTATTGGTCACTTTGTATTTCTTCAGTATCAGATCCTTAACTTCTTCCTTTTTTTTTTTTTTTTTTTTTTTTTTTTTTGAGGCGGAGTCTCCCTCTGTCGCCCAGGCTGGAGGGCAGTGGTGCGATCTCTGCTCACTGCAAGCTCCACCTCCTGGGTTCACGCCATTGTCCTGCCTCAGCCTCTGGAGTAGCTGGGACTACAGGCGCCCGCCACCACGCCCCGTAATTTTCTGTATTTTTAGTAGAGACGGGGTTTCACCGTGTTAGCCAGGATGGTCTCCATCTCTTGACCTCGTGATCCGCCCGCCTCGGCCTCCCAAAGTGTTGGGATTACTGGCGTGAGCCACGGCGCCCGGCGTGATTTTTCAGTTTTTAAGGTATTTGGAAACATAAATTTTAGTGTCTTTTGGTAGAGATAGCTATCAATTATTTTTTGTGAATATTTCAGAAAGCTCCCACAATCCCAAGAGTGTTTAAGTATTTGTGTATATATATTTACTTCTCTTATAATTTCAATTTTATATTTAATGTTTAATCATCTTGGAAATGTATTTTCTGTAATAACTAGCTACTTTTTTGAAAACTTACTGAATTATCGAACCACTCCTCATTTAGAATTTCATACGCTAAACTTTTTCATATACTGAAAAAATTACAGTGTTTTCTTTTGTGCTTTATTGATCTATCAATTGTTTTGCAGTTTCCCTGCCATGCTAACAGAATTATAACATTTTGGAAATATTTTACCCACTCCTTTCCCTTTTTTTCTTTCATACTAAAATTAGAATCATCTTAAATTAAACTTACAAATACGGTTTTAACTGACAATTTTACTCACTCATCCCATAAAGGTACATAATTCCTCATGTATGAATCAGCCTTTTCTCATAAAAATTTCTAAATCATTTTTGTTGTCTTGTATATTTGTTTTTGTTTGTTTTTTTTTTTTTTTTTTTTTTTTTTGAGACAGAGTCTAGCTCTGTCGCCCAGGCTGGAGTGCAGTGGCCCGATCTCCGCTCACTGCAAGCTCTGCCTCCCGGATTCCCGCCATTCTCCTGCCTCAGCCTCCCGAGTAGCTGGGACTACAGGCACCTGCCACCGCGCCCGGCTAATTTTTTGTATTTTTAGTAGAGACGGGGTTTCCCTGTGGTCTCGATCTCCTGACCTCGTGATCCGCCCGCCTCGGCCTCCCAAAGTGCTGGGATTACAGGCGTGAGCCACCGCGCCCGGCGTATATTTGTTATTAAACTCATTCCCATATTTCATATTTCTACAGCTATTGTGAATACTTTTTCTATTATGCTTTCAAATTAATTATTAGTACTTATGTGTATGTAGTACTACCAATTTTATACATATTCATTTTGTAGCTGTTCACAAAATCATATGAATGTGCCATGCATTATTCCAGTGAGAAAGTCTATGAAAGTAATAGGTTCTCAGAGGGACATATACATTCACAAAAGTTTAAACACTGCTGCTTTAAGTGTAAGTTTTCTCAACAACTGTCTAGCAGGTTCACCATTATTTATCCTTATGTGTAAGCAGTTGTCCTGGACACCAAAACCAACTCCAAACTCAGTAAGTCTGCACTAAGCCTCCAAAGCCACACACTGGATAAGTTCCATAACAAGTGGCTTTTTCCTTTCCTAGATGATCAGTTTTAAATTACAGTCTTCTGAGGTAAATCTTCGTATTTTCAGGCCATTGTCTCTGTAACCATAGGAAAAAGACAACAGACTTTTCTAGACATATAAGATCTCAAAATTCACTCTCATTTACATGGCCTTTATGTATTTAGGTGCGGAAATAACAAATGCACTTTCCAATTTCATCCTTTCTAGATACCTGATTAAGTCATGTTTTCTAACCCCTTCTCAGCGGGAACATGATGATTGCCATGTTCAACTTAGTAGGGTTTATATTGCAAGATTGGGCTTGAATGAAATCCAGGTAACTTAGCCTTTATCTATCAACAATCTGATTCTTTTTTTCTCAGTTTTTATCTAACATCATATTCTTAATCAAGAAAAGATCTCAAACCCCTAATGTAATAATTCATAGAACTTATACCACTTTCTCTCTTAGTTTTCTTCAATATTTGTGACATGTACTTTAGAAAAGTAATATGAGGGTAATAAACAGCTACATGACATGTGCTTTATATCTTTATTGACTCCTTAATAGCTACTACAAACTCACTTGTGAATCATACCTGATGTACATTAAATAAGTCACAATTCTGAACCACATCTATAGAAACTTGAATTCCTAGTAAATATAATAACTGAGGATCTTAAAGCTCAACAAATCAGGCCTTCCAATTTTTCAGATGAGGAAATTAAGGCCTAAAGATATGAAGTGACCTACCCCAAAGTAAAAGATCTAGTTAGTAATAGAGCTGAGATTGAGATCCATGACTTCTAAAACCCAGAAACATGCTCTCTCCACTAAACCGTGTGATCATTCTAAGCAGTAAACAGTTTTCATGATCCTCCTTCTGTTTCCCTGGGAAGGGTCTCCATATTAACCACATTCTTAAGGCATTCAGAGAATTTCTCTCCAGCGTGAGGTTTTTATTGTTGTAAAAAAGAAGAGTTTTGTCTAATGGTTTCCCCACACTCAGTATGTGTATTTGATTTCTCTTCATTATGAATTTTTTGGTGTTTTATAAGATATGTGCTCTGGCTAAAGGCTTTCCCACATTCATTACATTCATAGGGTTTCTCTTCAGTATGCATTTTCTGATGTTTTTTAAGGTCTGTCCTCTGCCTAAAGGCTTTGCCACATTTACTGCATTCATAAGGTTTTTCTACAATGTGAATGACCTGATGTTGAATAAGACCAGAGCAGTAACTGAAGGACTTTCTACATTCATTACATTTATAGGATTTTTCACTAGTATGAGTTTTCTGGTGATTTTTGAGGTGTGTACTCTGACTGAATGCTTTTCCACATTCAGTACATTTATAGGTATTTTCTCCAGTGTGATTTATCTGATGTTGAACAAGTGCTAACCAATCACTGAAGGCTTTTCCACAGTCAGTGCATTTATAGGGCTTCTTTCTGGTATGATTTCTCTTATGTTGAATTAGGGGTGAACAGAAACTGAAAGGTTTCCCACAGTCATTACATTCACAGGGCTTCTCTCCAGTGTGAGTTCTCTGAATACGTCCTGAGTGGTCACTAAAAGCTTTTCCACATTCATTACATTTGTAGGGTTTTTCTCCAGTATGAACCCTTGTATGCTGTGTAAGGAATGAACTCTGGCTGAAAGTTTTGTCACATTCATTGCATTTATATGGTTTCTCTCCTGTATGACTTGTCCGATGTTGAGTAAGATATGTGCTTCTGCTAAAGGCTTTTCCACATTGCTTACATTCATAAGGCTTTTCTCCTGTATGTGTTCTTTGATGTCGAATAACAGCTGAATAGTTACCAAAGGCTTTCTCGCATTCATTACACTCATAGGGCTTTTCTCCAATGTGAGTTCTATGATGCTGAATAAGGGCTGAACAATCACTAAAGGCATTCCCACATTCATTGCATTTGCATGGTTTCTCTCCACTGTGCATTCTCTGATGTTGAATGAGGTCCAAACAGTAACTGAAAGCTTTCCCACAGTCATGACATTCATAGGGTTTCTCTGCAGTATGGACAATATGATGTTGAATAAGAGCTGAGTGATCATGGAAGGTTTTCTCACATTCATTACATTCATAGGGTTTTTCTCCTGTATGCATTCTTTGATGCTGAGTAAGATGTGCACTCTGACTAAAGGACCTACCACATTCATGGCATTCATAAGGTTTCTCTCCAGTATGGATTCTCTGATGTAGAGTAAGATGTGTGTTCTGATTAAAAGCTTTTCCACATTCAATACATTTACAGGGCTTCTCACCGGTGTGAATTCTTTGATGCTGAGTAAGGTATGTACTACGACTGAATGTCTTGCCACATTCAGTACACTCATAAGGTCTCTCTCCACTGTGAATTCTCTGATGTTGAATTAGGAACTGAGCAATAACTGAAGGCCTTTCCACACTTACTGCATTTGTAGGGCTCTTCTCCTATATGAGTTTTCTGAAGAGTTCTCAAGTGGGAACTCTGATTAAATCCCTTTCCACATTCAGTAGATTTATAGGGTCTCTCTCCACAATGAGTTTTTTGATGCTGAACAAGACACGGCCTCTGAAGGTTCTCCCATATTCACTATATTTACAAGGGTTTTTTTCCATCATACTTTCTTTGTATAATTAAATCTGAGTTTTGTTTGTGTGTCTTTCAACATATACCATATTTATGACAATTCTCTTCTATAGGATCTCTCTGCTCTGTAACAAGTATTGATCTTATAGTAAAAATTCTCACAAATTCATTAGATTCTACATCTCTTTCTCTGGTAGGAATTTTTGTGCAGGTAGCTATCTCTTGCCCTAGATTATTCCCCTTGTTTAGCTGCTGATTCTTAAACTGGCCTCTAGATTTCCAGATTTCTTCTGGTATAGACTTTCTCTTCACAAGTTCTTCCATCTCTAATCCTTGAGATTAATCTTCTTTTGAAATGTCCTGCATCAAGAGTAGAGCTCTTGATGTCTTGGCCCCAGGTTCAAGCTTCCCATCTAAAAGACATAAAAATATGACTCTACTATGTGCCAAATGTTGGGAGAAAAGAAGCTGGTATAGTAGGAATGGAATAATGAAATTGCAGATACTGAGAACATAAAATACTGGGACTATAAATACTGGGACTATAAGATAGTAATCGAGGGAGGAGTGAGAAGGAAATACTAGTGGTGTGAAAATGTCTGATACAGGGAATGAAGCAAACATTCTGTCAGGTGAGAAGAATGATTAGGGAAAAAACTAAACAGTGAATATTAGAAAAGAGAAACAACAATCAGGGATTAAGAAATGAAAACTGTTATCAGAGAGAAATGGTCTTTCAGAAATTATCCTATGAGAAAACTACTTACTTAGCATTGAAACTATTATCTTAAAAAAATACTAACAGCTTTATATTTTCAATAAGCTTTTATATTAGATTTTTTAGTACTTGTACAAAGTAATATTTTTCGTTAATTTTTCTTCGTCAAGTAAATGCTAATGTTATTGCTTTACACTTAGTATAAAAAGAGCATAAACTCTAGGTTTAAGGACAAAGGAAAGAATGAAAAGGGGGAAATTTACTCTTTTGAAATGAAAAAATAATTATTAGGACTTTCTAATAACAAATCTACATTATTTTTCACTTTCAGTCATGGATAAAGAGGCAAGTAACATAAAGCATAGGGAAAAAAGGATAGCTCTTCTTTTTATACATCAGCATATTAAAAAGTGGTTCTTCAGTCTGGATTCATACTTCAGAGATAGTTAATATACTAATATGATGACTGAAAATTGTTTGTAAGGTCATGATTTATAATGGGTTCCATTGCAGGATGACTGGGAAGGGACCTGGCTGATTTATTAGAGGATGCCCAAATAGTGGCACCTACAGTTCTTTTATCTTAGGTTGGTTAATTGCCCCAGAATGGATCACTTTAACCTTCTACCTGAAACGGGGTAGGATGTAGAAATCAAGTAGAAGGAAAAATTGAGGTGAGAGTCTCTCCATTCAATATGTAGATTTTTACTAAACCACCTGTTTTCAATGTGTCCCCTAGAGTCTGGCTTATATTACACATAAAAATTAATGATTTTATTAGCTGCACTCCTAACATCCAACACTCATTTCTCATTTTAACTCTAATTTATTTATTATCACTCTGGTCTATAAAAAAAAAAGAAAAGCAAAAACAAAAATAATAACAACAAACAATACTTTATTATTGCTTCTCCTGTGCAAAAAGCCCTTTCTTCCTTCTTTTGCCCATCTAATTCTTGACACTACTTTGGAGTGCCACTCAAATGACACTAGTTTCATAACATTCCTTACTCTCCAGTTTCCCTGATTTCCTACAACTTACTATTTTAACTTCTAATTTTAGCACTTAATAGCAGTGCTGTACATTGTTTATCTATTTTCTCCTGTCTGCACATTGTTGTCTTCAGAGTTATCATTTCACGTCTTAGAAAAAAGGGAAAGAACTTTGTGAAGTTTTTGGTTTATAGCCAATATTAATTGAGTTTATGCTAGGCTGATTCACAATATCAACATATCAAATCTTTAAAGAAAACCACACCAAGCAGAGGCAATAGCAAGTGTGCAGGCACCATCATGACAGGGGGAATGGGGAGGAAGAGAGATTGAAAGAAGGCCACTGTGAATAGAGCAAAGAAGGTATACATGAAGAACAGGGGAAGAACTGAGACTGAAAATTAGAGGCCAGTCACATGAGGCTCACAGGCCATGCAAGAAGTGTGGCATCTTTATCCTGACAGCATTAGGAAGCCATTTAAGAGTCGTAAGCAAAAAGGTGACAAATTCAAATTTGAGAGCTGCAAAAGACACTTCCGGCAGTAGGTGGAATAAGTAGAAGTAGAACGGCCAAAATGGACATGGAAAAATATTTGTGTGGATGCTCCAGGAATCTAGGCAAGAAATGATGAGGACACGGATTAAAAATAAAGTGAGTAAAGACAGAAAGAAGTGATAGATTTGAAAATATTTAGGAAATAAATTTGACAAGGTTTGATGGCAAACTGAAAACGCAGATGAAGGGTAAGGGATTATAAAGGTGAATTTCTGGACTCTGGCTAGAGTGGCTAAATGGATGGAATGCCACTGTGGATTTTGTTTGATTAATGCAGAAATAATTAAGAAAGTTCTGGATGAAGGGAAATCATACCAGACAGAAATTCTGATTCCCAAAAAGGAATACAGAGCATTTAGAAATAATTGGGCAAATTAAAATTTGTTTTTAAAAGTTTGCTTTTATCTCTTTTTTTTCTCTTTTTCTCTTTTGAGACAGAGTTTTCTCAAAACCTGCACTGGCTGGAGTGCAGTGGCACAATCAGCTCACTGCAACCTCTGACCCTGGGTTCAAGTGATCCTCCCACCTCAGCCACCCAAGTAGCTGGGAACACAGGCATGCACCACCAGGCCTAGGTATTTTTTTTTTTAAGTTTTAGTAGAGACAGGGTTTCATCATGTTGGCTAGGCTGGTCTTGAATTCCTGAATTCAAGCCATCCACCTGCCTTGGTCTCCCAAAGTCCTGGGATTACAGATGTGAGCCACCACACCTGGCTGCTTTTGTCTTTATTTCTTTATAATATATATAACTATTTAAAGAAAAAAATAACATTTTCTTGAACAACTTATAACATATGTAGATGTACTACAAAGAACAACAAGCAGAACAAAAAGAACGAGGCATCATAATTGAACACATATCGTTGTAAGGCTTCCACATTTTTTGTGAAGTGACACATTAAATGTAGGAAGATTGTGAAGAAGTAATGATATATATTGTAATCCCTAGAGCAACTACTAAAAACATAGTTTAAAAGTCTGTAAGAAAATTCAAGATTTTTAAGAGAAAACCTTAAAATTCAGCCAGATGAAGATTAAAATTAATATAGCAAACTAAGTTTTCCACAGAAGTGTTAGGGATTGCCAAGATTATCGAGGGGGCATTGTGAGGTTGGAGATCAAAAACTTAATTGTTTTAAGTCATTCAACACTTATTCAACACAAGTTTAATGAGTACTATATGCTAAATACTCTAGGCACAGGTGATTTAACGTGAAAGAGACTAAAAAACAAAACAAAAAGAAAAGAAAAACTCTGCCTACATAGAGCATACTCCATAGTAAGAAAGACAAACAATAGACTCGCTACATAAATACATTGTATATTATGTATTAGTCTGTTGCTGCATTGCTATAAAGAACTACCCGAGACCAGGTAATTTATAAAGAAAATAAGTTTAATTGACTCACCATTCCACAGGCTGCACAGGAAGCACACCTGGGGAGGCCTCAGGAAACTTACAATCATGATGGAAGGTGAAGGGGAAGCAGGCACGCCTTACATGGCTGGAGAAGGAGGAAAAGAGAGAGAGAGGGAAGGTGCCACACACTTTTAAACAACCAGATCTCGTGAGAACCCACTTATTATCAAAAGAACAGCAAGGGGGATGTCTGCCCCCATGATCCAGCACCTCCCATCAGGCCTCTCCTCCAACACTGGGGATTATAATTCAATATGAAAGTTGGCGGGGCGGGAACTCTACCCTCCCAGGAACAGCTGCAGCTGCCCAGCTGTGGCTGCGGACCTGGGCATCCCTGTGCTCTTGTGGGTCCTGGAAGCCCTGTCCCCGATAAGCTCCAAAGTGCCTGCTCCTGCTGCTTGGCATCTCCCTGGTCCTGGCATCCACTCTGATTTTACAGCAAAGTTGAGGCTGAGCCTGGGCACAGTCACAACCTGACCAGGTGTGCACATGCTCAGAGCAGCGCTGACATGCCAGCCCCTGCCACCTTGCCCCCCTCTGGACTTTGAGCACTGAAAAGCATGGGAAGGAGCCTGAAGCCGGGTTGAGGGTGGCTCAGTGTGGGCCTTCAGGCCCAGCATGAACAGCCTGGGCACCATGGAGGACATGATTGATGGTGACAGGAGGCAGACAGGCTCCTGGGTGGAAAGGGGTGGGTCCCCAGTGAAGCCCCACTTTCTTTTTTTTTTTTTTTTTTGAGACAGAGTCTCGCTCTGTCGCCCAAGCTGGAGTGCAGTGGCCAGATCTCAGCTCACTGCAAGCTCCGCCTCCCGGGTTCACGCCATTCTCCTGCCTCAGCCTACCGAGTAGCTGGGACTACAGGCGCCCGCCACCTCGCCCGGCTAGTTTTTTGTATTTTTTAGTAGAGACGGGGTTTCACCGTGTTAGCCAGGGTGGTCTCGATCTCCTGACCTTTGGGAGGCCGCCCGCCTCGGCCTCCCAAAGTGCTGGGATTACAGGCTTGAGCCACCGCGCCCGGCCAGAAGCCCCACTTTCAAGTCAGGGATGGCCTAAAGCATGGGGGCTGGGCTGTCAGTTCTGGGTGCAGTCCACAGCCTGGCAGGGAGTGAGAACTTTTGGTGCTTTTTCCAGCCACCTATGATCACCCATGGACCAACTGGCATGCACTTCCTCCCTTCTGAGCTCATATAAACCTTCAAACAGACATTGGGAGGACCTGCCTGCGGAAAGGAGCTACCCACTGCAGGTCTCCTCTCTGCTGACAGCTGGATACTCATCGAGACAACCTGTCTGCGGAAAGAAGCCACCCACTTTGGGTCTCCTGAGAGCTGTTCTGTCACTCAATGAAGCTCCTCTCCCACTTCTTCACCCTCCAGTTGTCCAGATACCTCATTCTTCCTGAATACAGACCAAGCATGGGCCAAAAACTTGGGACCTGCCAAATGGAAGGACTGAAAAAGCTGTAACACAAACAGAGTTGAAACATGCCTCCCTGCTTGCCACGTTGTGGGCAATGAGAAGAAGAGCTGCAGCCCTTAAGTGAGCCTAAATCTAGAGGCTTCCTGAGCCAGCGCTATGACACCCTCTTTGAGGCTCTGTGGCTCCTGGCATCTCCAAGCTTCCAGAAGTCATTGCATTCCCCTTGTCTAGACATGGGTGCCCACAGTGGAGGTACTTCCACTGCATGCGGTACATCTGTTCCAGCTGCAGCCTTGCACGGAGCTGCCTGCCCCACCGCAGCAGACAGCATGTTTGGTTGTGCTCACTGGCCAGACCCCCTGCTCACTTGCCCACATACCCCTGGTAGGTGTGGGATCTGAGACAGTAGTGTGAGCTGAGCACAGCCTGCCAGGCTGAGTAGGTGGAACAAGCCCAGTGGTAAGACCAATACTCACTCAGGCAGAAGGAGCTGCCGACCACAGAGGTTTCTGGCTGGCAAAGCAATATCCCAAGGATCCCATGACATTTTCAACTTGCCTTATATGCCTTAACATAATCTATTTACAATGCTAACTCACCCCAATTAGTTTCCCACCCATGTCCTCTCCACAGCACACTGGTGGCTCTTCCAAAGTACTTTATTCCTCTTAGATATTCTAGATTGTCTTAACTGGAGTTACTTTCAATTCCTTTCTCTTTCATCCCCTAAATCTAAACTAAAACATTACTGTTCCTTGCCGAAACAAGCTGTGTCATGGCATTTTTTTTTCAAAAGTTTCTAATAATTCACAATCAACTCTATGACAAAGTCAAACCCTTAGTCCTATTTAGCACAGCAAATTTCACCCTTAACATTTTTAACATAAGGCTACTACCCATTGCCCCATAGAAAACACAGTCTCTTCTACCTCTAAGACTTGTCTTATATTTTCTCCCCTTAAAATCCCTCAGTTCTCCTTTGACCAAATTGCAGCTATATTTCAGTGCACACCAAAATCCCACCCCTTCATAAAATCCTCCAAATCACACTCTCCTTCTCTGAATTCCTATGGGATGTTTTCTCTTTACCACTTAAAATGGATGTGTGTGTTTCCTTGAATTCTTCCTTAACTCCTTGGTTAGAAAAGGCTGCTGAAGAACTGAATACCACAGACAATGCCTAATTGAGAACCTACCTGCTATGCTAGTTGCCAAATGCTAGTTACTAAATGCTATGCTAGTTACCAGAAACAAACAAACAAACAAAAACAAAAACATTATGGGAAGGCAGGTAGCAATAGACAACCAATCTTTTAAAATTCATGATCAAAGAGAATAGGCCTTGCTTCCTAGAAAATAAAATATCTGGAATTCAAGTCACTGAATTGAAGTTTTTTGGGCCCCAAACCACCAGAATGAAAGTAGAAAATGTAAGATACTTCAGGAAATGAAAATATAACTCACCCTGAATCCAGCCATCAAGGGCCTAGCAGTCATTCTCTCTTCTTCTGGGCTCTTCTCTTGAAGAAGGGCAGAGTCTTGAGACAGTGGCTCTGAGGGAAGAGAGAGGAGCTATGAAGAAGTCAGCTTGTGTCTACAGCTACCACTTGATATTCTAGAATTACACTCTTCAATATGGTAGCCATTCCCCACATGCAGCTGTTTAAAATTAAATAAAAGACTTAATTATTCAATTGCAATAGTCACATTTCAGTGCTCAATAGCTAATGTGGTTAGTGGCTACTGTACTGAGCAATGTATACATCAAAAATATCCACAAAAGTTCCACTGCATAGCACTGGTCTAGATATCCACATATGTGTATGTTTTTGAAGTCATACCAACTGAATCTTCAGCTCCAGGAAGTAAAGGCAACCAGACATTCCTTGCCACCTCATGACTACAGAAAGGCCACAGGCATTGCATTCTTAATAGTTTGAATGTTTGTCTTCCCAAACTTCTTGTTGAAATTCAATTCCCAGTGTTGGAGGTGGGGCCTAATGGGAAGGTTTGGATCATGGCAGCGAGTGAATCCCTCATGAACAGCTTGGTACTATCCCCATAACAAGGAATGGGTTCTCACTCTATTCGTTCCTGCAAGAGCTGATTTTTTTTTGTTTTTTTTTTTTGAGATGGAGTCTCGCTCTGTCGTCAGGTTAGAGTGCAGTAGCACAATCTTGGCTCACTACAACCTCCGCCTCCTGGGATCAAGTGATTCTCCTGCCTCAGCCTCTCGAGTAGCTGGGACTACAGGTGCCCACCACCACTCCCCGCTAATTTTTGTATTTTTAGTAGAGACGGGTTTCACTATGTTGGCCAGGATAGTCTCAATCTCTTGACCTCATGATCTGTTCACCTTGGCCTCCCAAAGTGCTGGCATTACAGGCGTGAGTCACTGTACCAGGCTAGAGCCAGTTGTTAAAAAGAGGCTGGTCCCTCTCCCCACTCTCTCTTTCTTCTTCTCTTGCCATGTAATCTCTGCACATGCCAGCTCTCTTTCACCCTCCACCATGAATGGAAGCAACTTGAAGCTGTCACCAGAAGTAGATGTTGGAGCCATTCTTTTTATATAATCTACAGAACTATGACCCAAATAAGCCTCTTTTCTTTCTAAATTAACCAACTTAGGTATTCCTTTACAGCAGTAGAAGCAGTCTAAGACACCATCCATGGTTTAAGTAGGTTCCAGATAACAAGAGCAGTTACCTAGACGCTACCATAGCATTTACTACCTGTTTTGAAATTATCTTTTGGAGTATCTTTTGCCATCCCCACCACTACACATGAATCAAGATTTTCCCATATTTATATTCCTAATAACAAAACTGTGCCTGGCATATATATGGTAAGTCTTGATATGTTTGGTGAAATGAATAGGCTAAAATTTGTGTCAAATTCACAATTTAGATTTTTAACATATTGAATTCTCACATTCATTCAGCTCTGTAATAAGGACTCTTATAGGCACTGGGGATGCAACAAGTATAAGACAATAATTTCCGATGAGAGGGGCAGCAAAAAAAAAAAAAAAAAAAAAAAAAAGCAAAACTAAACCAAACTATACAAGCATATATAAACTCAAGTAGTGATGAACATATTCCCAAAAAAGTAGAATAAAAGGATAAACAAGGCCTTTATTTTAGATGACATGGCCAGGGAAAACTTTTCTGAGAAGGAAACATTTTTATTGGACTTGTGAAAAAAGAGTAAGCCATAAAGATATCTGTGGGCAGACTGAGAAAACAGCAAGTGCAAACTCTGCAAACAAAATCTTGAGGTTGGAATATCCTTGTCATGATCTAAGAACAAGGAGGCCAATGTAAGCTAACAGAGCGTAAAAATGAGGAATTTATCATTAAGTGTTATAAAATAATGCTGTCGCCCTTGGTGTTTCAAGTATATAGGAGAAATTGCTTGGCAAATCCTCTCAACATAAGGCATACTGCCCATATTATCAGAGGCAGTGTTGGTTAATGGAATAAACACTCCACTGGGATTGAAGAACCCTGGATTCTAATATCTGAGTTAGTAAAATGCTGTACAGCATTAAGCAAGTCACTAACTTCCTTCACTCTTTGTTGGTAACAAAACAATAGGGATAAGAGTATCTATTCCTCTTGTTTTGTAGAACTTTGTAGGGAATAAGCAAGATGTAAGATTTGAAAAAGACCCTCTGAATTTAAACATTTGAAAGAAGAGGTTTAGGACATTGCTTCTCAAACTATGGTCCGTAGATCAGCAGCAACAGCATCACCTGGGAACTTGCCAGAAATGCAAATGAGTAGGCCCAACCCCAGACCTACTGAATCAGAAACTCTGGTGGTGAGTTTAGCGATGTGTTTAACAAATCCTCCAGGTGACTCTGATGCGAGTTAAGAAGCACGAGTTTATAAGAAAATGAAATTGTTAAAACCAGCTCCTGAAAGACCCAAGCAATGGAGAATGTCCTCTTGGAGGTTCAGAATGTTATTGCTTGCAGCTGCCATGAGCTAGTTATTTTATTTTTTATTTTTATTTATTTATTTTTTGAGACGGAGTCTCGCTCTGTCGCCCAGGATGGAGTGCAATGGCGCCATCTTCCGCTCACTGCAAGCTCTGCCTCCCGGGTTCACGCCATTCTCCTGCCTCAGCCTCCCCAGTAGCTGGGACTACAAGTGCCCACCACCACGTCTGGCTAATTTTTTTGTATGTATTTTTAGTAGAGACAGGGTTTCACCGTGTTAGCCAGGACGGTCTCGATCTCCTGAAATCGTGATCCGCTCGCCTTGGCCTCCCAAAGTGCTAGAATTACAGGCATGAGCCATCGCGCCGGGCCATAAGCTAGTTCTAGTTATTATATTGAATGTTTCATATAAACCAGAGGAACTCAACAGACAGGACCTGGTCCTTACATTGAGTGGAGGAAATAACTACTGGCATTTAATTTGTAGGAGTCAGGGATCCCAGATGTCCTTCAGCACAGGACAATCCCAGACGATTTTTTAAACTTTTGCAGGACATTCAGATGGGTAAAAATTCTATTGATAATTATCGGAGCCTAGAACCTAACTCTTTTTTCACGTACAACCACAGAGTCTTTTTCATTTCTTCTTTTTTTTCCAGTGCTAATATATGATGATCTTCTATAAGGACAACTATGGTCTAAATCAAGGTACTTTGTTCTGAATTTTACTGAGATTCGATCATTTTATCAGCCTGAGTTGCAGTGTGTTCTCTTTCATTTCTCCTTTATTGTTAGAGTTAGGGCATCATATAGCTTTAAAATATGTAGGTTAGGCTTATTGCCAAGTTAATGAATTTTTATTTCTGGATAGAAATGGGGGCATTACAAAATATCTGTTATACAAAGAGCCTGCTTGGTCTGAAAGAGTTGCAAACTACTGAGATATGTTGGGTCATTTAACCTCACAACAATTTAACTATGAAAATTAAAACCCCCCAAAAGGTTAGATAACTTGTCCAAGGTTACCACAGAGCCAATAAGTTTCAAAGCCAGAATTCAAATTCAGACCTGTTTGGATTCAAAATCCAGGCTCAAGAAAAATGTATGTTCACACAAAAACCTGTAGGTGAACATTTACAGCAGCATCATTCATAATTATTAAAATCTGGAAATGATACAAATGTCCTTCAAAAGGTGAGATTTTTTTTAAAAAAACGGATACATCTATATACAATATTATTTAGCAATAACAATATTCAGCAAAAAATAAGAAAGTGACAATAATGTGGCCACCTTAAAGGCTTTATACTGAGGGACAGAAGCCAGTGTGAAAATGTTACACACCGTTTTATTCCACTTATATGGCACTCTGGAAAACACAAAACTATAGAGATGGAGAACAATTAGTGGCTGCCGGGGCTAAGGGTGGGGAAAGGGTGTAAATAGAAAGGGGTAGCACAAGGAAGTTTTCTGGAGTGAATGAAACAGCTCTGTATCCTCTGGTGGTAGTTACCCGAATCTAAACATGTTCTAGAACAGTATGCCTCCCCCATGTCAATTTTATTGTATGATAATTTTAAAATTAATTAACCAAACCAGGCTGTTTCCATTGTACTTTGACAGATAAAAGGCTGGCGTGGGGAAAGGGGTGCGTACATTTGAAGTGACCCAGAGAGGGATTTTGGTCGTCTTCATACAGCCCCTACTCCACAAGCGTGAAATTTCGCTTTCTTCTCAATTTCTCACACGAAAACTCGTGCGTGTGTGTTTTCCTCGGCCTTCACGTGAGGAAAGGGAAAGCTCTCTTTCCTCAAATCAGTTCCCAGAACACACTCGCTCTTGAGCTATTTCTTACTTCTCTTCAGGCAAAGTCGTAGCCTCCACCTTACCTGCTCCAGCCACTGTGACATCACGCAGGTTCCGTTCCTTGCACTACCACTGGTCATATTTCCTTAGTGACCCTCGGCCTCTTCTGGGAGAGTCCCTGGTCCCAGTCAGCGGGAGCGGCTTCTCCGGTCTGTGGCTCTCCGGGAGTTCGCCTCGTCCCTCCGTCTCAGGCAACCACCTATTTCTGACCTCTGGAGGCCGGGCTGAGCCCGGAATTTTATAATCAGCGCCCGCTGGCCGTCGTCACCCTCTGAATAATTCCTCGCAAAACTCCCGGGGACCCTTCTTAGTGTCAGTTGCCACAGTCGCCGCCGCTCCTGCGCCTAGAAACCTTCCACGACCCTCAACCCCACACGGCCCAGAGCTGGCTCGGGTTCCCGCAGGATACACTGCACGCCCAGTGGCCTGGAGAGCGCGTCCCGGGCTCCCCTATGCCTTTCGGAATAAGCGACAAGCGTAGGTATAAAAGTGAGCCTCCACTCCCACCTCTCCAGTGCTCCCCACCCGCTCCTTCTGGCTGCTTTCTTCTGAAAGAGCAAGGCACCCCTGGAAGTTTCAGGCTCCTCCACAGGCGAGTGCCGACCCACCTATCAGGTAAGAGGTGCAACTGACACTCAGCACCCGGAGGAGCGCGCTGACAAAGTGTTTACCTGTCCGAATGAAGTACCTTGCCTGTTTGTGGGCCGGCTGGCTCTTGCAGGCAGAATACATTTCCCAGTGCTGTCTGCGGCTGGAGAGATTTAGGGTTTGGGGCGTGGCTAGCACAGGCCTGAGATCCTAATTGGGAGGAGTAGGCATGGCGGCTGGAGAGTCTGATCTATGTGACACTTCCACTGTGACTAGGGTATAACTTGAATAATTTGTATGCAGTAAAGTTCCTCTGCATTACATCATTAGCAGCTCTCTAGTAAGCAAAGGACAAAAACAGGTTCTCATTATCTCTTTTTATAACACACAAACATTAAACCACTAATTAAAAATCACAGGGCCCCAGAAAAATCAGACACCTTTACTTTACAATAAAAATAGCTAATTAAGCACACACTGTATGTCAGGCTCTTTTCTAAATACTTTACATGTTTTATTGCATTTGAGAAGGCAAAAATCAGCCCTGCTATTAACCAGACTCAATGACACTGACAGGCTGCTGCAAAGTTAACGTCAAGCAATATTTCTACCAAAATGATACTGTAGCAGCTGTAAAGTGTCATAATTGTTAAAGGTGGAGGGAGTCCAGGTTCTCCGCGTCTTGAACAAAGAACTGAACAAATCGCACAAACAAAGCAAGGAAGAGGCAAAGGGATTTATTGAAAGTGAAAGTACACTCCACAGGGTACCAAGCATAGGAACTCAAAGACACCGGTACAGAAGTTTTGGGAGTTTAAATACCCCCTGGAGGATTCAATTGGTTACTTCGGTAAGCCCTATGTAAATGGAGAGGATGAAGTAAAGTTACAAAGTCATTTATGGTGTAAGCCATATGGAGAGGATATTTCCTGTTATACCTGAAGTGTGAGCCAGCTGTATGTTCCCTGCCTCCAGGCCCTATTTTCCTGCCTCAATAATCACTCTTTTCAAATGTTTATTGTTTCCTTACCAATGGCATGCCCACCTTTGTCTTGCTACTCTCACAAAAAAAAAGATAATCTTGTTTGCTGAAATCATGAGATTGTCAAGAATTTTGCTATTTGAAATGAATGAATTATTATTAACACATTACAGATGAGTAAATAGTCACAGAGAGGTTAAGTTACTCACCCAAGGTCATTCACTTGATTTAACTACAGGAGCACATATTCTTAATTGCTGTAGAAATAGGCCCAAGATGTTATTAAAGTTTCACAACTAGCAAATGGCAAAACTAGGATTAGAATCCCTTTCTATTCCCAGTTCAGTCTTTTCCCTATACTATCTCACTGTGGTATTTTTTGGATTGGGGCATATGTGTGTATGTGCTCTCTAGCTCCTCTGCCTGATCTTGTATACATCTCTGTATTACAAATGACAACATCTCTGGGATCCAGTCTCTTCATACTTAAAATAGAAACTAAATCAGTTTCCATCCATTGATAAGGTGTAATGGCGAGGGCTTGAGGCTGAGGCAGGAGAATCGCTCAAACCCGGGAGGTGGAGGTTGCAGTGAGCCAAGATGGTGCCACTGCACTCCAGCCTGGGCTGCAGAGCAAGACTCTGGGTAGGAAGGAAGGAAGGAAGGAAGGGAGGAAGAGAGGAAGGGAGGAAGGGAGAAAGGGAGGGAGGGAGGACGGGAGGGAGGGAGGAAGGGAGAGAAGGAGGGAGGGAGAAAGGAAGGACACATTCTTGTGAAGTTTGTAAAACTAGGTATTTAGGTGCCTCCTGCTGTCCTTTGATATTATTCCTAAGTGGCTCCTTCCACCCATTGTTATGAAGATTAAATGAGTTAATAATGTAATGTAATGGTTCTGAGAACACAACCTGGCAAGTGACACAAGGAGGATCTAAAGGGAATTGTGAACAACTGAGTCAGATGGAACTGAGAATTAAGTATCTAGAACCTCAGTGCTCCAAAATGAAAAACTGCCATGAGGATTCAAATAAAGCAGGATTGGAAAAATATGAACAATTCAATCTGGAAAATTAAAAATTAGAAAATCACTGTCAAATAAATTAGGCAAGATTAATGAAAGACTAGCAGAAAGCAGAAAGCTCCTGTAGCGTCTGTAGAAACAACAGAGGAGACAATTAACCAGAACTCCCACCACAAGGCAAATTTGATGCAACTTGGTGTTGTCAGTCTCATTAGCCATTTGGTGCTGTGAAAGGAAAATATCTCAGGCCCCCAGTATCACTAAGGAAAACTCAAGCTGGAAACTGCTTAGGGCAAACCTGCCTCCCATTCTCTTCAAAGTCACCCCTCTGCTCACTGAGATAGATGCATATCTAATTTGCCTCCTTTGGAAAGGCTAATTAGAAACTCAAAAAATGTTACTATTTATGTAACACTTATCTGTGACCTGGAAGCTTCCTCCCAGCTTCAAGTCTTCCTGACTTTGCTTCAAGTTGTCTTGCCTTTCCAGATGGAGCCAATGTACTTCTTACATATATTCATTGATGTCTCATGTCTCCCTAAAATGTATAAAACCAAGCTGTGCCCTGACCATCTCGGGCACATGTCGTCAGGATTTCCTGAGACTGTGTCACTGGCACGTCTTCAACCTTGGAAAAAAATCTTTCTAAATTAACTGAGACCTGTCTCAGATTTTTTGGGTTCACAGTGTTTAATCTTAGTCCAAGAAGAAATTCAGTGGTTCCTGTTTGAAGTTCACAACCTTCAATGATGCAGCAAGAGATAGAAAAATATATATACACATATATGTGTGTATAACGTGTATATGTATATTTGTGTGTGTATTTACATATAGAGAGAAAAATAAATGCTGCTGAATTTGGATCTGGATCCTATATATTTACAAACTTCACAAGAATGTGTACGTGTTTTAAAAAAAAATTGCATGATCTGAATAAGAAATTATATAAATTTATTGAATGGTCTATTTACATAACTTGTTTCCAAATATTTTAATTGATGTAGAACTTTAAAGTATACAGGTGGGTTTTAACGAATATATGTGCCTGAGTAAAAACCACCCCTAGTCATCATATAGAACATTTCTTTCTTCCCATAAAATTCCCTGGCACCCCTTTGTAGTCAGTATTCCTGTATGTAACATTTTAGTGATTTCCCATTAAGTATATCAAATAAGAACATTTTTATTAAAAATATATTTGAAGTTGTGCATGGTGGCATGTGCCTATGGTCCCAGCTATTTGGGAGGATCTCTTTAGCCTATGAGTTTGAAGCTGTAGTGAACTATAACTGTGCCACTGTACTCTAGCCTGGGTGACAGAGCATGACTCTGTCCCTAAAAAAAAAAAAAAAGTGTATATTCCTCTCTCTATATGTATATGAATCATAGATTCCACAATGAAAATTTATGTTGTACTTTATTTGAATCCTTGCTGTTGGTATTTGTAACTAACAACTGATTTTGCAAATGAAAACCAGCATTACTGAGCTTTACATACTCAAACTGCTTCACATGCCAGTTGTTACAGCTGTGCTAAAACTATAAGGTCATTAACCCAACAACAGGTGAATTGAAGTTAATTGAAATTTTATTTGTATTTTCCATTTATTGTCACTGTATACTGACCTAAAGAAGTAGAGACAAATAATTTCAGTATATTGTTGCTATGTCTGTTAGTGTGGTGGTATTACAAATTGCAGTGCCATACAATTTGGAGTATACTTTGTTAGAGTTGAACTTATACTGATTAATAGTCACCTAAAACTAAATAGAAATAAATTTAAAGGGAAGAGCAAAGTATTTGTTGTGATGGGAAAGCAGAATAAATCAAGTTTTCCAGTTCCATCATATTTAGGTCATTTCTCTTCCTCCTATGTTATAGGTATCTCAAGGAAACTGATTTATCCTTATCTTACCTTTCAATCTAAAGTCCAATCTTTTAAACTGACATAATCTCACTTAATGTGAATAACTAGCATTAAAAACTCCAGGAGAACCCAGTCATCAGGGAACCCCCCCATACTTTTGTGAGTTTTACCTCCAGGAATTCAGCAAAGTTCTCACAGTGAATATCAGAGAAAATTCCTCTCATGCTTCTAGTAGAGAGAATGAGAAAAGGAACCATTTTGAAATATGCCACAGCATTCTGTACTTCTTAACAAAGTCAGCCTTAAAAAAAAAAAACAAAAAACTATTTAACCAGAGCCTAACCTGCTGGGCTTTTATCAGGGCCTAATAGACTTTGGGAAACAGAAATACCCAACTCCAGTCATCTCTAGCCTCCCACATGGAAGAAGGGAAATACCCAACTCTAGCCCACTCTAGTCATCCTGTCCCATCAAAGGGAGGTAGGGGAAACTGAGAAACGTGTGAGGTTTCCAATCCAGAGATCTAGACTGACCAAAAGACTGAGACCTACTCAAAGAACTATAAATGCTTCCCCTTCCCCTATACCTTGATACCACATTTCTAAAGGCCTAGGGATGGTTGCTTGAGCCCAGGAGTTCAAGACCAGTCTGGGCAACATAGTTAAGATCTTGTCTATACAGAAAAACTAGTCAGGCATGGTGGTATGTGACTGTAGTCCTGGCTACTTAGGAGGCTGATGTGGGACGATTGCTTGACCCAGGAGGTGGAGGGTGCAGTGAGTCATGACCATGCCACTGCACTCCAGCCTAGGTGACAGAGCAAAACTCTGTCTCAAAAATGTTTTAGGCTGGGTGTGGTGGCTCACACCTGTAGTCCCATCACTTTAGGAGGCCAAGACAGGTGGATCACCTGAGGTCAGTGAGACCAGCCTGGCCAACATGGTGAAACCTTGTCTCTACTAAAAATACAAAAATTAGCTGGGCCATGGTGGCGTGCACCTGTAATCCCAGCTACTCAGGAGGCTCAGGTAGAATTGCTTGAATCCAGAAGGCAGAGGTTGCAGTGAGC
>NW_012115566.1:2677574-2688379 GCF_000951035.1 Colobus angolensis palliatus | reverse complement strand
AAAAAAAAAAAAAAAAAAGCAAAACTAAATGGCCTATTTGCAGCAGTTCTTTTACTCAGCACAGCATCTGCAGATATCAAGAAAATACAAGGCGTGTGAAAAAGGTAAAACATAAAACAAAACAAAAACAAATACACACAGACAGTTTGAAGAGGAAGAGCAAGCATCAGAACCAGACTCACATATGGTAAGGATGTTAGAATTCTCATACCAGAAATTTGAAACAACCATGATTAAGAAGATTAAGATGTTAAAGTCTCTGATGGGTAAAGTAGATACCATACAAGAATAGATAGGTAATGAAAGCATAGAGATATAAATTCTAAGAACCAGAAAGAAATGCTAGAGATCAAAAGCACTGTAACAGAAATGAAAATGATTTTGATGGCCTTACTGGTAGACCAGACATAGCAGAAAAAAAGAATCTCTGATCTTGATGTTTATCCTAATAGAAAGCATCAAAATTGAAAAGCAGGCTGAACACAGTGGCTCACACTTGTAATCCCAGCACTTTGGGAGGCCAAGGTGGGCAGATCACTTGGGATCAGGAGGTTAAGACCGGCCTGGCCAACATAGTAAAACCCCATCTCTATCAAAAATACAAACATTAGCTGGGAGTGGTGGCGCATGCCTGTAGTCCCAGCTACTCAGGAGGCTGAGACTGGAGAATGGCTTGAACACAGGAAGCAGAAGTTGCAGTGAGCTGATACTGTGTCACTGTACTCCAGCCTGGGCAACAGAGTCAGACCCTGTCTCAAAAAAAAAAAAAAATCAAACACAAAACTGAAAAACAAAGAGAACAAATTCTGAAAAAAACAGAATATTTAAGGACCGGGACAACTACAAAAAGGTATAACATATGTATGATAGGAATACCAAAAAAAGAAGAAAGACACCGAGAGAGAGAGACACAAAGACAGGGGATGGGGAAGGAAGGAATAAAGAAAGAGAAAAAAATATTTGAAACAATAATGACTGAGAATTCTCCCAAATTAGTGTCAGATATCAAACCACAGATCAAAGTGGCTTAGAGAACACTGAGCAAAATAAATGCCTAAAAAAACTACACCTAGTGGCTTGGTCAGTTTGAGTCACTATAACAAATTATCATAGACAAGGTGATGATAATTTGTTATCAACAAAAGAAATTTATTTCTTACACCTCTGGGTTCTGAAAATCTGAGATCAAGGTGACAACATAATTGGATTTGGGTGAGGGCCCTCTTCTGGGTTGCAGACTGCCAAGCTCTTGTATCTTCACATGGTGGAGAGCAGAGAAAGGAAATAAGCTCTCTCATGACTCTTATAAGGGCACTAATCCTATTAATGAGGGCCCCACCCACATGGCCTCATCTAATCTATGTTACTTACTGAAGGCCCCATCTCTTAATAATACCACATTGAGGGGTAGGGTTTCAACTTATAAATTTTGGGGAGACACAAACATTTAGTCCAGAACACCTAGGGATAATATTTTTAAGCTACAGAAAATCAAAATTAAAGAAAAATCCTGGAAGAAGACATAGAGGGGAAAAAACAGCTTACATATAGAGGAGTAAGGATAAGATTTACATTTGACTTCTCAGAAACCATGCAAGGAAGAAGAGAGTGGAGTGAAATATTTAAGTGTTTACAGATTAAAAACCACCTATTCTGTACTCTGAAAAAATTATCCTTCGAAAGTTGAGAAAAAATAAAGACTTTCTCAGAGAAACAAAAGTTGAAGGAATTTGTTGCCAGTAGACCTGTCTTGCATGAAATGTTAATATAACTTCTTTAGGGAGAAGGACAATAACAGAAGCTAGAAACTTGGAAATACATATATATGTATATAACATGGGCCAGGTGTGGTGGCTTAAGCCTGTAATCCCAGCACTTTGAGAGGCAGAGGTGGGCAGATTACTTGAGGCTAGCAGTTCAAGCCCAGCCTGGCCAACATGGTGAAACCCTGTCTCTACTAAAAATACAAAAATTAGCCTGGTTTGTTGGTGCATGCCTGTTATCCCAGTTACTCAGGAGGCTGAGGCACAAGAATTGCTTGAACCTAGGAAGCGAAGGTTGCAGTAAGCCAAGATCACACCACTGCACTCAAGCCTGGGCGACAAAATGAGACTCTATCTCAAAAAAAAAAAAGATAATGAATAAGTAAAGGTAAAATAAAAACATTTTTCTTATTCTTAGTTGATGTAGTACAGCCAATTTTTAATTGACCTAAAAGTTTGTTCAAAATAATAACAACAATGTATTTATTCAACGATATATTATGTATATTCAATTACATATACACACACTCTTATGTATACTTCTGTATATGCAAAATGAGTGACAGCAATGAACCAAGGAACAGAAAGAAGAAATTAGAATTATTTTGTTATTGGCCAGGCGCTGTGGCTCACGCCTGTAATCCCAGCACTTTGGGAGGCTGAGGCAGGCAGATCATCTGAGGTCAGGAGTTCAAGACCAGCCTGGCCAACATGGCGAAACCCCATCTCTACTAAAAGTACAAAAATTAGCTGGGTATCGGGAGAACCCCACCTCTGATATTCAACACGGGTCCTTTTCTATTTTCCCTAAGTGTCGGCTGGTCTGAGAAATAAAGGGAAAGAGTACAAAAGAGAAAAATTATAAAGCTGGGTGTCTGGGGGAGATATCACATTTCTGCAGGTTCCATGATGCTCCCTGAGCCGTAAAATCAGCAAGTTTTTATTAGCAATTTTCAAAAGGGGAGGGAGTATACGAATAGGGTGTGGGTCACAGAGATCACATGCTTCACAAGGTAATAAAATATCACAAAGCAAATGGAGGCAGGGCGAGATCACAGGACTACAGGACGGGGCAAAATTAAAATTGCTAATGAAGTTTCAGGCATGCATTGTCATTGATAACATCTTATCAGGAGACAGGGTTTGAGAGCAGACCAGGGTTTGAGAGCAGGGTTTGAGAGCAGACCAAAATTTATTAGGCGGGAATTTCCTCGTCCTCGTAAGTCTGGGAGCGCTACGGGAGACCGGGGCTTATTTCATCCCTTTGTCTATGATGGTAAAAGACAGCTGTTCCCAAAGTGGCCATTTTAGAGGCCTCCCCTCAGGGATGCATTCTCTTTCTCAGGGATGTTCCTTGCTGAGAAAAAGAATTCAGTGATATTTCTCCTATTTACTTTTGAAAGAAGAGAAATATGGCTCTGTTCCACCCGGCTCACCGGCAGTCAGAGTTTAAAGTTATCTCCCTTGTTCCCTGAACATTGCCGTTGTCTTGTCCTTTTTTCAAGGTGCCCAGATTTCATATTGTTCAAACACACATGCTCTACAAACAATTTGTGCAGTTAACACAATCATCACAGCATGCTGAGGTGACATACGTCTTCCTCAGCTTATGAAGATAACAGGATTAAGAGATTAAAGACAGCCATAGGAAATCACAAGGGCATTGACTGGAGAAGTGATAAGTGTCCACGAAATCTTTACAATTTATGTTCAGAGATTGCAGTAAAGATGGGCATAAGAAATTATAAAAGTATTAATTTGGGGAGCTAATAAATGTCCATGAAACTTTCACAATTTATATTTTTCTGCCATGGCTTCAGCCGGTCCCTCCGTTTGGGGTCCCTGACTTCCCACAACAGCCGGGCGTGGTGGCAGGCACCTGTAATCCCAGCTACTTAGGGGGCTGAGGCAGGAGAAGCCTGAACATGGGAAGTGGAAGTTGCAGTGAGCCAAGATCATGTCACTGCACTCCAGGTTGGGCAACAAGAGTGAGACTCCATTTCAAAAAAAAAAAAAAAAAGAATTTTTTTTTATTATAATGTACTTGCCATACTACCCATGAAGCTTTATAGTGTTATTTGAGAGTGGACTCAGATTAGTTGTAAATATATATTGCAAACTCTAGATTAACCACTTAGAAAAAAGAAGTATACCTAATATGCTAATAAAGAAGAAAAATAAAATCATATAAAGAGTTCAATTAAAACAAAAAAGTCAGAAAAAAGTGGTAGACAAAAATAAGAACAAAGGCAACAAATAGAAAACAGTTAACAAGCATAGTAGATATTAATCCAACTATATCAATAATACTTTCAACATCAGTGGTCTAAATGCACCATTTTAAGGCAGAGATTGTGAAGAAATAATACATGTTGTCTATAGGAAACTCACTTTAAAGATAAAGACACATATAGATTAAAAGTAAATCAATAAAGTTATACCATACTAACACTAATCAAAAGAGAGCAGAAGTAGCTATATTAATTTCAGACAGAGCAGACTTCAAAGCAAGGAGAGCTATGAGGAATAAAAAGGGGAATTATGTAATGAGAAAGGGGTTAATTCTCTAAGAAGATATAATCCTTAATGTGTATGCACCTAAAAACAGACTTTCAAAATATATGAGGCAAAAACTGATAGAACTTAAAGAAGGAAGAGATGAATCTACTGTCACAGAAATCTCAAATATTCTTTATCAGAAATGTGCATATCCGGGAAGCAGAAAATCAGTAAGGATATAGTTGAAATCAACAACATCATCAATCAACTGGATATAATGGCCATCTTAGACTTCATCCAAGAACAGCAGAATACTCTTTCTTCTCAAACTCACATGGAACATTAATCAATATAGACCATGTTCTGGGCTGTAAAACATACCTTAATAAATTTAAAAGAATAGAAATTATACAGTGACTTATCTCAGATGACAATAGATTTAACTAGAAATCAGTAACAGAAAGCTCATTGGAAAATCTCCCAAATACTTGGAGATTAAGCAATACACTTCCAAATAATACATGGGTCAAAGAAAAAATGCCAAGAGCAATTAAAAGATACTTTGAACTACATGAAAATGAAAACACAACTTAGCAAAATTTATGGAATGCTATGAAAGCAGTGCTTAGGGGGAATTTATGGCAATGAATATACACATGTTAGAAATAGCATAAAAATACCTAGGAATAAATTTAACCAAGGAAGTGAAAGATCTGTACACTGAATACTGCAAGACATTACTTAAAGAAATTAAAGAAGACCTAAATAATTGGAAAGACATCCCATGTTCATGGGTTGGAAGGCTAACTATTGATAAGATGATAATACTATTTGATATACAGATTCAATGTATTCCTTATAAAAATTTCAACCTTTGTTTGCAGAAATAGAAAATCCCATCCTAAAATTCATATGGAAAATCAAATTACCCTGAATAACCAATGAAAACCTTGAAGAAAAGAATAAAGTTTAAAGACACACACTTCATTATTTCAAAACTTTACACAAGCCTACAGTAACCTAAAGAGTGTGGTGCCTGAGAATAGGTATATAGACCCATAAAACAGAAAAGAGAGCCCAGAAATAAACCTCGCATATATGGTTGATGGATTTGCAACAAGTGCCAAGACCATTCAATGGGAAGTGGACAGTGTTTCCAACAAATGGTGCTGGAAAAACTGGATATCCAAATGCAAAACAATAAAGTTGTAGTATTTACACCATCTACAAAAATTAACCCAAAATGGATCAAGGACTTAAATTTAAGAAGTAAAACTATAAATCTCTTAGCAAAAAACATAAAAATCTTTATTAGAGAAAGTAATTTTCAAGTATGGCACAGGTGATAAAAATAAATTGAGCTTGATCAAAATCAAAAAGTTTTATGCATCAAAGGATACTATCAAAAGAGAGAAAAACTTCACAGAATGGGAGGAAATATTTGCAAATCATATATCTAAAGAAGAATTAATATCTGGAATATATAAAAACTTATGCAACACAACAAAACCTACTTTAAAATAGGCAAAGGATTTGAACAGACATTTCTCCAAAAGAGACATACAAATAAGCACATGACAAGATGCTCAACATCACTAGCCATTAGGGAAATGCAAATCAAAGCCACAATGAGATAAAGCTTCATACCAATTAGGATGGCTATAATACAACAACTACAACAAAACGGAAGTTAACAAGTGTTGGCAAAGATGTGGAGAAACTAGAACCCTCCTGCACTGCCGATGGGAATGTAAAATGATGCAGTCGTTATGGAAAACAGTGTGATGGTTCCTCAAAAAAGCTGATCACAGAATTACCATATGATTTAGCAATTCAACGCCTAGGTGTATACCCAAAGAATTGAAAACAGTGACTCAGATACTTGTACACCAATGTTCATAGCAGCATTATTCACGATGGCCAAAAGGCGGGAACCACCCAAGTGTTCAACAAGAGATGAATGGATAAACAAAATATTATGTATGTATAGTTATACACTGTTTATGTATAAACACACACATATACACAATGGAATATTATTTAGCCATTAAAAGGCATGAAGGATACATGCTGCAATATGAATGAACCTTGAAAATATTATGCTAATTAAAATAATCCAGAAATAAATGGACAAATATTGTATTATTTTACTTATACAGCATATCTAGAACAGGCAAATTCATAGAAACATAATATAAAATAAAGGTTACCAGGGACGGCGGGGAGCAGGGAATAGAGACTGCTCAATGGGCATCTTTAGGGATGATGAAAATGTTCTAGAATTAGATAGTGATGGTACTGTTGTGAATACACTAAAAACTTTATTGTATGACTTTAAAATGGTAACTTTAATGTTATGTGTAGTTTACCACAGTTTGAAAGTATTTTTAATTTTTAAAAATAGGAAATGATAAAATTAGATTTTATCTAATTTTTTCCAGCTTTATAATTTGGATCCTGCTTCTTCCTGCTTTATAATTTGGATCCTGCTCCTTTGTACTTCAAGGCTCATGCTTTATACTTACTTGATGTTTCTATGGTACTTGTGCACAGCTGTCATATATCAGATCTGCAGTTTTGCACACGCGTTCCACTCTTCTAGTTCCTCAACTATTTGTAAGGTTGCCCTCCTCTATGTTTTCCATTAAATCTTCCATTAGTTAAACCACTCCAATGTCCCTCGTTCCATAAGTTTCCCCTATTCTGAACTCCCAGGGCACATTGTGCAACTTCATTACCTTATATTAAAATTATCTGGAATTTTAAAAAATCTACTAGATTATGGTAGTGTCCTGATTTTATTCATCTTTTTCTTTTGGTGAAATTTGAGACGTGTCTTGCATTTAACAGTATTTAAGCATCTAGATTGTGCAACGGAGCCAGTTTGGAGAGGCCACCTGCGTCAGAATTATCTGGGATGCCCGTTGAAAATGCAGTGTTCCAGGCCAATGAGTCAATATCGGAGTGTAAATCTTGTGAAGCTGTGTTTTAAAAAGCTCGCTTGATTTATTTGTGTACGCTATTTAAAACTCTATGAACCACCGGTGTAGGCTATACTTTGTAGTGTATTAAGGTGGTCTTCGGTACTTCTCGCAGACCCCCCTCCTCTTGCCCCTAGCACCAACCTGTCAGCCTCTCACATACCAGGGGAGGGGCTTTGCAAAAACCTTCAGGCAAGTGAATCCCAGCACAGCCCTGCTATCGCTGGCTCTCGGGCGCAGGCGCAGAGCTGCGACCGCCGCTGATAGGTTCCCCATTCTCAGTGTGGTCTCTGTTTTGCAACTGGTCGTCGGCGTCAGGAGACTTAGGTCCAAGCGACTGCTCAGACAATGCCTGGCCCCGCATACCGAGCAGAGCATGATCAGCAGCAGCCTAAGTGGAAGACTGCCTGTGATCCTAGGAAACCTGATGGGCACTGGAGCAGCGATTCGACGCGTGGGTTTCTCTTTAATCCTTCCGATTTCCCCAAGCCTCGCGCACTCAGGTTCCGCTCCAAGTGCCGGATCCGCCCGGGGTGTGTCGGGGGTACTCGGCCGGAGGCGGCCGATGAGTGGGGCTTACAGGCCCCGGGACCAAGGTGGGTGTTCTTGGAGGTTCTGGAAAGTGGAAACACGGTTTCTTCGAAGGAAACGGGCGAAAGGGTCGCGGGTGGTTTGGCTGCAGGTCGGGTCAGGAGGTACCTCCACGGTTGGGACGCTGCGTTTCTAGGGGTCGAGAGGGCCCCCAGCGCTCGTCTCACGGGCGGGCCAGCCTAGTTCCTCTGTGGCAGTGACAGCCAGTGGTTTTCCCCGGGTGTATCCCTGGGAGATGAGAAAGAGCAGGGTTGCACCCTGCTTCCCCTCTAGCTGGGCGAGGGAGGGCTTTGGTACTGGGGTGTTTCCCTGGTGCTTACTGAGTGCAGGCACTGCTCCAAGAGTTTTTACCTGCATTAATTCATTTAATCCTCGCATCAACCCTATGAAATAGTGTACTATTATTATCCCCATGTTACAGATAAGGAAATTGAGGCACACAGAGATGAAGTATTTGCTCGGCGGGGGGCAGTGGCTCACGCCTGTAATCCCAGCACTTTGGGAGGCCAAGGCGGGCGAGTTATCTGAGGTCAGGACTTCGAGACCAGCCTGGGCAATATGGTGAAACCCCTTCTCTACTAAAAATACAAAAATTGGGTGGGAGTGATGGCGCGCGCCTGTAATCCCTGCCACTCGGGAGGCTGAGGCAGGGGAATCACTTGTACCCAGGAGGTGGAGGTTGGAGTGAGCCGAGACCACTACATTGCACTCCAGCCTGGGCAAGAAGAGTGAAACTCCGTTCCCCTGCACCAAAAAAAAAAAAAAAAAAGAATTACTTGCTTAAGTTACAGAGGCTAGTGAGTGCCAGTCCTTAGTTTTTGGTTCTGGTGATGAAAGTTGGTACTTGAATAAAGTAGTTGTTAATTATTTGTTGTAGGTGTATTGACAGTTACTGTGGATCTTTGTGGTGAATTTGTGCTTTATGTGTGAGTTTGTGCTTTGAATCAATTTCTGTGAACATTGTTACCTGAAGATCACCTTTGGTAGGACAAGATTTTCTCTCTTCTGTGGTTAAACTGAGGCTGCCTAGGCACTTCTGCTGATTGCTTTGTGAATTGGCAAAGGCTCCAGGAAGCAGTCAACCTAGTGCCACAAAACAAAGCACCCGGAGAAGCCCTATTCCAATTCCAGACTCTTCAAAATCTTCTTCCTTCTGAAGGGGGTAGAAAATAAAGGAGAATTATCCCTGGATCAGGAATTGATTATAGGAGAGACTGGCAATGTCAAAAGAATTTTAGATAATTAGGGTAACAGTGGTGGCCAGCGCTGTTAGTGCTAGAAAGTTAGAGTCACATAAAGGAATAGCAAACCACCAGGTTGGCTAGGGCTGCAGTATGTTGTGACCACTTAAGAGAACAATGATTTTGTGGGAATATAGTATCCAGAGAGCAGTAAGGTGACTCAAATAATGAAAGTGTGAAGAAGAAAGGATAAAAGGAGCGGCAACTTTCCACATCAAGAGGGAGGAATCCCTTGGATGGACTCTGGAAAAAGGTATGGGCCTAACATTGTGGAGACAGGCCCTAACCTCCTGGCCTCTGTGAAATATGTTTGGGGGCTTTCCCTGAAACTTTTGTCACATCCACTAGTCTTCCCTTTCCCATCTTATATACATCCTCCAAAGCCAGGAAAAAGAATGCATCTCTCCATGCTCTAGAGCAGCAGCTGCTGAAGGGAGCCTCATAAATCCTCTGACAGCATCTTTCCTTAAATATATACCATCACAGTTTTCAAATTCGTTGATGTGAGATGAGCACAGCAATAGCATCATCTCCCTTATACTATATATCATTCTTTATTGTACATGTTTTGCCATAGTTTAACTTGCAGTATGCACAAAAGCTTTGTGAGAAAGGACAAGCCCATGCTAGTAATGGTGTTTTATAATGTGGGGCAAGATTTTTCAGAAAGGTGACTTGACCAAGGAAGCACAGCTGTAAGCAGTGTCATCTGTCTTCTATTTTGACCCTCAGGAAGAAGTAAGGAGACTAGTGCCGTAGTGTCTTTGAACTCATACCCCATATGAAGAGAATGTCAAAGAGGTTGGATCACCTAAAGAGTTTAGAGAAAGTTTGGATTTGGTTCAGATCTGTCTTTTATCATAAAAGATGAAACCCAGACATAAGTGTCCATTGTCATTTTCTTTATATCTGAGAGGAGATAGGATTACTTTGGGCATTCATTTTACTTTTTTTTTTTTGAGACAGAGTTTCACTCTTGTCGCTTAGGCTGGAGTGCCATGGTACTATCTTGGCTCACTACAACTTCCACCTCCTGGGTTCAAACGATTTTCCTGCCTCAGCCTCCCAAAGTAGCTGGGATTACAGGGCCTGCCGCCATGCCCAGCTAATTTTTTTGTATTTTTAGTTGAGATGGGGTTTTACCATATTGGCCAGGCTGGTCTTGAACTCCTGACCTCAGGTGATCCACCCGCCTCGGCCTCCCAATCATTTTACTTCTAATCCTTAGGGTTGCATTCAACAGGGCAAGATGTGGACATTACTAGACAGAGGTTCTGGATGCCTTAGACTATGACCTTTGCCCATTTCTGCCTTTCATTAAAAATAAAACCAAGTGGAGGCAGATGATGGAAAGGCAACTGTCTACCTCTCCATAAGATCCATATTCCACATGAATTAAGTATTCTTCTCTCTTTTCTGAAAGTGTGTTCCATCTTGGCAAGCAGAGACACATTCATCCCTTCTTAGATGAGTCTGCCAAATTTTGCCAAGGGGACTATTCTTTATTTGGCTGTTGTCTGTTCTTTTTTTTATTTATTTATTTATTTTTTAAATTTTTATTATTATACTTTAAGTTCTAGGGTACATGTGCATAACGTGCAGGTTTGTTACATTTGTATACTTATGCCATGTTGGTGTGCTACACCCATCAACTCATCAGCACCCATCAATTCGTCATTTATATCAGGTATAACTCCCAATGCAATCCCTCCCCCCTCCCCCCTCCCCAT